>NC_092751.1:55332059-55661764 GCF_047496795.1 Chiloscyllium punctatum | reverse complement strand
ATAACAAGGCAGTATTTGACTGACGATGGTATCAAGGAAATAACGTAAAGGGAACATAATGGAGATTATGAGGAATCTCCTCACTTTTCTTTTGAGTGGGAGCAACAGCGAAGGTAAGGTGAACTAGGAAGGCTACAGCTAAGGCAAGGGAGATTTTAAAATTACTTACCGGTCGTGGCCAGCGGTGTTTTTCCTCCACAGTAGGAGCGGGAGGAGCGGCGGAAGAGACGTGGACCAGAGGGGTAGCAGGGAAGGAAAGTAAGTGACCATATATATTAGCAAGGCCTTGTGGCTCAGAAGGGAAGGGGGCAGAAGAGAAAAGTGCTAGTGGTAGGAGACTCGATGTTCGGAGAATTGACAGGATCGGGATTCCCAGAAGGTATGTTGCCTCCCTGGTGCCAGGGTCTGCGACATCTCCGATCGGATGTATAAGATTCTGAAAGGGGAGGGCAAACAGCCGGACGTCGTGTTACATATTGGCACTAATGATATAGCCATTGAATAGGATTGAGGATATAAAAAGTGATTTCAGGGAGACAGGGTGGAAGCTGCAGAGCAGGACGAACAGAGTAGTGTTCTCAGGTTTATTACCGATGCTACGAGATAACGAGGCGAGGAACAGGGGAGCGGGCACAGCTTAACACATGGCTGCGCAGCTGGTGTAGGAGGGAGGGCTTCAGATATGTAGTTAATTGGGAAGCCTTTTGGGGAAGGTCCTTCCTGTACATGAAGGAGGAGTTGCACCTGAACTGGAAGGGGACCAATGTCCTGGGCGCAAGGTTTGCAAGGGTTGTTCAGGAGGGTTTAAATTGTATTGCAGGGGTGTGGGAACCTGAGCTATATACCGGAGGTGAGAATTGATGGAGATGAGGCAATAGCAAGAGGTAGCGTTAGCCAGTGGGAAGGAATTTCCTGGGAAAGAACAAAGGGATCGGTTGAAATGTTTTTGCTTTACAGCAAGGAGTATCAGGAATAAAAGTGACTAGCTTAGAGCATGGATCAGTACCTGGCGCTATGATGTTGCGGCCATAACAGAGACGTGGTTTTCTCAGGGGCAGGAATGGTTGCTGGATGGTCCAGGATTTAGAACATTTAAAAAAGTATAGGGAGGGGGGAAAAGAGGAGGGGGTGTAGCACTGCTAATCAGAGAGGGTATCACAGCTACAGAGGTTGCTATTGTCATGGAGGATTTGCCTACTGAGTCAGCATGGGTGGAAATTAGGGACAGTAAGGCAGCAGTCACCTCAGCGGTTTACTACAGGCCCCCCAATAGCAGCAGGGAGATTGAAGAAACCAGAGGTTGGCAGATTCTGGAAAAGTGTGAATGTAGTAGGGTTGTTGCAATGGCTTTAACTTTCCCAATATTGATTGGAACCTCCTTCGAGCAGATGGTTTGGAAAGGACTGTTTTTGCAAGGTGTGTTCAGGAGGTTTTCCTAACTCAGTACGTTGACAGGCCGATGAGGGGAGAGGCTATTTTGGATTTGTTGCTCGGCAATGAGCCGGGACAGGTGTCAGATCTTGCTGTGGGAGAGCATTTTGGTGATAGTAACCACAACTGCCTCACATTCTATGTAGCTATGGAGAAGGAGAGAAGCAGGCACAATGGGAGGATATTTAATTGGGGAAAAGGAAACTATGATACTATCAGACGTGAGTTGAGAACCATGGAGTGGGAGCAATTGCTCCATGGAAAGGCCACGAGAGACATGTGGAGACTGTTTAAGGAACAGTTGTTGCAAGTGATTCATAAGTGTGTTCCTCTGAGACAGGCAAGAAGGGGTAAGATAAAGGAACCTTGGATGACGAGAGCAGAGGAGATTCTCGTTAAAAGAAAGAAGGCAGCTTACATAAGGTGGAGGAAGCAAGGGTCTTATTCAGCTCTAGAGGATTACAGGCAGGCGAGGAAGGAGGTCATAAATGGTTTGAGGAGAGCCAGGAAGGGCTTGGCAGGAAGGATTTGGGAGAATTCAAAGGCATTTTACACGTATATGAGGAATAAGAGAACGATCAATGAAAGCGTATGGCCGATCAGGGATAGGATAGGGAACTTGTTTATAGAGTGTGAGGAGGTAGGGTAAGGCCTTAATGCATTTTTTGCTTCTGTCTTTACTAAAGAAAAGGTCCTTGTAGTGAATTAAACCATTGAGGAGCAGGCAAGCATGCTGGAATGGATAGAGATTGAGGAAGCTGATGTGCTGAAAATTCTGACAAATATTAAGATTGACAAGTCACCAGGGCCAGACCAGATTTGTCCTCGGCTGCTATGGGAAGCGAGAAATATGATTGCTTCGCCACTTGCCAAGATCTTTGAATCCTCGCTCTCCACCAGAATCGTACCTGAGGACTGGAAGGATGCAAATGTAATTCCTCTCTTCAAGAAAGGAAATAGGGAAATCCCCAGCAATTACAGGCAGTCAGTCTCACGGATGACGTCTGCAAGGTGTAAGAAAGGATTCTGAAGAATAAGATTTATGACCATCTGGAAGAGCATGGCTTCATTAAATGCAGTCAGCACGACTTTGTGAGGGGCAGGTCATGCCTCACAAATTTTATTGAGTTCTTTGAAGATGTTACTAGACAAGTTAATGAGGGTCGAGTGGTGGTTGTGATGTGTATGGACTTCTGCAAGACACTTGATAAGGTTCCCTATGGTAGGCTCGTTCAGAACGTCAGGACGAATGGGATACAGGGAAATTTAGCTGTCTGAATACAGAATTGGCTGTTCGACAGAAGACAGCGAATGGTATTGGAAGGAAAGTATTCTGCCTGGAAGTCAGTGGTGAGTGATGTTCCACAGGGCGATGTTCTTGGGACTCTACTCTTTTTAATTTTTATTAATGACTTGGATGGGTCACAAGTTTGCAGACGACACAAAGGTTGGAGATGTCGTTGACAGTACAGATGGCTGTTCTAGGCTGCAGCGTTACATTGACAGGATGCAGAAATGGGCTGAGAGGTGGCAGATGGAGTTCAACCTGGATAAATGCGAAGTGATGCATTTTGGAAGGTCAACCTTGAAAGTTGAGTACAAGATTAACGACAGCATTCTTGGCAGTGTGGAGGAACAGCGGGATCTTGGTGTGCAGGTATATGGATCCCTCAAAATTGCCACCCAGGTGTACAGGGTTGTTAAGAAAGCATATTGTGTTTTGGATTTCATTAACAGGGGGATTGAGTTTAAGAGTCGTGAGATCTTGTTGCAGCTCTATAAAACTCTGGAACGCACTTGGAATACTGTGTCCAGTTCTGGTCGCCCTATTATAAGAAAGATGTGGATGCTTTAGAGAGGGTTCAGAGGAAGTTTACCAGCTTGCTGCCTGGAATGGACGGCTTATGTTACGAAGAGAGGTTGACTGAGCTCGGACTTTTTTCATTGGAAAAAAGAAGGAAGCGAGGGGACCTAATTGAGGTATACAAGATAATGAGAGGCATAGATAGAGTTGACAGCCGGAGACTTTTTCTCAGGGCAGAAATTGCTAACATGAAGGGTCATAGTTTTAAGGTGTTTGGCGGAAAGTATAGAGGGGATGTCAGAGGCGGTTTTTTTTTAACGCAGAGACTTGTGAAAGCAGGGAATGTGTTGCCAGCAGCAGCTGTGGAAGCAAGGTCATTAGGGATATTTAAGAGACTGCTGGACATGCATATGGTCACAGAAATTTGAGGGTTCGTACATTAGGTTTACCTTACATGAGGATCAATGATTGGCACAACATTGTGGGTTGAAGGGCCTGTTCTGCGCTGTACTGTTCTATGTTCTATGGTAGCAGTGATTCAACACAAAGAAGATGGCTGTGGTTCTTGGACATTCACCACCTCAGTCCCGGAACATCTCTGCGGGAGATCCACAGCACAAGCATCCTCAGTTGCTCCTCAATGTCTTTCCCCCCCATCATAAGCTCAGAAGTGGGGAAGGTCAATGAAGATCACACAATGTTCAGAATAACGTGTCCTCCCTCAGCTCCTGTAGCAGTGTGTGTCCATGTGCAGCAAGACCGGGGCAGCATTTAGGCTTGTGCTATTAAAATGTCGGTAACATTCATGCAACAGTACTACTGGGAACAGTGCATTACCACAGTAAAGGGAAGAGTTAATTCAGCACCTCAAGCTCACTTCACAGGAATGTGAGGAGCTCATTCAACCCATCAACACTATTGGATAAGAATAGGGATAGACCATTCAATCCCTCCTGCCAATTACACAGGAAGAGAAGGAGCCCAGCCAAACACATTGAGCTGTTAAACAGGAACCAGGTCTTGCCCAATCAGGCCCTTGAGCTTCTCCCCTGACACCAGGAGGCGGCCATTGAGGCCCTCAAGCCCCTTATACAGAAATAGGAGGATGTTATCGACGCCCCAACATGACAAACCAATGAAGCAGAGACTTCACGGATACATTGCTCCATGTTATTCCTCCTGGCTCCATTGCTAATGGTACACAATTGATACATCAATGTGGTTTGATGACGGTGAAGAGGGAAGACAAATGTTTCATGTGAAGTCTCAAAGAAGCATCTTCCATCTCTGAGGAGGTAGTCTTGCGTTCTCTATGGAGGGCAGAAGCTATTGCGAATGGCTAACTATTTCAGAGGTAAGGCATTGTAGCTGCTGACAGATTTGTGAACAATGCAACGCTCAGTGCAGAGTCATACAGCAACTGCACACTGAGGTAGTGAGAATGCAGTCAAAGCCTGAAGATCTCTCTCAACCAACATGGGAGCTCCACAGAGCTACCAAGAAGCACGAATCATGGGAAAAATGCAACTTTTCATGCCACTAATGTCTTTCAATGGAAAGAATGTGTGTTCGTCCATGATCTTCAGGTTTCAATGCGTTCAACTCTTATTCTGTCACCATGCAAGAAATTAAGCATCCATTATTTGACACCCTCTTCATGTTACCATCATCCCAGAGATAATTGTGATAAAATAGCTTTGCACTGCCTCTATGACAGGGATTTATAAAGGAGAGAGAGCCTGTCCACAATAGCCCAAATGCTGCCTCAACAACACTCCACAGCTCCTACAAATGATTCATTTTGTAATGAAAGCTGACATTTCATTTCCTGTACTGTTAATGGATGCCTTGCATGAATTCTGTTCATGACTTATGACCAAAGCATCCAGGTCCTTTATTGCAAAAAGCACTTCCCAACCTCTCACCTTCTAATAAATTCAACATGTAAAGGACTGTATGTGTTGTTCACATTCAAATCACTTCTTTGTGTTACAAATAGCGGTGTTCCAAGTGCCCCTAGTCTCTGTGTTCTCTCCATCATCCAATTCTCAATCCATGTAGGGTATCTCCCCCTTACCCAAGGACTGTTACTTTTTTTCACTCACCTGTGTGCAACCATGCCAACCTTCTTCTGAAAATTCAAATACACCGTTCACCCTAGTTCTCACTCGTCGATGTCACAAACAATACCCCCCATAAACTCCAATATGTTTTTCAAAGTTAGTTCTCCTGTCCTGAATTTAGGTTGGTGCTGCTCAATCATATCATTGTTCTCCAATGATCTATTTATAATTAATTACAAAAATTGTTCATAGTTTCCTCAGTAGTGACGTAAACCTGTCCCCCAGTTCGTTTACTGTTTTCATCCTCCGTCCTGTTGTATATATGTATGGTTGTAATAGCCGCTTTCCAGTCTGCAGGATCCTTTACAGAATCTAAAGAGCTTTAACCAACCTCATATAATTAAGGAAAAGGCAGGAGAAAAGGACGCTATTGACCCATTCTGTCTGCACCAGTTCCGAAAAGAGTTATCCAGCAAGCTCAATTCTCCAACCCTATCTCTGTCGCCCTCTAAGTTCATCACTCATCTGTTCCAGCAGCTTACCAATCTTCAACACAATGAGTTTTTCCAAGACTTCAGCTTTACTAATTCTAAACTTCCTGAATTTCCTTGCTTTCACAGTCACCCTGTTCTCTAATATTTCCAAAAAGATTTTCTGTTGCTTCTTCTGTTTGGACAGAACAAATGTATTCACCTCACCGGACAGAGATGGTCTCTGTCACCTCGTGAATACGTGAGAGGATGGGGCTCAGGCATAATGGATATGTCCCCATTCCTGCCTGTAAAGTTCCAGTTTCAAAATAGTTGATGGGCATTTTGAGTGTAGCCCTCTCCCTGGTGTGAGAATGCACAGCTCTGTGACCTCCTTATTGTTCAAATAAACTGGCTTATCTCTTTGCACCTGGGAAAGGTATACCATTGGGAAATAGTTGTGGAAATCATAGAAAGGATAGTGCAGTGCCCTGCCTCTCCCCACACAGTCTCCGCAGACCCAGATACTCTGTAAAATATATCCCCATACCATGCACAGAGTAGGCACACCAGGCCCTCTAGTCTCCCTGAATGAATGCAGCAGCTGACAACACAAATCCAAGAAAACCATCCAGAGAACCTACACTGACGTTCCAATGTCTGGAGCAAGTCAATACGTACATATATGGCACACCAACTCAGTGTTGAAGATGCCTACCTCTCCTCTGTTTCTATTCCTGGCTGATACACTGTTACATTTCAGTGCACTCCTTGAAATATGAATAATTCTGCTCTCCATGGAAATAGTTGACAATGTAACTGCACAATTTTCTGTACCTCAGTCACGATAACAGCAACACCGTGATTGATGGTGGAGATGCTAGGGAAGGTGATGGTCGAACAGCATTTTGTCTAGACGATAAATTCTGAGATCTCCGCAAATATTTCCCAATGGTATACCTTTCCCAGGTGATAAACCAAACCAGGACTTCAATCCCGCCACAGCAGATGGTGAAATTTGAATTCAATAAAATATTTAGAATTAACTATCTAATGAAATATTGATGGTTGTCAGAATTAAGAACATCTGGCACACTAGTGTCCTTCAGGGAAGGGAATTTGCTATGCTCACTGGTCTGGCCTACATGTGATTACAGATGTCAGCAGTGGTAGACTCTCAAATGTTCTTTGCAATGGCCAAGTCTGATATTCAGTTATACACTACAAGGTGTCAAAGAAGTGAAACCAGACAGACCTGAGCACGGCCAGTCTACAGCACGTAGAAGTGCAGTGGTTCAGAGATGCAGTTCTTCAGCACTTTCTGAAATCAACTCTGAAAGAGAAATAAATGCTGGCCCAACCAACAACACCCATGTCCTATTAATAAAGAAAAGAAGATGACCACACCCAGCATGGAGAGATAGAGGGGACAGAACTCCCTTGAAACAGGGATTTGGATATATATATATATCTACATGGGCATGATACTAGGGAAAAGGGAAAAGGTGAAAAATAAATGAAAATGATCTCTCAATTTATTTCCATACCAGCTGATTATTCACAGTCCCTTTGTTTTTTGTCTTCTGTCTCTATTTCTCCATATATCCAACTCAATCCGCCAACACATATTACACTATTTCCAAGCTGCTTTCATGACTGATGCATGGCGAGTGGACTCAAAATGTTAACTCTGTTTTCCTCTCGACAGAGGCTGCCAAACCTACTCTATTTCCGCAGCACTCTGTTTCCTTTTGGTTCAGAACCCCAGCCTCTTTCTTTGTTTGATTTAACCTTTCTTTTTGCTATTGCATTGGACATTGGCCTATCAAGTCCACACTGACCCTTTGCAGAGCATTGCATCCAGACCCACCTCATACCCCATTCTTGCATTTCCCGTGGCTTACCCTACTCCTAACCTGTCCCTGCATCTCCCACAGCTAACACACCTAGCTGCACATGATGGGTAATTTAGCGTGGTCTATCTACTGAACCTGTGTGCAGTGTGGGAGGAAACTGAACCTAACAGAGGTGTATAAGAGCATGAGAGGTATGAGCAGAGTGGACAGACTGCAGATGTTCCCTTGAGTCAAAGGGTCAAAAATAAGGAGGATCACGTTTAAAATGAAAGCCAAGACATGAAGAGAGGATTTGTAGAATCTGTTTTGAACCCAGGCGATGGTTTGTGTCTAGAATGCATTGCCTGAGAGGGCGGATAATAAAGGAAACCTCACAAAAATTATAAAACACTTGTATGGGCATTGGATTGTGCAGACCCGATGGGCCTTGTCTTTAATACAAGATGTGATGTGGTGACAGCCATGAAAGCCCTGATATATCCTGAAGCAGCAACCAATGGGACTTGTTGGTTTGTTCCATCGAACTGTGCTCAGTAAGTGGTGAGATTACAACCCAGCATCATCCCATAGAATATGAGTACTTACTCAACCTAGGACAGCCCATACATCTCTTAAAACATCCATGTTAATTCACATGCTCAGTACAAGAATCGTCCAACGACAGCATCAGCATTATTTCAGCTGTTTGACACCATTATTTTAAGGACACCAAAAACATAGAAACAGACTTTGCATCATTATTATATAGACTTCTCGTGTAAGGTTGTTATTTCTCTGAAGAATAATAAATTCCTTCTCATATATTCGCATTGACAAAGAGTTTGTTTTCCTGCGAGCTGTTTGTGTAACACTCCATCCATCAGCAGTAATATTTACTCCCAGTTAAACCAATACATAAGATGTACAGCTGGCACTCCCTCTCAACAGCCACTTGAATGGACCAACACCAACTGGACTGGAACGTCTCAACGGCAATTAATGCTGGTCTAGCTCCATTAAAATCCCAAATGAACTAAAAAGACAATTCGATTTTCTAATAATTATTAAACAATGAGGACATCTTATTGATCCGATGTGTTTGTCGCTGTCGTTGAAGTTGTGTGATCTATTTCCGTGAAACCATTTCGTGCATAAATTGAAAGAATAAAAGCTCAGGTCACAGATGCACAGTAACTCGGCATTTAAACGCAAAATGCCAGGGAATAGTAGGATGTAGAACTTCAGGTAACTGGGAAAATGCAGTTTGGTGGTTTCTGGCTGTTTTAGTTGTATTGGGCTGAAAGACCGGTATGTATGCTGTATGACTGCCACTTTAATTGTTGGAAACAGAGAATGTGGTCTCACTATTTCCATTGCTTGTGAGCATCAAATAGTGAGGAATACAATCTCAAAGGACACACAGGATTTGAAGCTGTATCATTCTCCCTTCACTATCAAATTGTTAAGAACCACGTTTCTCTCTTTGTAACATTCCTGTTAGTGTTCCTGCACCACAGAACCCCTGTGGTCTATCACCATATTCTGAATAGAAATTAAACACAGGCAACAGAATGCTGGCATTGGTATTGAAACGCACCTCACAAGAACAACTGAAATGAATCTGCATTGTTAAAGTTATCCATTCGACACAATCTGATTTTTAAATCAGTTTCAAGCGAGGCTTTCCCTTTGTCCGATGCTCCTGACGTCTGGACAACATCATGAATCTTTCCTGAGCGGTTTGGAGTGCCATTTAAAAGTCCGGTATGGAAAGCCGTGCCCAATTATCTGAAAGGAAAGTCTTCATGTTCATGAGAAACGTGTCATATTTTTTCAGTATCTAAAGATCGTGGATGATCTGATTGTGACCTCAATCACACATTCCTCCTTGCCCTTACAATGTTAGTGCGTCATTCTTTGTCAATAATCTGCCTGCCTCTGCCTTAGGAATATTCAATGACTTATTCTCCATCGCTCTCTGGGAAGAGAATTCCACAAAGACAAAACACAATGAGATGATTACACCAAATCACCAACTTCTTAACAGTAACATTCTTCAGATCCAGGGCCAGTCAGTTCAAGATTTCCTCCAGAAATATACGCTCCTCCCAGGAGTCAGCTGAGTGAATCTTCTATGGATTGCATTTCATATCATTGTGGCCATCGCTGTCTCAATGTGCTGACACCATTATCTTGTAGATCTGTAGAAAATCGTCCCTACTTTTAAATGTATTCTGTTTTAGAAAGTTTCAACATTTATCTTAGCTCCCTAAAAGTTTGATGTACACGTAAAGTTTTTATTTTGCAAACCAGGTGCCAGGTTCCTCTGTGCCTAAAGCCAATCTCTCCACTGAAATAATACATTACGTTTCCATTCAACCCGCCAATATCCTTGAGCACAGACACATTTTTCCTACTATGTTCCATATACCAATATTTGCCTGTTCACTTGGCCCAACCTATATCTCTTCATGGACTCATGTCCTATTCATATCTTCCTTTTCCAACAGTTTCAACAATTTGTATGCTTCCCTAATACAGACAGAATATTTGGCCAAAGAAACACATTGTGGCGACATTTCAAAGTAATTTAAAACGAAAGAAAATTACTCCATGTCTAAACTATAAACTTAGAACAAAGCTAAAGTGTGCTGCAGTCCTATGACTCAGTTCCCATTACTCAATGTAGGGTCAGATGGTGTGGAATGTGTGTGGGTAGAATTGAGGAACCACAAATGTGTAAAACCATAGTTGGAGTAATGTATCATTACTCCAATTATCATTACTCCATTACTGCAATTACTTTGAATCATAGTCAGGAGCTGGTGAGCATGATAGACCAGGAGATAGAAAATATATGTAGAAAAGGCAAATATACAATGAGTGGGGGGATTTCAATATGCAGGTGGATTGGGAAAATCAGACTGGTACTGGTTTGCAAGGAAAAGGAATTTGTGGAATGTCTACAAGATGGCTTTTTGGAGCAGCTTATGGTGCAGGCAACAAGGGAACGGCAATCCTGGATTTAGTGTTGTGCAGTGAGTCAGATGTGAGAAGGAAGCTTAAGGTGAAGGAACCCTTCGGAGGTAGTGATCGTAATATGATTCAACCTAAACTTCAATTTGAGAGGAAGGAAGTAGAATCGGAGTTAATATTACAGCTGGTTAAATGCACCAACAAAGATATGAGGGAGGAGCTGGGGATAATTGACTGCGAGACGAGCCGAGCAGGAAAGACAGTGGAAGAGTAATGGCAGGAGTTTCTCAGAGCAATTTAGGAGTCACAGCAGAGTTTCATCCCGAGGTAATAGATGCATTGTACAGGGAGGATGAGGTATCCATGGATGACTGGGGAATGCATGGCTAGGGTAAAAGAAAAAGAGAAAGCAGATAACATGGAAAATGGCAGTGGGAAAACCAGAGGATTGGGAAGCTTAGAAAGACGAACAAAATAAGAAATAAGGGCGGAGATTAAATATGAAGTTAAGCTATCCAGTGATAGAAAGGATGACTGTAAGAGTCTCTTTAGATATATTAAACGCAAAAACGGGAAGCAGAAGTGGATATTGGGGCATTGGAAAATGACACTGGAGTGATAGTAGCGTGGAACAAATAATAGATGAGAAACTGAATAATTATTTCACGTCAGATTTCACGCTGGAAGAAATGAATAATATCCAAAAAAATCAAGAGACTGAGGAGGCAGAGCTGATTAGGGGAAGTTGCTCGAAAAACTAAATGGATGAATAAGCTGGATGGAGACATCAATAGTGATATTCCAGAAATCATTGGAATCAGGTAGGGTCCCAGAAGACGAGAAAATTACGAACGTGACACCCTGTTTGTTTTTAATAAAAAGAAGTTTTTTGAATTTTTTTTACAAAATTACAAATATAGTACAAACTAGTGTATTCTGCTTTACAATATAATAACAACCCGAATATAGAATTTAAAAACAAACTACTAATCTATGCTCCAAACTAGCAAACCATAAAATAGGATATCTTACATTACTAAAACTCAACAAAAGGAGAAAAGAAAATAAATAAGTAAATAAATAACTCGATACATGTTTTAAAATATATATTAAGTCATAACAGAATCCGTATTGATACAGAATTCCTCCTCCCATGAGCCCCCGAAGCAGCCAGAACTATCCCCACGGCTATGCAAAGGCCCTGAACAATGTGGTTGATATATCTGTGTCAATGTAGTTTAAAAAGGTCTGCCATGTTCTATAAAAAAATTCCGTCTTTTGGTTCACCATATTCGTAAGGAAATCAAGGGGGATATATTCCATGACGATCCTGTCCCAATTTGAAAGCTCTGGGGAACCTTCGTATATCCAATTCACGAAAATGTTTTTGCCTGGACAAAAGAAAAGGATAATGAATAATTTCCTCCCGGATACATCCAAAGAAGGGAACTTTGGGGAGCCCAAACGTAGAGGCACTGGGTGCCAACCAATCTCAGTACCCAAAATCTTTAACAAGGCATTCGCTACTCTGTTCAAACACATGCAGATCTTATGGCATGTCCTCAGACAATGCGTGAGAGTAATAACTTCTGTTTTGCATATGGGACACATTGAAGATGCTCCTGCCTTGAACTTTGCAAGTCACTCAGGTGTCATCTGAGCCCAATGAAGTATGTTGAATTGGATAGCCTGAGTTCTGTTACTGATAGACATCTTCCTGACGTTTTCCCAGATGTCCTCCCACATCTCGAAGGAGTATTCCATCCCCAATTCTTGACTCTAGATTTTATATAACCGTTCCACGTCCTTTGATACTTTATTAAACAGTTTATGGTAGAGAGTACTGGGCACGGGAGGACCCATCGGCCGAGACACTCTCCTTTCCTTATCCGATTTATTACAATCAATTATCAACATGGTCTTCTTTTGTATAAAGTCTCCTATTTGAAAATATCGAAACAAGATCTTTGCTATGCAGCCCAAACCTCTGACGCAGCTGTTTGAAGGACATCATGACCTCCCCATCGAACAGGTCTCCCAAACAGGAGATACCTTGAGACTCCCAGGTTCTGAATACAGCATCACTCAGCCCTGGCTGGAATCCCAATATTCCCACCATAGGGGTATAGGGGGAGGATGTTGGTAGGTTACCCTCATCCTGTCGCATTATCGTCCAGGCTTTGATTGCATTTAATGCAATAGGATTTAATGCAATAACGTAATAACTCTCACCTTGTCCATAAATAGTAGATTGATGAGGGGATATTTTGCTTGGGATGCCTCAATATCGAACCAGATTGATTGTGGATCACAAGAGACCCAATCAGCTACGTAGGAGCTGAATTGGCACCTCCTGAAACCTGGAAAATCCAGCCCACACCTGACTTGTGGAAGCTATAGCTTTTCTAATTTAATAAGGGGCTGTCTATGACTCCAAATAAAGGAGCCGAGCCAACCATAAAGCTTACGCAGCGCTTGTCTCGGCAGCATCAAGGGGAGCATTCTCAGAGTGTATAAAAGGACACGTAGGATGTTCATGTTGACCAAAGCTATTCTATCGAGCCAGGATATTGGGAGATCTTCCCAGCGTTGAAGGTCCTATCATAATTTCTCCAAGAAACGTGTATAATTGACTTAATATAGCTGACCAAATGCCGGAGTATTAAAAATACCTAAGTAAAGAAAACCTCCCAGTGACCACCCAAAGGCAAAACTGGATTTATCCGGAAAATTGGATATACTGGCAAGACCTCCCAGGGGCATAGCCTCTGATTTCACAAATTGATTTTATAACCTGAGAACATGGCAAATAATTTAACCACTTTAATTAAGCGGGGCACAGACGTCAATGGATCATTTAAGAAAAGGAGGACATCAACTGCATAGAGAATAATTTTGTGCTTACCCGATCCAACCTCCGGAGCCATTATATGAAGGTCATCTCGTACAGATTCCACCAACGGCTTAATCACGAGCGTAAATAATAATGGTGAGAGAGGGCATTCCTGACGACAATCTCGGCCAACGTGAAAGCTATCTGAACTTAAACTGTTGGTGATAACTGCTGCTTTGGGATCATTATATAATACTGTAACCCATTTAGTAAAGACCTCTCCAACACCAAACCGTTCGAGCATATAAACGAGATATGGCCATTCTATCCGATCGAATGCCTTCTCTGCCTCTAGGGAGACAACTAATCCTGGCATCGCTCCCTGCTGGCAGGCTTGTACAATATTTAAGACTCTTCTAATGTTGTTAGTTGATGTGCGACCCTTTATAACTCCCATCTGGCCTTCTTTAATAATGAATGGTAAAACACTCCCCAGTCTTCATGTAAACACTTTTGAGAGAATTTTAAAATCCAAATTCAACAAGGAGCAGTCATTTGGAGTCTTTTCCTTGTTGAGAATGAGACAAATATTTGCTTCTCTCAGAGAAGGCGAGAGGCAGCCCAGACTATGTGAGTAATTATACATATTTATAAGTGGCCCGACCAATTCCCCAATCAATTCGTTGTGGAACTGAGCCTGGAATCCATCTGGTCCAGGCTCTTTGCCGCTCTGTAGCTGCCTCACTGCCTCCTGTATTTCATGGGTTGCTAGGGGGTTCATTGAAGAACAACACCTGTTTCCAGGTTAGGCCCGGGAGGGCAAGGCTTTTTTTTAAATAAAGACTTTATCTTCCTTGTTCTATTTTCACAGCCCTGTGGCATATAAAATTCTAAATAGAACCTTCTAAAGACTGCATTGATCTTTTTAGGATCACAGATCACGGTACCATCACTCTTTCTAAAGATGTCATGGCTTGGGCAGCATTTTTCTTTCTGGCAAGGTATGCTGGATACCTGCCAGGCTTGTCACCGTGTTCAAATAATCTCTGCTTCACCAGTATTATCTCCCTCTTTGCTGTTTGATTAAGGTATTCAAGGTTACCCTAAGTGCTGTGACCCGCTGTAGTTTAGTAATGGAGGGTCTATCCACATAAGCTGTCTTAGCCACCTTTAGGTGACCCTCGAGCAGACACTGCTGTTCTCCCTTTTGTCTTTTCCGGGGCACAGAATATGAGATAACCAAGCTCATGCATGTGCCTTAGCAGTCTCCCACATCACCGAAGGGTTACTGGCCGTGTCTGAGTTGATATCCCAGAAGGTTTTAAATTCTTCAAGAAATATTTTATGAACTTACTATCCTTCAATAGAAAAGGGTCCATATGCCAATGTCGGGAAGCTATCTCATCATCACTAATCTTAACCTCCATTTATACTGTGGCATGGTCGGAAATATTTATATATATTACCTACTTCACAAAACAATATTGAGTTCAAAAGTATCAACGGGACAGAAACATATTGATTCATGTATGGCACGTGTGTAGGTTAGAGTACAAAGTAAAGTCTCTAGCCACCGGGTGAAGACACGCCCACACATCTACCTGCCCCAACTCCCTCCTCAGAACCGCCAACTACCTAGATCTCAAAGATATGCCCACAGATCTCTAAGGTATTCTGGCCACTCCTGGGTCGATGATACAATTATAATCACCCGCTATAATCGTGTGGTGCACCCCGCGAACCATCAACTTGGAGAGCGCTTCCATTACAAATTTAAAAGTGTGCACCGGGGGGCAATAATGATTCAAAATCCCATATTCCTCTCCATAAAATAGTGCATTAATTAATATATACCATCCAGAGTCATCTTTTATCTGGCTTACCATTTGGAAGGGAAGATACTTGCGAATTAGAATGGCTACTCTTCTACTTTTTGAGCTGAAAGATGCAAAGAACACCTGGCCAAAACCACCCTATTGCAGCTTTGAATGCTCCTTAGCAAGTAGATGTGTCTCCTGTAGAAGGGATACATCCACCCTTTCTTTTTTATGGCTTGATAATATCTTTTGATAATATCTTTTTCCTTTTGATTGGTGAGTGGCACCCCTTGACATTCCAGGTGCACCACCAAAACGAATGACTAGCGATGATCCAAGTAAGCCTGAGACCCCCGAGGAGGGACATCCCCACCCAAAGACATTGAATAAAACCAAAAATGATTCACACATAAAACACTCTTTAAAACAGCTAAATTAAAACAACTAAGAACTACTCCTAAAAACAAATAACATAAATCATACTTAAAAGGAGATTTTCCCCCTTGTTCACAGGAGGCACTACTACTTCCATTAATCCCGCCATAACATCTCCCAGCCAGAGACATGCCCTCGGCCCAGGCATTACAAATTAGAGCAAATAAATTCCAATGTCTTATAAGACAGAAGTTAAAGATGGGTGACCCACCCACTACACCCCCACCCCACACCATCATATAGACATTTGTAGCAAAACAACACAAGATGAAAATACATAAAATTACAACATTACAATCCCAGCAAGTAATAAGTAAACAAATTTAAAAAAAAAGAAATATTCCCAACCCGCGCGAGCTATAGATAAGAGTCCATAGAAAGGATAAGGAATGAACCACACCCTACCCCCATCCCCACCCACCAAGGAAAGATGGAGAAGAGAAAGAGGAAGAAAGAAGGAGGAAAAAAAAACAAAAGCAAAATAAAGTCATTATCCATACACTTCAAGTCCCGCAGTCTACTTGAGAGCATCCAGGAATTAGTTTACTTCTTCTGGCGATCCAAAGTTATGCACAGATCCTCCATGACTGCAGCACAGCGTTGCCGGATATTGCACAGCATATTGAATATTTAAATCCCTCAGACGCTTCTTCACCTCATCAAATGCCTTCCTCTTGCGGTCCACCGACGGAGAAAAATCCTGGAACTGCATTATCCTGGAGCTCTTGTATATCATGGCATGAGAATCTTTCCTCAAAGACTATGGAGGACTCTAGCAGCATCTGTTTTTTCCCTGTAATGCTGTAGTTGAATTAGGACTAGGCGGGGTCGCTGGTCCGACCCATGCCAGCACACGGCAACCCGGTGGGCCCATTCAGCCCATACCCGGCCCAGCTCTGACTCCAGTTACAGCAGCTGTGGGTGCCATTGCGCCAGGAAGTCAAATCGCGAGCCTTCCTCCTCCCATTCGGGAAGGCCAAGCAACCGAATATGTTTCCGACGACCTGGATTTCCGATGTCATCAATATGTTCCTCTAAGTTGGGGACTCAATTTTCCAGAGCCCAGACCTGACCCATGGATGACTCAGCAGTGGTCTTGGAGGCCGTGGCCTGTTATTCTGCTCTCCCCGACACGCTGCCCGAGTTTCTCGATCTGCAGCATGACCGAGACTGACTACTACCTGGACTGGATCTCTTCAATGGAGTAATCAATCTTCTCTCGGAGTTTAAGAAGCTCCGAGATCAGGCTTGCCCCTGCAGGTGAGTCCCCCGGGTTGGTCGCAGACATCTGTCTTGCTGCAGGGTGGGGGGAGGGATCCTGCTCCATTGTGAACTGTGAGAACCTTTGCCTTCGGTCATTTTAAAAAGCATCAACTTCTAATGTTTGATGTAGAATGGCCAAGGCTGCTGGGAAAAAACTGGTTTAAACAATTTAACAGGTGAGGTGAGGGTGGGTACCCCACTTTGTCCGAGTCTTGGGCAGAGCTCTGCAGACTCATACCTACTGGGTCACATCCCTTTTACATCTCCCTGACACTCTGTTTAAAAATAAAGGAATAAGGCAAAATACAGAAAATTAGAAACTGATCAGCCTCACCTCGGTCGTGGGTAAGTTCCTGGAATCCGTTGTGAAGGATGAGATTTCTGAATAATTGCCAGTGCAGATTAAGTAGGGCCAAGTCAGGATGGTTTTGTCAAAAGAGATGATGCTAATGAATCTGTTAGAATTCTTTGAGGATGTAACAAACAGGTTAGACCAAAGACAGCTAATGAATCCTATCTATTTGGAGTACAAGAAGGACGTTGACAATGTGCTTCACAGTAGGCTGCTGAGTATCAGGAGGCCCATGGTGTCAGAGACAAGGTACTAGTGTGTACAGAAGCTCAGCTGTCTGGCAGAAAGTAGAGAGTGGGAATATAAGGTTCCTTCTCTGGATAGCAGACGATGGCAACTGGTGTTCCACAAGGAAACCACAACTTTTTACTTTGAACATTAAGGATCTAGATGAAGGAACTGAGGACATTCCGGCGAGGCTTTTATATTTTGCAAAGGTAGGTAGAGGGACAGGTATCATTGAGGAGGTAGAAGGATTTAGATAGGGTAGAAGAATAGGCAACGAAGTGGCAGATGGAATTCACCCTGAGAAAGTGCGCGGTGATGCACTTTAGAGGATAGAAGAGAGGCATGGACTATTTTATAACTGGGGAGAAAATTCAGAAATCTGATGTGCAAATAGATTTTCAAGTTCCAGTCCGGGATTGTCTCAAGGTAAATGTGCAAGTTGAGTCAGGATTTAGGACGGTGTTATATCTGCCACACAGTGTGCTGGAAAGCTTACATTCAGAAAAAAGAACTGAGTCAACTCCTATAAACAATAATATTTATTTATTGAACATATTTAATATTAGAACAAATAAAAAGCATTATAATGTAATGAAAATCACTACAAACTATCTTATGATTTAACTTGACTTTGGATGATCACATCCCACCCCACGAGAAGTTGACCGGATTCCACGTAGTGACGTCTTTTTGTTCTTCAGATGGTCTTGGAGTTGTCTTCTCGTCAAGTGGTTATTCATGAGTTACCACTCTCTGAGGGGTTGTACAGTGATTCTTATCCTTCCAAGTCTTCACGCCTTTTTGGGAGGGTGTGGAGGATCTGCCAATGGAATGATCAGGTTCATTTACACTGATCAATCAGTCCCAACCTGTCACATTGATGGTCCAGGGACGGCATTCCATTATCCCATTCAGGTCCAACTTCATGTAGGTATTTCAGATTCTGTAGCTGTCAAGTTTGTTGGCATTTGTAGGGAGATGCAGCCTGTCTGGATTCTGTAATATGGGGATTAAAACAGAGACTTTAGTCAAGGCTGAATTCTACTTCCCAGCATGCTTTAATCATTGTTCATTTTTGTAACTCCATGGTAAATTTATTATTGTCCATCGTAAGATTATTATTTCAGGTGGTCCATCTGGTCAGAAAGGCAAATACATTTGTAGCATTTATTTTCAGTGAGCTTGAATATTAAAGCAGCATGGAGTATTGTCTACCGTTTTGGGCCCCATAACTCAGGAAAGATGTACCGCCCCGGACAGTATTCAGAGGAGCTTCATAAGAATGGTCTTAGGAATGAAATGCTTAACATATGAGGTCTCTGTGTCTATACTCGCTGGAGTTGAGAAGGATGACGGTGGATCTAATTGAAGCATACAGAATATTGGGTGTCTGGTCAGAGTAGATATTGGGAAGATGCTTCCACTGTTAGGAGAGAAGGGACTCAAGGACATAGCCTGAGAGTCAAGAGAAGATTTTTTAGAATGGAGATAAGGAGAAATGCCTTCAGCTTGAGATTGCTGTGGCAGCATTTGAACCCAGGTCACTCGAACATTATCTGGGTTTAGCACATACTAATTCAGTGGTAACACTACGAGGCCATTGACTTGCCCAATCCTCCACAGTGTGACTAACGTGCGCAGTATGACATGCCCTGTGATTTGCCTTCATGTTAAATTTGACTTCCTTATCAAGATATGGATGATTTTTCCCCATTATGCAATTCATCTTTGGTCTTTAGTATCTCCCTAGGTATTTGCCAAATTTCTTCATCTGTCTTGCCTTTGACTGTTCTGTTCTCCTCCAGTCCACCCAGGCCAAATCCTTCCTTAGGCCAATATAATTCTTATTGCCTAACACTAACACTCTCATGTATGACTCAGTTTTCACTCTTTCAATCTGAATGTGAAACTCCAGCAAGTTGTGATTACTCTTTCCAAGGCAAAGCTCATCCAACAATCCTTCCATGTAACATAATATCAAATCTAAATTAGCCCATTCTCTGGTTGGTTCCATGACGTCCTGCTCTCAGTAATAATCTCTCAGACACTCAATCAATCTTTATTCAAGGCTATCACTGTTCAGTTGATTAATTGAGCCAATTTGCATGTTCAAACCACCCATAGTTACTGTTGTGCCCTTGTTACAAGCCCTCACTCTTTTCAACCTCAGAAGTACTTTGGGGCAGAGGCTGAAAATTACCCTTCCCAAGAGGTTTCTTCTCTTGCTTTTTATTTGCACTGAGACGGATTTCAAACATGTTTTGACACAAAACACTTCGAAAAGGTCTGAGTTCCCACTTGCACAAACAAATGTTTATTTTCTTTACACTAACCACATTTCACAGTAAATATTGAGGAATTAACAGAGCTAAAAGTGGTCATGAGATATCTTTAGCAAACAGGGTTGAGGAAAATTCCAAAGCCTTTGTTTTCTTATATAAGGAGCCAAAGTGTAACTAGAGAAATGTTTGGCCAGCACAAGGAAAAAGGAAGAAAGTTATGCGTTGTGTCAGAGAAAATGCGTGAGATCCTTAACGAGTACTTTGCATCTGTATTCACCAAGGAGAGGGACATGACGGATGTTGAGGTTAGGGATAGATGTTTGAGTATTCTGGGTCAAGTCGATATAAAGAGGGAGAAGGTTTTGGATATTCTAAAAGGTATTAATGTTGACAAGCCCCCAGATTTGGATGGGATCTACCACACATTACTAAGGGAATTGAGAGAAGAAATAAGTGGGGCTTTAACTTATATCTTTGCAGGATCCTTGAACATCGGTGAGGTCCTGGAGGACTGGAGAATTGCTAATGACGCCCCTTTGTTAAGAAGGGGAGCGGGGATAATCCAGGTAATTATAGACTGGCGAGCCTAGCATCAGTGGTAGGGAAACTACTGGAGAAGGTACTGAGTGACTTGAGTAAGGTGTTTTATTCGGTTACCCATAGTAGGCTGATGGAGTAGGTGAAGTCGCATGGGCCTCAGTTCGTTCTATCTAGATGGAAAGAGAACTGGCTGGGCAACATGAGGCAGAGAGTAGTAATAGAAGGGGATTTCTCAAAAGGGCATAAGCGTCGATTCTCCTGCTCCTTTGATGCTGCCTGACCTGCTGCCCTTTTCCAGCAACACAGTTTTAAGCTCTGATCCCTAGCATCTGCAGTCCTCACTTTCTCCTAGTTTGCAGATGATACCAAGATTGTTGGAGTAGCAGATAATGAAGAGGACTTCCAGAGAATGCAGCAGAATATAGATAGATTGGAGAAATTGGCACAGATATGGCAGATGGAGTTCAATCTGTGCAAATGCGAGGTGATGCATTTTGGAGGATCCAATTCTAGAGCGAACTGTGCATTAAATGGAAAAGTCCAGGGGACAATTGACATACAGTGTGATCTGGGTGTTCTGTTCCTTGTTTCCTGAATCTGGCAATGCAGGTAAGTAAAGTGGTCAATAAGGCATTTGGCATGCTTTCCTTGATTGGATCAGTTGTTGAGTACAAACACTGGCAGGTCATCTTACGGTTGCTTGGGACTTTGGTTTGGCCACATTTGGAATCCTGCATATAGTTCATTTCCAATAGGATGTGGATGATAGATTAGAGTGCAGAGTCGTTTCATCAGGGTGTTGCCTGGGATGGAGGGTGCTGGTTATGGAAAGAGGTTGGGTAGATTAGGATTATTTTAATTATAAGGACAAAGGCTGATGGGTGAACCTGATTGAAGTCTACAAAATCAAGAGAGAGATAGACAGAGTAGATACCAAGAAGGTTTACAACAAATTGTGAACTTATGACCCCTCTTAATTGAGTTCCAAAGTGAGAGGGAAAGATTTAGGGCCTGAGGGATATATGTGGGAAGCTCGGAGGTGGTAGGGGCAGGAACGATAGTGTCATCTAAGATGTATCTGCCAGATACATGAATGGGCGGTGAGCAGAGGGATACAGGCCCTTAGAAAATAGGTGGCAGGTTTAGAAAATAGGAGGATCTGGATCAGCGCAGGCTTGGAGGGCCGAAGGTACTCTTCCTGTGTTGGAATGCTCTTTGTTCTTTATCATTCATTCTAAAAATAGCAATGTTTCAACTTATTGTATGCTACAATTTAATCATATTTATTTATTTGGCAGTGCATGTCAAATTATTGTCATTGCTAAATTTCAGACACAGTGTCATACAGATGTACAGCATGGAAACAGACCCTTCTGTCCAACTCGTCCATGCTGACCATATATCCCAACCCAATCTAGTCCCATCTGCCAGCACTCAGCTCATATCCCTCGAAACACTTTCTATTCATATACCTATCCAGATGCCATCTCAATGTTGCAATTGTACCAGCCTTCATCACTTCCTCTGGCAGTTCATTCCATACACGTACTACCCTCTGTGTGAAAATGTTGCACCTTACATCACTTTTACATTTTTCCATCCCAATCTAAACCTATACCATCTAGTTCTGGACTCCCCCACACCAGGGAAAATAGCTTGCCTATTTCCCCATTCATGCCCGTCATGGTTTTTTAGACCTCTATAAGGTCACCCCTCAGCCTCCAATGTTCCAAGGAAAACAGCCCCAGCCTATTCAACCTCCACCTAGAGCTCAAACTCTCCAACCTTGGCAACATTCTTGTAAATCTTTTCAGAACCGTTTCAAGTTTCACAACATCCAACCAATAGGATGGAGACCAGAATTGCACATAATATTCCAAAAGTGGGCTAACTAACCTCCTGTACAGCCGCAACACGACCTTCCAACCACTGTACTCAAAGCTCTGACCAATTAAGAAAAACATACCAAATGTTTTCTTCACTGTCTTATCTATCTGTGACTCTACTTTCAAGGAACAATGAACCTGCACTCCAAATTCTCGTTGTTCAGCAATACTCCCCTGGACCTCACCATTAAGAGTATAACTACTGTTAAGACTTGCTTTCCCAAAATGCAGCATCTCGCATTTACCTAAATTAAACTCCATCTATCACTCCTCAGCCCATTGGCCCATCTGATCAAAATCCCATCTTAATGTGAGGTAAAATTCTTCGCTGTCCACTGCACCTCCAATTTGGGTGTCATCAGCAAATTTACTAACTATACATTTATACTCACATGCAAATCGTTTATATGAATGACTAAAAGTAGTGGACCCAGCACCGATCCTTGTGACACTCCACTGGTCACATGCCAACAATCTGAAAAACAACTCTGCACCACTACCGTCTGCGTTCTCCCTAAAGTCAGCTCTGTATCAAAATGGCTACTAATCCCTTTATTCCAATAGATCTACCCTTGCAAACCTCGAATGCCTTACTGAAGTCCTTATTGATCACGTCCACTGCTCTGCCCTCATCAATCCTTTTTGTTACTTCTGTAAAAAACTCAATCAGGTTTGTGAGACATGATTTCCCACGCACAAAGCGATATTGACTCTCCCTAATCAGTCCTTGCCTTCCCAAGTAAATGTACAACCTGTCCCTCAGGATACCCTCCAACAACTTGCCCTCCACTGACGTCAGGCTCAATGGTCTATAATTCCCTGGCTTGTCCTTACCACCTTTCTTAAACAGTGACACCACGTTCGCCAACCTCCAGTCTTCTGGCACCACACCTGTGACTATCAATGGTACAAGTATCTCAGTAAGAGGCCTAGCAATTACTTCCCTAGCTTTGCACAGAGTTGTAGGGTAAACTTGATCAATCAGATCCTGGGGATTTATCCACTTTTATGCGTTTCAAGACATCAGCACTTCCTCCTCTGTAATAAGGACATTTTTCAAGATGTTACCATCTATTTCTTTGTATATCTATATCTCCCATGTCTTTCTCCTGAGTAAACACTGATACAAAGTGCTCCTTTAGTGTCTACCCCACCTCCTGCGGCTCCACACAAAGGCACCTTGCTGATCTTTGAAGGCTCTATTCTCTCCCTATTTACCCTTTTGTCCTCAATGTATTTATAAACTCCTTTTGGATTCTTCTTAACTCAATTTGCCAAAGATATCTCCTGTTGCCTTTTTGCCTTCCTGATTTCCCTCTTTAATATGCTCCTACTGCCTTTATACTCTTCTAAGGATTCACTCGATCAATCCTGCCTTACCTGACATATGCTTCCTTCTTTTTCTTAACTAGACCCTCAATTTCTTTAGTCATTCAGCACTCTCTATACCTACCAGCCTTTCCTTTCACCCTAATAAGAATATCCTGTCTCTGGACTCTCGTTATTTCATTTCTGTACGCTTTCCATTTTCCAGCCATCCCTTTCCCCACGAACATCTGCCCCCATCAGCTTTTAAATGTTCTTGCCCCCAATAACATCGAAATTGTCCTTTCTCCAAGTTAGAACTTCAACTTTAAGTACTCGTCTGTCCATATTCATTGTTATTTTAAAACTAATAGAATTGTTGGCAAATAGCTGGAGGTCACACATTTCAGTGAGAAATTAATTCGATTGATTATATTTAAGTGTGTAAGAATGATAAGTCGATTTGATTGTTCAATCATTTGCTCACTCTGAATATGCAATCAGTCAGAGGTCAACCACTTTGCATATAATCGAGCGACAATGTATGCATTTGAATACTGAGATTCAATGTGTAATTGAGATCACCAAAATAGTCAGACAACATGTTATTTTTCGATACAAAACAAAATGTGCATTATTTACTTTTGCATCATAAAAGATTGTTCGGTGTTTATAATTTAATTCCATCAATGTAGAATCAACTTAATTGATTTCAGAGATGGTGCAGTTATGGTGCTGTTGAATAATTGTAGCTCATATCTTATTATTGCCCTTTTCACAAACATGGCAAACTCCTGATCATTGATCAGGTCAGTAAACCCATCACTTTACATCATGACCGACATTAAAAGTGGATTCCAAAAGGCCTGAATTCTGGTACAGTGCTCCTGGACCTCACAGCTGCCTGTGGCACTGAGTGAGACACTGGCCTGCTCCTGAATCTGTCCAGAGAGTTTCCAACCTGAGTCAGGGCAGTCATTCAAATATTCCCTCACAGAGAATCATTTGGAATCCACCTTCAGCTGCAGGAAACTAGCCAACAGGCTATCACTGCTCTCAGTGTAGGTACAAACGCTGTCTAAATTAGATACCAGCGACTGACCAGGAACCAGGTCTGACAAATTTATCCTCAGTCAGAGCCTGGCCCATGGAGCAGATATATGGACATGGAGTCTTAGGATCACATCGCACAAGTTACATATGGTGATGACATCTGGCATGTCCCCCAGACTCCATACATTTGTCCCGTGGACCAGACACTGGGTGAAAATGTTCACAATTGGCAGTCTATTGCAGCATTTTGTGTCTCACAGTGAACCTTCTGAAACTGTATCCAATAAGTGCACCTTCATATTCAACAGTATCAAAATAAAAGTGTACATGTTTGTGGTTGGTCAGGTACTAATTCATAGGTCATCCAACAGAAGGTATCTGAAGAAACCAGGAGCAAACAGCAAGCCAAGAATCGTTTTAATAACTGAACCTGGTAGATTTTGTCTGGTCTAGGTAACCACGCATATTGTACTGACATTTAGGTGAATGTAACAATGCACATCAAAACTGGAAGTCTTGGCCTAACGTCCCACCCCAGCTCCCTGACCTCACCGCACTCCCTTGCACACTTCACACCCTCAAACAATTAACAATTAATGAGAATCCACAAACTGAGTGAAACTTGGAACGCAGAACAGTACAGACAGTAAGAGCCCTTCAGCCCTCAATGTTTTGCTGGTCTTTTATCCTAGTCTTGTAGATCAGACTAACCTACATGACCTTATGTTTGTACTTCAATCAGTAGGGTACTTCTTATCAACTTTTCTACATGCTGTCCAACCAACTGATTAACTGTTTCCATTTCAATGCTATTTAGAGTGCTGCTTGCATGAGTAATGACCTCTGAATCACATAATGAAAAAAAAGAATACACCAATGCCTTCCTGATGAAGGGCTTATGCCCGAAACATCAACTCTCCTGCTCCTCGGATGCTGCCTGACCTGCTGTGCTTTTCCAGCGTCACACTTTTTGACTCTGATCTCCATCAACTGCAGTCCTCAGTTTCTCCATTACTGAGGGATGTCCCCTCTGCACACTGAGCAGGGAATTAACCATCAGGACTCATTGTATGTGGAGCTGACTGCTCAGTTCTGGAAAGTTGCACTTGATGAATATCTTTTTTTTAAAAAAAAGATATTACAGTTCAACAAATGTTAATTCAGTGCCAGAGTTATAATTTTGGTTCATGGTTTGAGCAACCTGATCAGAAATAGTGAATGACTGAAGAACTCCGAGGTACAGAGAATTCCAGGTGTTATATTCCAGCTTACGTTAATGCTGGGAATATTATCAGACAGACTGATGTGGTAAGGGAATGAATTGATATGTGGAGGTGTGACATTTTTGCCATCACAGAGACGTGTTTGAGGGAGGTCAGGGCCAACAACTCAATATTCTGTCATACTGTAAAATATGGGCAGGACATGAGAGGGTTTTGAATAGAAGGTGGTGTTGGATTATTAATTAAGGAGTCAGTTACTGCAGTAAGGAGGGACAATATCTTGGAAGTGTCTTCAAATCAGGGTTTATGGGCCGAGGTTAGGATCAAAACGATGACAGAACACACTGCTTATTTTATAGAGCCCCATAAAGTTGAAAATACAGGAGAAGATATATAACCAATTCACTTAGGTGTGTAGGAAAGCAAGGCCGGAGATGTTACAGAGATAGGAAAGCAAGGTTGGAGATCTTACAGAGAGAGAAAAGCAAGGCTAGAGATGTTACAAAGATAGGAAAGCAAGGTTGGAGATCTTACAGAGAGAGAAAAGCAAGGCTAGAGATGTTACAGAGATAGGAAAGCAAGGTTGGAGATGTTACAGAGAGAGGAAAGGAAGGTTGGAGATGTTACAGAGATAGGAAAGCAAGGTTGGAGATGTTACAGAGATAGGAAAGCAAGGCTGGAGATGTTACAGAGATAGGAAAGCAAGGTTGGAGATGTTACAGAGATAGGAAAGCAAGGTTGGAGATGTTACAGAGATAGGAAAGCAAGGTTGGAGATGTTACAGAGATAGGAAAGCAAGGCTAGAGATGTTACAGAGATAGGAAAGCAAGGTTGGAGATGTTACAGAGAGAGGAAAGGAAGGTTGGAGATGTTACAGAGATAGGAAAGCAAGGTTGGAGATGTTACAGAGATAGGAAAGCAAGGCTGGAGATGTTACAGAGATAGGAAAGCAAGGTTGGAGATGTTACAGAGATAGGAAAGCAAGGTTGGAGATGTTACAGAGATAGGAAAGCAAGGTTGGAGATGTTACAGAGATAGGAAAGCAAGGCTAGAGATGTTACAGAGATAGGAAAGCAAGGTTGGAGATCTTACAGAGAGAGATAAGCAAGGCTAGAGATGTTACAAAGATAGGAAAGCAAGGTTGGAGATCTTACAGAGAGAGAAAAGCAAGGCTAGAGATGTTACAGAGATAGGAAAGCAAGGTTGGAGATGTTACAGAGAGAGGAAAGGAAGGTTGGAGATGTTACAGAGATAGGAAAGCAAGGTTGGAGATGTTACAGAGATAGGAAAGCAAGGCTGGAGATGTTACAGAGATAGGAAAGCAAGGTTGGAGATGTTACAGAGATAGGAAAGCAAGGTTGGAGATGTTACAGAGATAGGAAAGCAAGGTTGGAGATGTTACAGAGATAGGAAAGCAAGGCTAGAGATGTTACAGAGATCGGAAAGCAAGGTTGGAGATCTTACAGAGAGAGAAAAGCAAGGCTAGAGATGTTACAAAGATAGGAAAGCAAGGTTGGAGATCTTACAGAGAGAGAAAAGCAAGGCTAGAGATGTTACAGAGATAGGATAGCAAGGTTGGAGATGTTACAGAGAGAGGAAAGCAAAGTTGGAGATGTTACAGAGATAGGAAAGCAAGGTTGGAGATGTTACAGAGATAGGAAAGCAAGGCTGGAGATGTTACAGAGGTAGGAAAGCAAGGTTGGAGATGTTACAGTGATAGTAAAACAAGCTGCAGATGTTTCAGAGATAGGAAAACATGGATGGAGATGGCAGAGAGATTGAGTGGCCTGTGCATGCTCGAACAGGTTAGTGAGGTATTCTTAAATTCAGTCACAGGATATAGGGAGAGGTATAGCAGCTGGAAGTTATAGAAATAGGGAGAGATGTAGGGGCTGGCAGAATTTACAGCGACAGATGGGTCTGGAGTTTGAGATAAAGATTGTGGAGATATGGAGGGTTAATGAGATACAGATGGATGCAGCGGCTGGAGGAGATGACAGGAAAAGATACAGACATACACGTGGGGAGTTTAAAAATGGAATTGAGCGATGTCTTAATAGAGAAAATATTATAGAAATCTTTGGAATAGACAAGGCATTGGGAGGAACTGAAGGATTGTCCAAACACGAGAGAAATAGAGTCAGTGTCATACAGCACAGGACAGGCCCTTCGGTTGACAGCGGCACAAATAAAAAGTCCTGTAGACCCTGGAAACCCCTCCTTCCTAACGTCTGGGACAAGGGCTAGATTTGGGAGAGGTATCCTATAGACTGCTCCAACAACAATGTGACATAACAACACCTCACGGTGTCAGATCAAATACTGACACGGAAACCTCCTGCTGACTCCCCTCCCTCAGCCTTACGTTGAACGATCAAACACTGACACGGAAACCTCCTGCTGACTCCCCTCCCTCAGCTGATGGATCAGTGTCCCTCCACATTGAACAACATGCGGAGGACGCACTGAGAGGGTGACAGAGCTGGAGAATGTATACTGGGTGGGCCATTTCAAACCCCACCAAGAGGGGATCAGCAGCAGCACTGCTGATCGAGATGGTCGTGTCCAAAAGGACACAGCTTCGAGACTGAGTCTGCACCGGGGCAGGCGGGAACGACGGAGAGAGAGAAACACACTTGACCTCATCTTCACCAACCTACTGCTGCAGACACATTGATGATGACCCATACTGGGAACAGTGACTACCACACACAGTATTCCGGAGACAAGGTCACACATACATGTACGCACATGTGAGAGATACTAGAGATACTAACTATCACCATGCTAAACGGGACAGATTTCGAATAGGTCTAGAATGCAGCACTGGCCTATGTGAGGTGATTCGAGTCATTACCAACAGCAGCAGAATTGTATTCCAGAACAATTTCCACTGTCACTACCTGGCATATGCTCCACTTTACCCTGCCCATCAGGCCAGGGAATAAACCCTTGTTCAATGGAGAATACAGGAGGGTCTGACAAGAGCAGTACCAGCTACACCTCACAATGAGGTGCGTTACTAATCAAGATCACTTACTGACCAAATAGCATAAACAGCCAGTGACAGACAGATCTAACCAACAAATCCGATCTAATCTCTGCAATCCTGTCACATGCAATCAGGGTGAATTGTGTGGTCAATCAAACAACTCACTGGAAGAAGAGGATCCACAAATATCATCTTCCTCAGTGATGGAAGAGGCCAGCACAACAATAGAAAAGGTAAGGCTGAAACATTCACAACAATGTTCAGACGGAAGTATCGATGGGATGATCTATTTTAGTCTCCTCCAGATGGCAGTCGTCAGCTAATTCAATACATTTTTGTTTGTTATCTCCAAGTGGCTGGAGGCATGGGATAATGCAAAAGCTGTGGCCCTGAGAACATTCCATTCAAGCTGTTCCTGCAGGGATATTGCACTGGGACCTACCTGACAATGTGGGACACTATCCAGGCAGGTCCTGTACACACACAGACAAAACATCAGACAATCAATGACTGCCCCATTGCTCTAATCCATATCACTAATAAAGTGTTGCAATGTTATTGGAATCTACAGTGGATCAAGTAGCACTTCCTCAACACCAACCTGCTCACTGAAACTCAGTTTAGTCTCTGCCAGGGCCACTCATCCCTTGGGCACATTGAAGCCTCGGTTTAATGGTGTACAACAAGAAAACACATAGCTGAATTCTACAGGTGAGGCGACAGTGACTGCATTTTTAACATTATCTTAACTGCATTTGACCAAGTGTCCAGGATTAACGGCAAAACTAGAGCAAATAAGTCTCGTCTGCCCTGGCTGAAGTTATACCTGGCACAAATGACGTTGGTTGGGGTTGGCGGAGAGCAGCCATCTCAGCTCCAGGACAGCTCTGCAGCAGTTCCCGAGGGGTGGGGTTTCTGGGTCAGCCTGTAGATCAGAAATGGAAAGGTAAGGCACCATACTCCTACAGGATGATCGGGCTGCTCTCTCGTTAGACAGAGACGACTGGTGGTAGTTTAACTGGACAGTCATCATGCCTCAAGTAAGGGTGAGGTTGAGTAGGACAGTCCTTTAGTCACCCCTGTCATTGCAGGAATTGAACCCACACTGTTGGCATTAATATCTAGCCGTCCAACTGATTGAGCTAACCAAGTCCTCACTCAGCTCCTTGGGAAGATACTGTAATATTATCTCATTCAGTTATGTTGTTAAACACCTCTGGAGCCGGTGAAACTAAAAGCAAATTTCCTAAATCAGAGAGAGGGACAGTATCAGTGAGCTATAAGAGTGATCTCTACCCTAGGCCCGATCATAAATGACCATCCCAACAGTGTGAATGCACAAGTGGGGATGTTTGCCATTGATGTTTGCCAATGTTCAATGCCATTCATGATTTACTCAGATACTGAAGCAGTCCTTATCGAAATGCAACAAGGACCTGGAAATATGCAGGTGTGTACTTAAAAGTGAAAAGTACCATTTCCATTACAAATATGCCAGACAATGATTTCCTCTAACAATAGAAAATTGAACCGTATGCTCTAACGTTCAATGCCACCAACATCACTGAACACCCAACTAGCAATATCCTGGGGATTACCGTTAACCAGAACTGGACTGACCATATGATTTCATTACCCATTCCTGTAAAAGGCTTATGCTAAAACATCGACTCTCCTGTACCTCAGATGTGGCCTGACCTGTTATGCTTTACCAGGCCCACACTTTGACGTATGCAAATTAATTGGCCACAAGAATATGTCAGGGGCAAGGAATCCTGCAGAAATAACTCACTTCATGATCTCTGAAAGCCTGTCCCCCATCGATAAGACACATGTTGAATATGGGTGTTATGAAATATCCCCCATTTCCTTGGGTGAGTGCAGCTTCATCCTTCATCCACTGATACTCAGTAGTAGCAACACCTGCCATCTACACGGTGCTCTGCAGAAATTTACCAAGGCTCCTTACAACGTATTTCTGAAGCCCAACCATCAAGAAGGATAAGGGGAGCTGATACATGGGACCCCCACCATGTTCGCGTTCTGTTCCAAGCCATCCACCATTATGATTGGGAAGTATATTGCTGTTCCTTCAGTGTCACTGTTTCAAGGTCCCTCCCGAATGGTATTGGAAGTCTAACTACAACACATGGACTCCAGTGGGTCAGTGTGGCAGTTCACCTCCACCTTCTTAAGGGCAACAAGGGATGGACAATAAATACTGGCCCAATCGTATTCTCTGAATAAATTAAAATGAAAAATATTGTCCAAACATGCCCAATGCTGGACACTGTGCTTTGGGTTTTGTGAGCGCAGGCTGGTTGGGTTCAGTCCATAACTTGCTTGTTGTGATCAGCTAAAGAGTTAATCTGTCAGTCTCTCAGAGGCATGGCCTACATACCGAGCATCACACAGACATTGACATTCACACCCAACATCACTGAGCTCTGAGATCGACATAAGCAATTCAAAATGTATTCATATCTGACTAACATGCTTAAACATACAGTGGAATTGTTACTACAAAAATGATTATGATTGAATATTACCAGGGAGAAAGTGAGCACTGCAGATGCTGAAGATCAGAGTAAAAAAATGTGCTCCTCAAAAAGCACAGCCGTTCAGGCAGCATCTGAGGAGCAGGATAATCGACTATTAGTTCACAACATTAATGCAAAGGAAAATAATTGCATATTTTCAAAATTCTTGCACTTAATAATAATGTGGTCTTGGGTGTGGGAATGATATTCATCATTTCAATGTTCCTTACTGTAAGTTGGGCACTGTTTTCATCATATTGTTATTTTAAAAGTGAACAGAATAAATGGGTAGATTTTGTACATATTGGACAATCTAAAAGTTGGTAATATGAAAGAATGTCGGAACTTCAGTAAAGAGACTTTGCTGTTAATGGTTAGAACAATGCTGTAAACATTTACACAGAGATTTTCAGCTCAAGTCACCCACAAGGAAGTTGGGCTGGGATGATGCTGGCCATCAATGGAGCTGCACAATTCTGTTTGGATATTAACATTGTGGGGCTAACATACATTGAATCAATCATAAACTAAATCCAGTGCAAGCTGCCATGTTATGCGGGAGACCATCACCTTTATAACACCGTCATTCAGGATCGGGTCCAAGGTTCAGAGTTACAGAGTTCAGGGACACACCAGAAGAAATATACTTGCAAGACATGGCTGTTTACAGGTCATTGTTATAAATATTGAACTGCGTCTGGACCAGCGCCATGTGCTAGTCCATTGACCAGTCTGCCCCACACACCACTCCCCGTTGTTCAGGTATGTCTCTAACCAGTCTATTGTGAGGGATTGTGTGAGTAACTGCCCAGCTCCAGTTTGGAAGCTCTCTGGACGGACTTTGGTGATGGCCAGTGTTGTGGAAGTCATGGTGAGGGCCAGTGACACTGTGTCTGAATTCAGGCTTTTCCTCAAAGTCATTTCCAACAGCTTTGCTGCCTGCAAGATGGTGTGTTCACTGATCTGAACATGAATCGGCTGTTTACTACAGTCACTGAATTGTGCAATATTTAGGTCTGCGCTCTGGTATTTCAATTATTGTTCACTTTAATTGCTTTCAAATGAAAAATATTGATGTTTGGTTTATTTTAAAATATGCAAGAAATAAAGTGATATTAACTCTTCACTATACAAAATGTAAAATTGACCTGTTGCAAATTTCCCACAGACTAGTCAAGCAACAATCAATAAAGCAGGATTCTGTGAACAGACCTATGTCCCATGCAACATCACCATCCTCTCTGGGAGGTTCTGTCCCACTGAAAGAGCACAGCCAGGCAGAAGAAGGCAGGTCCTTGCAATGTAGGGCAGCATGGCGGCTCAGTGGTTAGCACTGCTGCCGTACAGCACCAGGGATCCAGGTTCGAATCCAGACTTGGGCAACTGCCTGTGTGGAGTTTACACATTCTCCCCCTGTCTGTGTGGGTTTCCGCCCACAGTCCAAATATATGCAGCTCAGGTGAATTGGCAATGGTGGTGGGTTGCTCTTCAGAGGGTTAGTTTGGACTGGTTGGGCCGAAGGGTCTGTTCCCACACTGCAGGGAATCTATTCTAATCAAAGTGCTCAGCATTGATGCTGGATCCTGTGGCTGCTAGACGGCTCTGTCGCAGGTTTTGCGGGAATCAATAAAAGGGAAACCTGTAATTGACCACATTGTCACCTTTCTGCCTGCTGCAGATACACCTCTTCATTTCACATCTGTGACAATGGTCACTACACAGTCCTTACAGGGAGCAAAAAGCTATCTTCACATTTTGCAGACACTCCACACAATGATACGTACGGAATGGGACAGACTTTAAACAGGTTAAGCAACTAATGACGATGCATCCATGAGGGACAGTGGCCCTTTGGCGGCGGCAGCAGCATTGTATTCTGTACAACTCATACAGTCTGCAACTTCCTGGAACGACATACCTCCCACTGTACAGTAACCATCACGGCCCGACATACCTCCCACTGTACAGTAACCACCACGGCCTGACACACCTCCCACTGCACAGTAACCATCACGGCCTGACACACCTCCCACTGCACAGTCACCATCACGGTCCGACATGCCTCCCACGGTACAGTAACCATCACACCCCGACATACCTCCCACTGTACAGTAACCATCACACCCCGACATACATCCCACTGTACAGTAACCATTACACCCCGACATACCTCCCACTGTACAGTAACCATCACACCCCGACATACCTCCCACTGTACAGTAACCATCACACCCCGACATACCTCCCACTGTACAGTAACCATCACGGCCCGACATACCTCCCACTGTACAGTAACCACCACGGCCTGACACACCTCCCACTGTACAGTAACCATCACGGCCTGACACACCTCCCACTGCACAGTCACCATCACGGTCCGACATACCTCCCACTGTACAGTAACCATTACACCCCGACACACCTCCCACTGTACAGTAACCATCACACCCCGACATACCTCCCACTGTACAGTAACCATCACGGCCCGACATACCTCCCACTGTAAAGTAACCATCACACCCCGACATACCTCCCACTGTACAGTAACCATTACACCCCGACATACCTCCCACTATACAGTAACCATCACACCCAGACATACCTCCCACTGCACAGTCACCATCACACCCCGACGTACCTCCCACTATACAGTAACCATCACACCCCGACATACCTCCCACTGTACAGTAACCATCACACCCCGACATACCTCCCTGTACAGTAACCATTACACCCCGACATACCTCCCACGGTACAGTAACCATCACACCCCGACATACCTCCCACTGTACAGTAACCATCACACCCCGACATACCTCGCACTGTCCAGTTACCATCACACCCCGACATACCTCCCACTGTACAGTAACCATCACACCCCGACATACCTCCCACTGTACAGTAACCATCACACCCCGACATACCTCCCACTGTAAAGAAACCATCACGGCCCGACATACCTCCCACTGTACAGTAACCATCACACCGCGACATACCTCCCACTGTACAATAACCATCACACCCCGACATACCTCCCACTGTACAGTAACCATCATGGCCCGACATACATCCCACGATACAGGAATCAACACGTCCCGACAGACCTCACAAAGTGCAGGATCCATCACGGTCCGACATACCTCCCGCTGTACAGTAAACGCCACGGCCCTATACATCCCACCGTACAGGAAACACCACGGCCCGACACACTGTACGCTAACCATCACAGCCCGACATAGCACCCAGTGTCCAGGTGCCATCACGGCCCGACATACCTACCAATGAACAATAACTGTCACGGCACCACATACCTCCCACTGTACAGTAACCATCACGGCCTGACTTACCGCCCACTGTACGTTAACCATCGCGGTCCAACATACTTCACACTGTACAGTAACCATAAGGGCCCGACGTAACTCCCTCTTTTCGGTAACCATCACGGTTGACATGCCTCCCACCGTAAAGTACCCAACACGGCCCTACATCCATCCCATTGTAAGGTAATCTTCACGGCACAGTAACCATCACACCCCAACATAACTCCCATTGTACAGAAACCATCACACACCGACATACCTCCCACTTACAGTAACAATCATGCCCCGACATGCCTCCCAATGTACAATAACCGTCACGGCACGACATACCTCCTATTGTACATTAACCATCACGGCCTGTCATACCTCCCACAGTACAGTAACAATCATGCCCCGACATACCTCCCAATGTACAATAACCGTCACGGCACGACATACCTCCTATTGTACATTAACCATCACGGCCTGACATACCTCCCACGGTACAATAACAATCATGGCCCGACATACCTCCCAATGTGCAATAAACGTCACGGCCTGACATACCTCCCACCGTACAGTAACCATCACGGCCCAACATACTTCCCACTGTACAGTAACCAAAACGGCCCGACAGACCTCACAAAGTACAGGATCCATCACGGTCCGACATACCTCCCGCTGTACAGTAAACGCCACGGCCCTATACATCCCACCATAGAGGAACCACCATGGCCCGACACACCTCCCACTGTTCACTAACCATCACAGCCTGACATAGCACCCAGTGTCCAGGAGCCATCACGGCGTGACATACCTCCCAATGAACAATAACTGTCACGGCACCACATACCTCCCACTGAACAGTAACCATCACGGCCCGACATTCTTCCCACGGTACAGTAACCATAAGGGCCCGACATAACGGCCCCTGTATGGTAACCATCACGGTCGACATACCTCCCACTGCACAGTAACCGGACGGTCTGACATACCTCACTGTGTACAGTAACCATCACGGCCCAACATATCTCCCACTGCACAGTAACCAACACGACCCGACATACTTCCCATTGTACAGTAAGCATCACAGCCCGATATACTTCCCATCGTACAGTAACCATCATGGCCCGACAGACGTCCCATTGTACAGTAAACATCACAACCCGACATACCTCCCACTGTATAGTAATCATCACGGCCCAACGTACCTCCCATTGTGTAGTAACCAGCACGATCCGACATACCTCCCATTATACAGTAACCATCACGGCCAGACATACCTCCCACTGAACAGTAACCATCACAACTCGACATAACTCCCACTGTGCAGTAACCATCAAGGCCCGACATACCTCCCACTGAACAGTAACCATCACACCCCGATATAGCTCCCACTGTGCAGTAACCGTCAAGGCCCGACATACCTCCCACTGAACAGTAACCATCACACCCCGACATACCTCCCACTGTACAGTAACCATCACGGCCCGACATACCTCCCACTGTACAGTAACCATCACACCCCGACCTACATCCCAGTGTGCAGTAACCATCACGGCCCGACATACCTCCCACTGTACAGTTACCAACACGGCCCGACATACCTCCCACTGTACACTAACCATCAAGACCAGACATACCTCCCATTGTATAGTAACCATCACGATCCGACATACCTCCCACTGTACAGTAACCATCAAGGCCCGAAAACCTCCCAAAGTACAGTAACCATCACGGCCCGAAAACCTCCCAAAGTACAGTAACCATCACGGCCCGACATACCTCCCACTGTACAGTAACCATCACGGCCCGACATACCTCCCACTGTACAGTAACCATCACGGCCCGAAAACCTCCCAAAGTACAGTAACCATCACGGCCCGACATACCTCCCATTGTATAGTAACCATCAAGGTCCGACATACATCCCACTGTACAGTAACCATCACACGGCCCGACATACCACCCACTGTACAGTAACCATCACACCTGGACATACCTCCCACTCTACAGTAACCATCAAGGTCCGACATACCTCCCACTGTACAGTAACCATCACGGCCTGAAAACCTCCCAAAGTACAGTAACCATCACGGCCCGACATACCACCCATTGTACAGTAACCATCACACCCCGACATACCTCCCACTGTACAGTAACCATAAGGGCCCGACGTAACTCCCTCTTTTCGGTAACCATCAGGGTTGACATGCCTCCCACCGTACAGTAACCATCACGGCCCAACATCCATCCCATTGTACGGTAATCTTCACGGCACAGTAACCATCACACCCCGACATACCTCCCACTGTACAGTAACAATCATGCCCCGACATACCTCCCAATGTACAGTAACCATCACGGCCTGACATACCTCCCACGGTACAGTAACAATCATGGCCCGACATACCTCCCAATGTACAATAAACGTCATGGCCTGACATACTTCCCACTGTTCAGTAACCATCACGGCCCGACATACATCCCACTTCACAGTAACCAAAACGGCCCGACAGACCTCACAAAGTACAGGATCCATCACGGTCCGACATACCTCCCGCTGTACAGTAAACGCCACGGCCCTATACATCCCACCATAGAGGAACCACCACGGCCCGACACACCTCCCACTGTACACTAACCATCACAGCCCGACATAGCACCCAGTGTCCAGGAGCCATCACGGCCCGACATACCTCCAAATGAACAATAACTGTCACGGCACCACATACCTCCCACTGAACAGTAACCATCACGGCCCGACATTCTTCCCACGGTACAGTAACCATAAGGGCCCAACATAACTGCCCCTGTATAGTAACCATCACGGTCGACATACCTCCCACTGCACAGTAACCGGACGGTCTAAAATACCTCCCTGTGTACAGTAACCATCACGGCCCGACATACCTCCCATTGTACAGTAAGCATCACAGCCCGATATACTTCCCATCGTACAGTAACCATCATGGCCCGACAGACGACCCATTGTACTGTAAACATCACGACCCGACATACCTCCCACTGTATAGTAACCATCACGGCCCAACATACCTCCCATTGTGTAGTAACCAGCACGATCCGACATACCTCCCATTATACAGTAACCATCACGGACCGACATACCTCCCACTGAACAGTAACCATCACACCCTGACATACCTCCCACTGTGCAGTAACCATCAAGCCCCGACATACCTCCCACTGTATAGTAACCATCACGATCCGACATACCTCCCACTGTACAGTAACCATCACGGCCCGACATACCTCCCACTGTACAGTAACCATCACGGCCCGACATAACTCCCACTGTACAGTAACCATCACACCCCGACATACCTCCCACTGTACAGTAACCATCACACCCTGACATACCTCCCACTGTACAGTAACCAACACGGCCCGACATAACTCCCATTTCACAGTAACCATCATGGACCGACATACCTCCCACTGTACAGTAACCATCACACCCCGACATTCCTCCCACTGTACAATAACGTCACGGCTCGAAATACCTCCCAATGTATAGTAACCATCACACCCCGACATACCTCCCACTGTACAGTAACCATCACGGCCCGACATACCTCCCATTGTATATTAACCATCATGATCCGACATTTCTCCCACTGTACAGTAACCATCACGGCCCGAAAACCTCCCAAAGTACAGTAACCATCACGGCCCGACATACCTCCCATTGTATAGTAACCATCAAGGTCCGACATACCTCCCACTGTACAGTAACCATCACGGCCCGACATACCTCCCATTGTACAGTAACCATCACACCCCGACATACCTCCCACTGCACAGTAACCATCACGGCCCGACATACCTCCCACTGTACAGTAACCATAAGGGCCCGACGTAACTCCCTCTTTTCGGTAACCATCACGGTCGACATGCCTCCCACCGTACAGTAACCATCACGGCCCAACATACCTCCCACTGTACAGTAACCATCACGGCCCAACATCCATCCCATTGTACGGTAATCTTCACGGCACAGTAACCATCACACCCCAACATAACTCCCATTATACAGTAACCATCACACCCCGACATACCTACCACAGTACAGTAACAATCATGCCCCGACATACCTCCCAATGTACAATAACCGTCACGGCACGACATACCTCCTATTGTACATTAACCATCACGGCCTGACATACCTCCCACGGTACAGTAACAATCATGGCCCGACATACCTCCCAATGTACAATAAACGTCATGGCCTGACATACCTCCCGCTGTACAGTAAACGCCACGGCCCTATACATCCCACCATAGAGGAACCACCACGGCCCGACACACCTTCCACTGTACACTAACCATCACAGCCCGACATAGCACCCAGTGTCCAGGAGCCATCACGGCCCGACATACCTCCAAATGAACAATAACTGTCACGGCACCACATACCTCCCACTGAACAGTAACCATCACGGCCCGACATTCTTCCCACGGTACAGTAACCATAAGGGCCCGACATAACTGCCCCTGTATAGTAACCATCACGGTCGACATACCTCCCACTGCACAGTAACCGGACGGTCTAAAATACCTCCCTGTGTACAGTAACAATCATGGCCCGACAGACGACCCATTGTACAGTAAGCATCACAGCCCGATATACTTCCCATCATACAGTAACCATCATGGCCCGAAGGACGACCCATTGTACAGTAAACATCACGACCCGACATACCTCCCACTGTATAGTAACCATCACGGCCCAACATACCTCCCATTGTGTAGTAACCAGCACGATCCGACATACCTCCCATTATACAGTAACCATCACGGCCCGACATACCTCCCACTGAACAGTAACCATCACACCCCGACATACCTCCCACTGTGCAGTAACCATCAAGCCCCGACATACCTCCCACTGTATAGTAACCATCACGATCCGACATACCTCCCACTGTAGAGTAACCATCACGGCCCGACATACCTCCCACTGTACAGTAACCATCACGGCCCGACATAACTCCCACTGTACAGTAACCATCACACCCTGACATACCTCCCACTGTACAGTAACGAACACGGCCCGACATAACTCCCATTTCACAGTAACCATCATGGACCGACATACCTCCCATTGTACAGTAACCATCACACCCCGACATACCTCCCACTGTAGAGTAACCATCACGGCCCGACATACCTCCCACTGTACAGTAACCAACACGGCCCGACATAACTCCCATTTCACAGTAACCATCATGGACCGACATACCTCCCATTTTAGAGTAACGATCACGACCCGACGTACCTCTCACTATACAGCAACCGTCACGGCCCAACACATCTCACACTGCACAGTAACCATCATGGCCTGACATATATCCCACTGTGCAGTTATCGTCACATCCCGACCTACCTCCCACTGTACACTAACCATCACGGTTCGACAGACCACCCACTGTACAGTAACCATCACACCCCGACATTCCTCCCACTGTACAATAACGTCACGGCTTGACATACCTCCCACTGTACAGTAACCATCACACCCCGACATTCCTCCCACTGTACAATAACGTCACGGCTCGACATACCTCCCAATGTATAGTAACCATCACACCCCGACATACCTCCCACTGTATAGTAACCATCACACCCCGACATACCTCCCACTGTACAGTAACCATCACGGCCCGACATACCTCCCACTGTACAGTACCCATCACGGCCCGGCATATCTCCCACTGTACAGTTACTATCACGGTCCAACATACCTCTCACTGTACAGTAACCAACACGGCCCGACAGACCTCCCACCGTACAGGAACCACCACGGCCCGACACACCTCCCACTGTACACTAACCATCACAACCCGACATAGCAACCAGTGTCCAGGAGCCATCACGGCCCGTCATACCTCCCACTGTACAGTAACCATCACAGCCCAACATAACTCCCACTGTACTATAACCATCATTTGCCGACATAACTCCCACTGTACAGTAACCACCACCTTCGGACATACCTCCCATTGTACAGTAACCATCACGGCCCGATATAACTCCCATTGTACAGTAACAATCACGGCCTGACATGCCTCCCACTGTACAGTAACCGTCACGGCGCGACGTTCCTCACATTGTACAGTAACCATCACGGTCCGACAAACTTCCCACTGTACAGTAATCATCACGGACTGACATACCTCCCATTGTACTGTAACCATCACGGCCTGACATACCTCACATTGTACATAACCATCACGGCGCAACACAACTCCCACTGTTACAGTAACCATCATAGCCCCAAATACCTCCCACTGTACAGTAACCGTCATGGTCGAACACGCCTCCCAGTCCACAGTAACGCTCTCGGCCCGACACACCTACCACTCTACAGTATCCATCACGGCCCGCCAGTCATCCCACTGTAGAGTTACCATCTCAGCCTGACATACCTCCCACTCTACAGTAAACGTCACGGCCAGATATATCTTCCACTGTACAGTTACCATCACGGCCTGACATACCTACCACTCGACAGCAACCATCACAACCCAACATACCTCCCACTGTACAGTAACCATCGCGGCCCGACATACGTCCCACTGTACAGTAACCATCACACCCCGACATACCTCCCACTGTACAGTAACCATCACACCCCGACATACCTCCCACTGTACAGTAACCATCACACCCCGACATACCTCCCACTGTACAGTAACCATCACACCCCGACATACCTCCCACTGTACAGTAACCATCACCGTCGAACATGCCTCGCAATCTACAGTAACCATCTCGGCCCGACACACCTATCCCTGTACAGTAATGATCACGGCTCCACATTCATCCACTGGACAGTAATCATCGCGGCACGACATACCTCCCACTGTACAGTAACCGTCAATGCCCGACATGCCTCCCACTGTACAGTAACCATCACGGCCTGATATATCGCCCACTGCACAGTAACCGACAGAACCCAAAATACATCCCACAGTACAGTAGCCATCACGGCCAAACATACCTCCGACTGTACAGTCACCATCACTTCCCAACATACCTCAAACTGTACAGTAACCATCACGCCCCGACATACCTCCCAATTTACAGTAACTATCACAGCTCGACATACCTCCCACTGTACAGTCACCATCACAACCTGACATACCGCCCACTGTACAGTAAACATCACGGCCCGACATACCTCCCACTGTACAGTAACCGTCGCCGCCTGACATACCTCTCACTGTACAGTCACGATCACCCCACGACATACCTCCCATTGTACAGTAACCGTCATGGCCCGACATTCCTCCCAAAGTACAGTCACAATCACAACCCTACATACATCCCATTGCACAGTAACCAACATGGCAAGACATACATCCCACTGTATAGTAACCATCACGACCCGACATACCTCCCACGGTGCAGTAACCGTCACGGCCTGACATACCTCCCACTGTACAGTAACCATCACAGCGCTACAAACCTCCCATTGTACAATAACCATCACGGCCCTCAAATACCTCCCACTATACAGCAACCATCACGGGCCGACAAACCTCCCACTGTACAGTAACCATCATGGCGCAACAAACCTCCCACTGTACAGTAAGCATCACGGCCCCATGTATCTCCAAATATGCAGTAACCATCATGGCCCGACATACCTCCCATTGTACAGTAACCATCAGGACCCGACATACCTCCCACTGTACAGTAACCATTACACCCCGACATACCTCGCACTGTACAGTAACCATCACAGCCCGACATACCTCCCACCGTACACTCACCATCACGACCCTACATTCATCCCATTGCACAGTAACCAACACGGCAAGACATACATCCCACTGTATAGTAACCGTCACGGCCTGACATACCCTCCCATTGTACAGTACCCATCAAAGCCCGACATACCTCACACTGTACACTAACTATCACGACCCGACATACCTCACACTGTGCAGTAACCATCACGGCCTGACATACGTCCCACTGTACAGTAACCATCACGGCGCAACATACCTCCCATTGTACAGTAACCATCACGGCCCGACATACCTTCCATTGTACAGTAACCATCACGACCCGACATACCTCCCATTGCACAGTAACCAACACAGCCAAACATACCTCCCATTGTACAGTAACCATCACACCCCGACATACCACCCACAGTACAGTAACCATCACAGCCCGACATACCTCCCACTATACAGTAACCATCACGGTCCGACATAGCTCCCACTGTATAGTAACCATCACACCCCGACATACCACCCACTGTACAGTAACCATCACACCCCGACATACCTCACACTGTACAGTAACCATCACAACCCGACATACCTCCCACTGTAGAGTAACCATTACACCCCGACATACCTCCCACTGTACAGTAACCATCACACCCCGACATACCTCACACTGTACAGTAACCATCACAACCCGACATACCTCCCACTGTACAGTAACCATCACACCCCGACATACCTCCCACTGTACAGTAACCATCACAGCCCGACATACCTCCCACTGTACAGTAACTATCATACCCCGACATACCTCCCACTGTACAGTAACTATCACACCCCGACATACCTCCCACTGTACAGTAACCATCACACCCCGACATACCTCCCACTGTACAGTAACCATCACACCCCGACATACCTCACACTGTACAGTAACCATCACACCCCGACATACCTCCCACTGTACAGTAACCATCACAGCCCGACATACCTCCCACTGTACAGTAACTATCATACCCCGACATACCTCCCACTGTACAGTAACTATCACACCCCGACATACCTCCCACTGTACAGTAACCATCACACCCCGAAATACCTCCCACTGTACAGTAACCATCACACCCCGACATACCTCCCACTGTACAGTAACCATCACACCCCGACATACCTCCCACTGTACAGTAACCATCACACCCCGACATACCTCCCAATGCACAGTAACCATCACACCCTGACATACCTCCCACTGTACAGTAACCAACACAGCCAGACATACCTCCCACTGTACAGTAACAATTACACCCCGACATACCTCCCACTGTACAGTAACCATCACACCCCGACATACCTCCCGCTGTACAGTAACCATCACACCCCGACATACCTCCCACTGTACAGTAACCATCACACCCCGACATACCTCCCACTGTACAGTAACCATCACACCCCGACATACCTCCCACTGTACAGTAAGCATCACGGCCCGACATACCTCCCACTGTACAGAAACCATCACAGCCCAACATACCTCCCACTGTACAATAACCATCACACCCCGACATACCTCCCACCGTACACTCACCATCACGACCCTACATTCATCCCATTGCACAGTAACCAACACGGCAAGACATACATCCCACTGTATAGTAACCGTCACGGCCTGTCATACCCTCCCATTGTACAGTAACCATCAAAGCCCGACATAACTCACACTGTACACTAACCATCACGACCCGACATACCTCACACTGAGCAGTAACCGTCACGGCCTAACATACGTCCCACTGTACAGTAACCATCACGGCGCAACATACCTCCCATTGTACAATAACCATCACGACCCGACATACCTCCCACTGTACAGTAACCATCACGGCCCGACATACCTTCCATTGTACAGTAACCATCACGACCCGACATATCTCCCACTGCACAGTAACCATCACAGCCCGACATACCTCCCACTGTACAGTAACCATCACACCCCGACATACCTCCCACTGTACAGTAACCATCACACCCCGACATACCTCCCACTGTACAGTAACCATCACACCCCGACATACCTCCCACTGTACAGTAGCCATCACACCCCGACATACCTCCCACTGTACAGTAACCATCACACCCCGACATACCTCCCACTGTACTGTAACCATCACAGCCCGACATACCTCCCACTGTACAGTAACCATCACAGCCCGACATACCTCCCACTGTACAGTAACCATCACAGCCCGACATACATCGCACTGTACAGTAACCATCACAGCCCGACATACCTCCCACTGTACAGTAACCATCAAGGCCCGACATACCTCCCACTGTACAGTAACCATCATACCCCGACATTCCTCCCACTGTACAGTAACCATCACAGCCCGACATACCTCCGACTGTACAGTAACCATCACAGCCCGACATACCTCCCACTGTACAGTAACCATCAAGGCCCGACATATCTCCCACTGTACAGTAACCATCACACCCCGACATACCTCCCACTGTACAGTAACCATTACACCCCGACATACCTCCCACTGTACAGTAACCATCACACCCCGACATACCTCCCACTGTACAGCATCCATCACACCCCGACATACCTCCCACCGTACAGTAACCATCACACACCGACATACCTCCCACTGTACAGTAACCATCACATCCCGACATACCTCCCACTGTACAGTAACCATTACACCGTGACATACCTCCCACTGTACAGAAACCATTACACCCCGACATACCTCCCACTGTACAGAAACCATCACGGACCGACATACCTCCCACTGTACAGTAACCATCACGGACCGACATACCTCCCACTGTACAGTAACCATTACACCCCGACATACCTCCCACTGTACAGTAACCATCACACCCCGACATACCTCCCACTGTACAGGAACCATCACGGGCCGACATACCTCCCACTGTACAGAAACCATCACACCCCGACATAACTCCCACTGTACAGAAACCATCACACCCCGACATAACTCCCACTGTACATTAACCATCACACCCCGACATACCTCCCACTGTACAGTAACCATCACACCCCGACATTCCTCCCACTGTACAGTAACCATCGCGGCCCGACATACCTCCCACTGTAGAGTAACCATCACGGACCGACATACCTCCCACTCTACAGTAACCATCATGTCCGGACATATCTCCCACTGTACAGTAACTTTCATGGCCCGACACACCTCTCACTGTACAGTAACCAACACGGCACGACGTACCTCCCACCGTACAGGGAATATCACAGCCCGACCTAACTACCAAAGTACAGGAAACATCACGGTCCGACACACCTCCCACTGCACAGTAACTATCACGGCCCGACATACCCCCCAAAGTATAGTAACTTTCACGGCCCCAAATACCTCCCAGAGTACAGTAACTACAACATCGCCCTCTGTACATTAACCATCACAGCCCAACATACCTCCCACTGTACAGTAACCATCACGATCCAATATACCTCCCACTGTACAGTAACCATCACGGCCCAAAACACCTCCCACTGTACAGTAACCATCACGGCCCAACATACCTCCCACTATACAGTAACCATCACGGCCCAACATACCTCCCACTGTACAGTAACCATCATGGCCCAAAATACCTCCCACTATACAGTAACCATCACGGCCCGACATACCTCCCACTGTACAGTAACCATCACGGCCCGACATACCTCCCACTATACAGTAACCATCACGGCCCGACATACATCCCACTGTACAGTAACCATCACGGCCCGACATACATCCCACTGTACAGTAACCATAAGGGCCCGACATAACTCCCCCTTTTCGGTAACCATCACGGTCGACATACCTCCCACCGTACAGTAACCATCACGGCCCAACATACCTCCCACTGTACAGTAACCAAAACGGCCCGACAGACCTCACAAAGTACAGGATCCATCACGGTCCGACATACCTCCCGCTGTACAGTAAACGCCACGGCCCTATACATCCCACCATAGAGGAACCACCACGGCCCGGCACACCTCCCACTGTACACTAACCATCACAGCCCGACATAGCACCCAGTGTCCAGGAGCCATCACGGCCCGACATACCTCCCAATGAACAATAACTGTCACAGCACCACATACCTCCCACGGTACAGTAACCATAAGGGCCCGACATGACTGCCCCTGTATGGTAACCATCACGGTCGACATACCTCCCACTGCACAGTAACCGGACTGTCTAACATACCTCACTGTGTACAGTAACCATCACGGCCCGACATACCTCCCTGTGTACAGTAACCATCACGGCCCGACATATCTCCCACTGCACAGTAACCACCACGACCCGACATACCTCCCATTGTACAGTAAGCATCACGGCCCGATATACTTCCCATCGTACAGTAACCATCATGGCCCGACAGACGTCCCATTGTACAGTAAACATCACGACCCGACATACCTCCCATTGTATAGTAACCACCACGGCCCAACATACCTCCCATTGTGTAGTAACCAGCACGACCCGACATTCCTCCCACTGTACAGTAACCATCACACCCCGACATACCTCCCACTGAACAGTAACCATCACGGCCCGACATACGTCCCACTGTACAGTAACCGTCACACCCCGACATACCTCCCACTGAACAGTAACCATCACGATCCGACATACCTCCCACTGTACAGTAACCAACACGGCCCGACATACCTCCCACTGTACAGTAACCATCACACCCCGACATACCTCCCACTGAACAGTAACCATCACGATCCGACATACCTCCCACTGTACAGTAACCAACACGGACCGACATACCTCCCACTGTACAGTAACCATCACGATCCGACATACCTCCCACTGAATAGTATCCATCACGGCCCAACATACCTCCCACTGTCCAGTAACCATCACGATCCGACATACCTCCCATTATACAGTAACCATCACGGCCCGACATACCTCCCTCTGTACAGTAACAATCACACCCCGACATACCTCCCACTGTACAGTAACCATCACGGCTCGACATACCTCCCACTGTACAGTAACCAACACGGCCCGACATAACTCCCATTTCACAGTAACCATCATGGACCGACATACCTCCCATTTTAGAGTAACGATCACGACACGACGTAGCTCTCACTATACAGCAACCGTCACGGCCCGACACATCTCCCACTGCGCAGTAACCATCATGGCCTGACATATATCCCACTGTGCAGTTATCGTCACATCCCGACCTACCTCCCACTGTACACTAACCATCACGGTTCGACAGACCACCCACTGTACAGTAACCATCACATCCCGACATTCCTCCCACTTTACAATAACGTCTCGGCTCGACATACCTCCCACTGTACAGTAACCATCACGGTCCATCATACCTCGCACTGTACAGTAACCAACACGGACCGACATACCTCCCATTTTACAGCAACCATCACAGCTCGACATACCTCCCACCGTACAGTAACCATCACAGCCCGACATATCTCCCACTGTACATTAACCATCACGGCCCGACATACCTCCCACTGTACAGTAACAATCACGGCCTGACATACCTCCCAATGTACAATAACCGTCACGGCCTGACATACCTCCCACTGTACACTAACCATCGCGTTCCAACATACTTCCTACTGAACAGTAACCATCACACCCCGACATACCTCCCACCGTACAGTAACCATCACAGTCCGATATACCTCCCACGGTACATTAACCATCACACCCCGACATACCTCCCACTGTACAGTAACCATCAAGACCAGACATACCTCCCATTGTATAGTAACCATCACGATCCGACATACCTCCCACTGTACAGTAACCATCACGGCCCGAAAACCTCCCAAACTACAGTAACCATCACGGACCGACATACCTCCCACTGTACAGTAACCATCACGACCCGACATACTTCCCACTGTACAGTAACCATAAGGGCCCGACGTAACTCCCTCTTTTCGGTAACCATCACGGTCGACATACCTCCCACTGCACAGTAACCGGACGGTCTAACATACCTCCCTGTGTACAGTAACCGTCACGGCCCGACATATCTCCCACTGCACAGTAACCACCACGACCCGACATACCTCCCATTGTACAGTAAGCATCACGGCCCGATATACTTCCCATCGTACAGTAACCATCATGGCCCGACAGACGTCCCATTGTACAGTAAACATCACGACGCGACATACCTCCCACTGTATAGTAACCACCACGGCCCAACATACCTCCCTTTGTGTAGTAACCAGCACGATCCGACATACCTCCCATTATACAGTAACCATCACGGCCCGACATACCTCCCACTGCACAGTAACCATCAAGGCCCGACATACCTCCCACTGTATAGTAACCATCACGGCCCAACATACCCCCCACTGTACAGTAACCATCACGATCCGACATACCTCCCACTGTACAGTAAGCATCACGGCCCGACATACCTCCCACTGTACAGTAACCATCACGATCCGACATACCTCCCACTGTACAGTAAGCATCACGGCCCGACATACCTCCCACTGTACAGTAACCATCACGATCCGACATACCTCCCACTGTACAGTAACCATCACACCCAACATACCTCCCACTGTACAGTAACCATCACAGCCCGACATACCTCCCACTGTACAGTAACCATCACACCCCGACATACCTCCCACTGTACAGTAACTATCACACCCCGACATACCTCCCACTGTACAGTAACCATCACACCCCGACATACCTCCCACCGTACACTCACCATCACGACCCTACATTCATCCCATTGCACAGTAACCAACACGGCAAGACATACATCCCACTGTATAGTAACCGTCACGGCCTGACATACCCTCCCATTGTACAGTAACCATCAAAGCCCTACATAACTCACACTGTACACTAACCATCACGACCCGACATACCTCACACTGAGCAGTAACCGTCACGGCCTAACATACGTCCCAATGTACAGTAACCATCACGGCGCAACATACCTCCCATTGTACAGTAACCATCACGGCCCGACATACCTTCCATTGTACAATAACCATCACGATCCGACATACCTCCCACTGCATAGTAACCATCACAGCCCGACATACCTCCCACTGTACAGTAACCATCACACCCCGACATACCTCCCACTGTACAGTAACCATCACACCCCGACATACCTCCCACTGTACAGTAACCATCACACCCCAACATACCTCCCACTGTACAGTAACCATCACACCCCGACATACCTCCCACTGTACAGTAACCATCACACCCCGACATACCTCCCACCGTACAGTAACCATCACACCCCGACATACCTCCCACTGTACAGTAACCATCACATTCCGACATACCTCCCACTGTACAGTAACCATTACACCCCGATATACCTCCCACTGTACAGAAACCATCACGGACCGACATACCTCCCACTGTACAGTAACCATCACGGACCGATATACCTCCCACTGTACAGTAACCATCACGGACCGACATACCTCCCACTGTACAGAAACCATCACGGACCGATATAACTCCCACTGTACAGTAACCATCACACCCCGACAGACCTCCCACTGTACAGTAACGATCACACCCCGACATTCCTCCCACTGTACAGTAACCATCGCGGCCCGACATACCTCCCACTGTAGAGTAACCATCACGGACCGACGCACCTCCCACTCTACAGTAACCATCATGTCCGGACATATCTCCCACTGTACAGTAACTTTCATGGCCCGACACACTTCTCACTGTACAGTAACCAACACGGCACGACGTACCTCCCACCGTACAGGGAATATCACAGCCCGACCTAACTACCAAAGTACAGGAAACATCACGGTCCGACACACCTCCCACTGTACAGTAACTATCACGGCCCGACATACCCCCCAAAGTATAGTAACTTTCACGGCCCCAAATACCTCCCAGAGTACAGTAACTGCAACATCGCCCTCTGTACAGAAACCATCACAGCCCAACATACCTCCCACTGTACAGAAACCATCGCGGTCCAATATACCTCCCACTGTACAGTAACCATCATGGCCCAAAATACCTCCCACTATACAGTAACCATCACGGCCCAAAATACCTCGCACTGTACAGAAACCATCACACCCCGACATACCTCCCACTGTACAGTAACCATCACGGCCCAACATACCTCCCACTGTACCGTAACCATCACGATCCAATATACCTCCCACTGTACAGTAACCATCACGGCCCAACATACCTCCCACTGTACAGTAACCATCACGGCCCGACATATCTCCCACTGCACAGTAACCACCACGACCCGACATACCTCCCATTGTACAGTAAGCATCACGGCCCGATATACTTACCATCGTACAGTAACCATCATGGCCCGACAGACGTCCCATTGTACAGTAAACATCACGACCCGACATACCTCCCACTGTATAGTAACCACCACGGCCCAACATACCTCCCATTGTGTAGTAACCAGCACGATCCGACATACCTCACACTGTACATGAACCATCACACCACGACATACCTCCCACTGAACAGTAACCATCACACCCCGACATACCTCCCAATGTTCAGTAACCATCAAGGCCCGACATACCTCCCACTGTATAGTAACCATCACGGCCCAACATACCTCCCACTGTACAGTAACCATCACGATCCGACATACCTCCCACTGTACAGTAACCATCACACCCCGACATACCTCCCACTGTACAGTAACCATCACGGCTCGACATACCTCCCACTGTACAGTAACCATCACGGCCCGACATACCTCCCACTGTACAGTAACCAACACGGCCCGACATAACTCCCATTTCACAGTAACCATCATGGACTGACATACCTCCCATTTTAGAGTAACGATCACGACACGACGTAGCTCTCACTATACAGCAACCGTCACGGCCCGACACATCTCCCACTGCGCAGTAACCATCATGGCCTGACATATATCCCACTGTGCAGTTATCGTCACATCCCGACCTACCTCCCACTGTACACTAACCATCACGGTTCGACAGACCACCCACTGTACAGTAACCATCACATCCCGACATTCCTCCCACTTTACAATAACGTCACGGCTCGACATACCTCCCAATGTATAGTAACCATCACACCCCGACATACCTCCCACTGTACAGTAACCATCACGGTCCTACATACCTCGCACTGTACAGTAACCAACACGGACCGACATACCTCCCATTGTACAGTAACCATCACAGCCCGACATATCTCCCACTGTACAGTAACCATCACAGTCCGACATACCTCCCACTGTACATTAACCATCACGGCCCGACATACCTCCCACTGTACAGTAACAATCACGGCCTGACATACCTCCCAATGTACAATAACCGTCACGGCCCGACATACCTCCCACTGTACAATAACCGTCACGGCCCGACATACCTCCCACTGTACACTAACCATCGCGGTCCAACATACTTCCCACTGAACAGTAACTATCACACCCCGACATACCTCCCACCGTACAGTAACCATCACAGTCCGATATACCTCCCACGGTACATTAACCATCACGGCCCGACGTAGCTCGCACTGTACAGTAACCATCAAGACCAGACATACCTCCCATTGTATAGTAACCATCATAATCCGACATACCTCCCACTGTACAGTAACCATCACGGCCCGAAAACCTCCCAAAGTACAGTAACCATCACGGTCCGACATACCTCACATTGTACAGTAACCATCACGGCCCGACATACCTTCCATTGTACAGTAACCATCACGGTCCGACATACCTCCCACTGTAAAGTAACCATCACGGCCCGACATACCTCCCACTGTACAGTAACCATCACACCCCGACATAACTCCCACTGTACAGTAACCATCACACCCCGACATACCTCCCACTGTACAGTAACCATCACGGCCCGACATACCTCCCATTGTATAGTAACCATCATGATCCGACATACCTCCCACTGTACAGCAACCATCACGGCCCGAAAACCTCCCAAAGTACAGTAACCATCACGGCCCGACATACCTCCCACTGTACAGTAACCATCACGGCCCGACATACTTCCCACTGTACAGTAACCATAAGGGCCCGAAGTAACTCCCTCTTTTCGGTAACCATCACGGTCCACATGCCTCCCACCGTACAGTAACCATCACGTCCCAACATCCATCCCATTGTACGGTAATCTTCACGGCACAGTAACCATCACACCCCAACATAACTCCCATTGTACAGTAACCATCACACACCGACATACCTCCCACTGTACAGTAACCATCACGGCCCGACATACCTCCCACTGTACAGTAACAATCATGCCCCGACATACCTCCCACTGTACAGTAACCATCACGGCCTGACATACCTCCCACGGTACAGTAACAATCATGGCCCGACATACCTCCCAATGTACAATAAACGTCATGGCCTGACATAACTCCCACTGTACAGTAACCATCACGGCCTGACATACCTCCCACTGTAAAGTAACCATCACGGCCCGACATACCTCCCACTGTATAGTAACCATCACAGACCGACATACCTCCCACCGTACACTCACCATCACCACCCTACATTCATCCCGTTGCACAGTAACCAACACGGCAAGACATACATCCCACTGTATAGTAACCGTCACGGCCTGACATACGGTCCCATTGTACAGTAACCATCAAAGCCCGACATACATCACACTGTACACTAACTATCACGACCCGACATACCTCCCACTGTGCAGTAACCGTCATGGCCTGACATACGTCCCACTGTACAGTAACCATCACGGCGCAACATACCTCCCATTGTACAGTAACCATCACGGCCCGACATACATCCCATTGTACAGTATCCATCACGGCCCGACATACCACCCACTGTACAGTAACTATCACACCCCGACATACCTCCCACTGTACAGTAACCATCACACCCCGACATACCACCCACTGTACAGTAACCATCACACCCCGACATACCTCCCATTGTATAGTAACCATCATGATCCGACATACCTCCCACTGTACAGTAACTATCACACTCCGACATACCTCCCATTGTATAGTAACCATCACGGCCCGACATACTTCCCACTGTACAGTAACCATCACGGCCCAACATCCATCCCATTGTACGGTAATCTTCACGGCACAGTAACCATCACACCCCAACATAACTCCCATTGTACAGTAACCAACACACACCGACATACCTCCCACTGTACAGTAACCATCACGGCCCGACATACCTCCCACTGTACAGTAACCATCACGGCCCGACATACCTCCCAATGTACAGTAACCATCACACCCCGACATACCTCCCACTGTACAGTAACAATCATGCCCCGACATACCTCCCAATGTACAATAACCGTCACGGCACGACATACCTCCTATTGTACATTAACCATCACGGCCTGACATACCTCCCACGGTACAGTAACAATCATGGCCCGACATACCTCCCAATGTACAATAAACGTCATGGCCTGACATACCTCCCACTGTACAGTAACCATCACGGCCTGACATACCTCCCACTGTACAGTAACCATCACGGCCCGACATACATCCCACTACACAGTAACCAAAACGGCCCGACAGACCTCACAAAGTACAGGATCCATCACGGTCCGACATACCTCCCGCTGTACAGTAAACGCCATGGCCCTATACATCCCACCATAGAGGAACCACCACGGCCCGACACACCTCCCACTGTACACTAACCATCAATGCCCGACATAACACCCAGTGTCCAGGAGCCATCACGGCCCGACATACCTCCCAATGAACAATAACTGTCACAGCACCACATATCTCCCACTGAACAGTAACCATCACGGCCCGACATTCTTCCCACGGTACAGTAACCGTAAGGGCCCGACTTAACTGCCCCTGTATGGTAACCATCACGGTCGACATAGACAATAGACAATAGACAATAGACAATAGATGCAGGAGTAGGCCATTCTGCCCTTCGAGCCTGCACCGCCATTCAATATGATCATGGCTGATCATTCCTAATTAGTATCCTGTTCCAGCCTTATCTCCATACCCCTTGACTCCACTATCTTTAAGAGCTCTATCCAATTCTTTCTTAAAAGAATCCAGAGACTGGGCCTCCACTGCCCTCTGGGGCAGAGCATTCCACACAGCCACCACTCTCTGTGTGAAGTAGTTTCTCCTCATCTCTGTCCTAAATGGTCTACCCCGTATTTTTAAGTTGTGTCCTCTGGTTCGGCACTCCCCCATCAACGGAAATATGTTCCCTCCTGCCAGAGTGTCCAGTCCTTTCATAAGCCTATACGTTTCAATCAGATCCCCTCTCAGTCTTCTAAACTCAAGGGTATACAAGCCCAGTCGCTTCAGTCTTTCCGTGTAAGGCAATCCTGCCATTCCAGGAATTGACCTCGTGAACCTACGCTGCACTCCCTCAATAGCCAGAATGTCTTTCCTCAAATTTGGAGACCAGAACTGTACACAGTACTCCAGGTGTGGTCTCACCAGGGCCCTGTACAGCTGCAGAAGCACCTCTTTGCTTCTATACTCAATCCCTCTTGTTATGAAGGCCAGCATGCTATTAGCCTTCTTCACGACCTGCTGTACCTGCATGCTTGCCTTCATTGACTGGTGGACATTGACATACCTCCCACTGCACAGTAACCGGACGGTCTAACATACCTCCCTGTGTACAGTAACCATCACGGCCCGACATATCTCCCACTGTACAGTAACCATCATGTCCCGACAGACGACCCATGGTACAGTAAACATCACGACCCGACATACCTCCCACTGTATAGTAACCATCACGGCCCAACATACCTCCCATTGTGTAGTAACCAGCACGATCCGACATACCTCCCATTATACAGTAACCATCACGGCCCGACATACCTCCCACTGAACAGTAACCATCACACCCCGACATACCTCCCACTGTACAGTAACCATCACGATCCGACATACCTCCCACTGTACAGTAACCAACACGGCCCGACATACCTCCCACTGTACAGTAACCATCACGATCCGACATACCTCCGACTGTACAGTAACCATCACACCCCGACATACCTCCCACTGTACAGTAACCATCACGGCCCGACATACCTCCCACTGTACAGTAACCATCACGGCCCGACATAACTCCCATTTCACAGTAACCATCATGGACCGACATACCTCCCATTTTAGAGTAACGATCACGACCCGACGTACCTCTCACTATACAGCAACCGTCACGGCCCGACACATCTCCCACTGCACAGTAACCATCATGGCCTGACATATATCTCACTGTGCAGTTATCGTCACATCCCGACCTACCTCCCACTGTACACTAACCATCACGGTTCGACAGACCACCCACTGTACAGTAACCATCACACCCCGACATTCCTCCCACTGTACAATAACTTCACGGCTCGACATACCTCCCACTGTACAGTAACCATCACGGTCCTACATACCTCGCACTGTACAGTAACCAACACGGACCGACATACCTCCCATTTTACAGCAACCATCACAGCTCGACATACCTCCCACTGTACATTAACGATCACGGCCTGACATACCTCCCAATGTACAATAACCGTCACGGCCCGACATACCTCCCAATGTACACTAACCATCGCGGTCCAACATACTTCCCACTGAACAGTAACCATCACACCCCGACATACCTCCCACCGTACAGTAACCATCACAGTCCGATATACCTCCCACTGTACATTAACCATCACGGCCCGACATACCTCGCACTGTACAGTAACCATCACGGCCCGACATACCTCGCACTGTACAGTAACCATCTCACCCCGACATACCTCCCACTGTACAGTAACAATCACGGCCCAACATACCTCCCGTTGTACAATAACCATCACGGCGCGACGTTCCTCACATTGTACAGTAACCATCACGGTCCGACAAACTTCCCACTGTACAGTAATCATCACGGACTGACATACCTCCCATTGTACTGTAACCATCACGGCCTGACATACCTCACATTGTCCATAACCATCACGGCGCGACACAACTCCCACTGTTACAGTAACCATCATAGCCCCAAATACCTCCCACTGTACAGTAACCGTCATGGTCGAACACGCCTCCCAGTCCACAGTAACGATCTCGGCCCGACACACCTACCACTCTACAGTATCCATCACGGCCCGCCAGTCATCCCACTGTACAGTTACCATCTCAGCCTGACATCCCTCCCACTCTACAGTAAACGTCACGGCCAGATATATCTTCCACTGTACAGTCACCATCACAACCTGACATACCGCCCACTGTACAGTAAACATCACGGCCCGACATACATCCCACTGTGCAGTAACCGTCACGGCCTGACATACCTCTCACTGTACAGTCACTATCACACCACGACATACCTCCCACTGTACAGTAACCGTCATGGCCCGAAATACCTGCCATTGTAGAGTAAACATCACGGCCCAATTTTCCTCCCATTGCACAGTACCCAACACGGCCAGACATGCCTCCCACTGTATAGTAACCAACACGGCCCGACATACCTCCCACTGTTGAGTAACAGTCACGGCCCGACATACCTCCCACTGTACAGTAACCGTCATGGCTCGACATACCTCCCAAAGTACAGTAACCATCACGGTCCCAAATACCTCCCACTGTACAGTAGCCATCACTGTCGAACACGACTCGCAATCTGCTGTAACCACCTCGGCCCGACAAACCTATCGCTGTACAGTAATGATCACAGCCCGACATACCTCCCACTGTACAGTACCCATCACGGCCCGACATACCTCCCACGGTACAGTAACTATCATGGCCTGTCATACCTCCCACTGTACAGTAACCATCAAACGCCAAAATACATGCCACTGTACAGTAATCATCACGGCCAAACTTACCTCCCACTGTAAGTCACCGTCACGGCCCGACACACTCCCACGGTATAGTAACCATCACGTCACGACGTATGACCCATTGCACAGTAAACTATACAGCTAAACATACCCCCCACTGTGCAGTAACCGAAATGGCCTGACATACCTCCCACTGTTCACTAACCGTCATGGTCCGACATAACTCCCACTGTACAGGAACCATCACGTTCTGACATACATCCCACTGTACAGTAACCATCACGGCCCGATATACCTCCCTCTGTACAGTAACCATCACGGCCCGACATACCTCCCACTGTACAGTAACCATCACAACCCGACGTACCTCCAATGGTACAGTAACCATCACGGCCTGACATATCTCCCACTGTACAGTAACCAACACGGCAAGACATACCTCCCACTGTACAGTAACCATCACACCCCGACATACCTCCCACTGTACAGTAACCATCACGGCCCGACATACCTCCCATTGTACAGTAACCATCACGGCCCGACATACCTCCCACTGTACAGTAACCATCACGGCCCTACATATCCTCCACTGTACAGTAACCGTCATGGACCAACCTAACTCCCACTGAACATTTAACCATCACACCCCGACATACCTCCCACTGTACAGTAACCATCACGGCCCGACATACCTCCCAAAGTACAGTATCCCCCACGGCCCGACATCTCTCCCACTGTATATTAGCCGTCATGGCCCGACATGCACTCCACTGTAGAGTAACAGTCACGGCCTGACATACCTCCCACTGCACTGTCATCACGGTCCGACATACCTCCCATTCTACTGTAACCATCACGATCCGATAAACCTCCCATTGCACAGTAACCAACACAGTCAGACATACGTCCGGTTGTACACTAACCATCACGTTCTGACATACCTCCCACAGTACTGTAACACTCATTGCCCGACATACCTTCCGCTGTACAGTTACCATCACGGCCCGACATACCTCCCATTGTACAGTAACCATCACGGCCCGACATACCTCCCACTGTACAGTAACCATCACGGCCAGACACGCCTCCCACTGTACAGTAACCATCAAGGCCTGACATTCCTCCCACTTTACAGTAATCTTCAAAGCTCGACATACTTCCCACTGTACAGTAAACATCACAGCCCAACATACCTCCCACTGTACAGTAACCATCACGGCCCGACATACCTCCCACTGTACAGTAACCATCACGGCCTGACATACCTCCCACTGTACAGTAACCATCACACCCCGACATACCTCCCACTGTACAGTAACCATCACACCCCGACATACCTCCCACTGTACAGTAACCATCACACCCCGACATACCTCCCACTGTACAGTAACCATCACACCCCGACATACCTCCCACTGTACAGTAACCATCACGGCCCGACATACCTCCCACTGTACAGTAACCATCACACCCCGACATACCTCCCACTATACAGTAACCATCACTCCCCGACATACCTCCCACTGTACAGTAACCATCACACCCCGACATACCTCCCTCTGTTCAGAAACCATCACAGCCCGACATACCTCCCACTGTACAGTAACGATTATGGCACGACATACCTCCCTCTGTACAGTAACCATCACGGTCCGACATACCTCCCACAGTACAGTAACGATTATGGCACGACATACCTCCCACTGTAGAGTGATGTGGGATCAGCAGTCACTTAGTATGGAGAACTGCCTGATCATATAAGACAGAGTAATGGTGGAACAGTGTTTTTGTGACTGTAGATCTGTAAATAGATTGGCGGAGTTGCAGATTGTGAGAATGATTGCCAGAGAAAGAACAAGATATAGGTCAGCCGCAGACTTCGACAGAGAAAACACAGATGTAACTTTATTTGTACAATTGTGACATGATGCATTTTGGAAGGTATAATAAAGGATAGAAGTATAAAGTGGATGGAAAAACTACTGATTGCATCAACATCCGAAGGGATCTTGGTGTACAGCTCCACAGTTCCCTGAAAGTGGTAACATGGGTGAAGAGGGTGATCAAGAAGACTGATGGCAAGATTCAAACATGCATCGGAGTGTGCAGTATGAAAATTAGCAGGTCATTTTGTAGCTGTAGGGAAAGTTATTTCGAGGTACATTTAGAATATTGTGTATACTCTTGGTTGCCACACAATGCTAAAGTGTTGGAGAGTGGATGGAAAGGTTTTACCAGCATGTTGTCTGGTTTGGAGGGTATTAGCCAGAAGGAGAAATTGAACATACGTGGCTTGTTTGCACCTGGGTATCATTGGCTATGGGGCTACCGGATACATATTTACAAAATTGTCAGAGGCATAGATAGAAGGACAGTTAGAGGCTTGTTTTTTTCTCTCAGAGAAGAAATATCAATTACTCTGGACTGTAGGTTTTAGGTAAAAGGGAGAAAGTTCAGGGGATGTGATAGGTAAGATTTTTTTTTGCTGTTCCAGACAGAATGTGAAAGTGCCTTAAATGCACTGATAGAGGGGAAGAAGCCAATATAGCAAGGTTTCAGAGGGATCATGGCACAAGTATGAGTAAGTAAGGAATAGAATGACATCAAAGATATTGGAGCAAATACTTTGTTTTAACTTTGGAAAGACGTCATGTGTCAGTACGGGCTTGCTGGGTTGTAGGGCCTGTTCCTGTGCTGGACTGTTCTTTAAGTCAAGATTTGAGCGCGGGAGTGGCGGGATGCTCACTGAATGATTACTGATGATCAACAGCCACATTATTGTGGATCCCACCGACCACCCCCACACGCCCCCTCCCCCCAGATTGCAGCTTCATATCCTCCCCCACTGTTGGGAAACTCAATATGCAGAATTTGACATGAAAGTCAGACCTGGTACCTGGTGACTCCATCTCACTGCTCGCTCCTGCAGACTTCGATCCTGGACACCAGCTTCTCGGGAACACTGCATGAACAGAAGCTGCATGTACTCCACACCCACCAATGCTGGCATCTGACACATTCCAGCCTCAGTATGCCACCCCAGCACATCTCCGACCCACTGACAGTACGCTTGTTTACTTCAATGCTGCAGCTCAGGGTGCACTGACAACTCTCATTGCAATGCTGCTGCAAAGATACTGTGCTTAAGGACACACACCCAGCTCATGGACTGTCCCTCTGGGCTGATCACTCCGTGTTTGTACACAGTCAATGCTGCTGCAAGGACACTGTGCTCCGGAATATTCACCCAGATCATAGATTGGCCATCTGGACTGCTCATTCTGTTTCTAAACACACTCGCTTTGAGCGAACTTGAAAGCTCACAGAATTATTGCCTTGTCTTAACCTGCCCTCAATAGTGTTTCCCCTCAACTAGAGCTACCAAGCTCACCCGCCTGCTGTATTGCCTTGGTGTTTAGCGCAGACACAAACCCAGAACGCTTAATATCATTGTCCACAGTCAGTCACGGTGCCCAGCACACTGAGTCTAGGAGAGTATCAGATCCCAGTCCGGGAGCTTGAACACGGTCAGTCTGCCTCTCGTAGTTTTTAGGGTCAGGATCCTTCCTCTGTGAGGGGGTGAGGAGTTGAATGTTGGGCTGTCTCATACCTCTCTGTCTGCTCTATTGTGGGATAGTTCCTCCTGGAATGAGAGAATTATCAAGAGGTATACGGGAGGTGGAAGTGGTTGGTATAGCTGTTAGTGCTGGGACAGCTGAGGGAAAGGTGGCGAGTTGTCATGAGTGAGTGAGTGGGCAGCAGAGACACCAGGCAGAGCTGGCGAGCGGGACAGAGAAGAGGTTAGAGAGAAACAGAGAGAAGGTGCTGCATTCAGTGAGAGTCAGAGAACATGAGTCTTGGTTGGAGGTGGGTGCAGTAACAGCGAGAGAGAGAGAGAGGGCAAGGTCACAAAGTGCAGATGTTGGCACTTACCCTGGTCACTGACGTCCTTCCTACACAGTTGGGCATTCACCCAGAAGGCTGGCATCTCACTGGCCCACGGGTCAATCACAGACAAGCTAGCAGGTCTGGTGTTATGGCTTCCCCTGCCAGTCAAAGAGTCATAGAGATGTTCAGCATGGAAACAGACCCTTCGTTCCAACCCGTCCAAGCCGACCAGATATCCCGATTCAATCCAGTCCCACCTGCCAGCACCCGGCTCATATCCCTCCAAACCCTTCCTATTCATATACCCATCGAAATGCCTCTTAAATGTTGCAATTGTACCAGCATCCACCACTTCTTCTTGAAGCTCATTCCGTGCACACATCCTCCTCTGCGTGAAAAAGTTGCCCCTTAGGTCTTTTTTATATCTTTCCCCTCTCACCCTAAACCTATGCCCTCTAGTTCTGGACGTACCCACCCCAGGGAAAAGACTTTGTCTATTTATCCTGAAGGAAGATAATGTCCCTGTCCTGCACCATGCCATCCACCAGAACCTCAGTGGCTCAGCCACATCGTGGGGCCCTCAGTTTACACCTTTCCCAAATGCCGCCGTCATGTCCAGAGCAATTTCAGATTGCCAATCCAAGAGCGCAATGACTTATTTAAAATTGGCATCTGGAGCAGGGAATCCGCTGCAATCTGGGATATGTGGGCAGTGGGTACATATAACAAAGCAGAAAATAATAATTGGGCTCGTATCAGATGAAAGAAGGGACATTGAGGCAGGGCAGGTAGTTAATGAGCCAGATTGAGGATGTTATCATGAGAACATTCACTGAGACTTGTGGAGACAAACCTTCCATGAAAATGACAGAAATGAGATTGGCCAAGTCAAAAGTTTCAGGCCCTTGTCTTGTGCAGATTTTGTCGTGCAAACTATTGTAAGTTATATACTTAAAGAGAGTGAGGGCCTATAAAGGAGATTCACATCATTAAAAGAAGCTAGGTAGAAAAATCCCCGGCCATGTTTGCTCATTGTTCATCTTTTTCGGTTCCTCTCTGAATAGAGGCAAAGTGTCAGAGACCTGCTGATATTGTAGCTTAGTTTAGGATGAAGCAAGGGGCTGACTGAGTACTTACATATGGGAATTCTGCGAGGCAGGAAGAATGGACCCTTCGAAAGTCCCAAAGGAATCCAGGACTGTCAGCCTGAATTGCTGCAGGGAAAGCTGTGTGTAATTAATCTGGCTATTTGGTTTTCATGCAGAGACTCGTACAGTTGATGTGAATTACTTGATTTAATGAGCGAACAAATAGCAGTCTGCTTAAAAATGGAAGCTATGAGCTCCAGTTGAATGCACCAGCAACCTGGAGAAGTCGAAGTCAAGTCATTTAGGGACAGCAATCAATGGAAAGAATACACAATAAATGAACGTACTGTTAGTGTGGACAGATCCTAGTATAAATACCTCCCTATTTCTCCTTTTTTTAAGCTTTGACAAAGGGTCAGTTAGACTCGAAATGTCAGCTATTGTCTCTCCTTATAGATGCTGCCATACCTGTGAGATTTTCCAACATTTTCTCTTTTGGCTTCAGATTCCAGCATCCGCAGTAATTTGCTTTTACCCTGAAGATAGCCGGCATCGTCAATTATCTAGATAAGGCAGCAAATGGCATCATTTCCTCTCTCAGTTCAAGTGCAGAATGTAAGAGCAGGAAGCTTATACAAGAACTGTATAAATAACCAGATCAATCACAGCCTGTGTGCTGCATGTGGTTCTGGTCACTATATCACATGGAAGGATGGAATTAGAATGGAGAGTGTACAGGAAGAATATGAAGATTGCAGATGCTGGAAATTAGAGTCAAAGAGTGTGGTGTGAGAAAAGCACAGCAGGTCAGGTAGCATCAGAGTGCCAGAGAAATGATGTTTCGAGCATGTTTCACTCTTGGAGGTGGTACAGAAGAGATTTGTTATTCTGGGAAACTGATAATGCAGTTATGAGGAAAGGTTGAAGTGTAGGATACTGAGAGGAGATTCGATTAGCCTGCACGTGTTGTCAAGGGCCTGGATAGAGAGGGAGATACTGTCTTCTTCTTATTGGAGACCTCAGTTACCAGCAGAAAATATTTAATTTAATTGGTTAAAATATTAGAAAAGTGGTGAGGAAAGTTGTTATTTCACCCGGAGTAAGGAAGGGATCTGGGAGTCATGCATGGAAGCGGAGTCGAGGGAGAAACTCTGGAAAATTTTAAAAATGTGCCTTGGTCTGAACCTGAAGTCCTACAGTCTCTGTGGAATCACAACAATGTTTTTTTTTTATTTTGGCAAGGATGAAGCTGGGTTCCACCTTCTTTTTAGTCAGTGCAGACAATTTCGAGAGTAATCTGTGTTGTAGAAATTTCTGATATTTAGACAATATCTAGAGAATCAATACAAAGGGATTGGGGAGAGGACAGAGATGAGTAGTGTGTAAATTGATTAGCATCACAAAAATACTGATTCCAGCCTTTATATACAATGCTACTTTACTGTCGTGGCATTTTTCTCCTTCTTGTATAAAAGCTGAAAACCTTTGAGTGTAATGGCTGGAGGGGGTTATGGAGATCATGAGATCGATCAGGGCGGGAAGGAGTTAGTGACATTGATAGACTGATGATTGTGTCTGCTGGAGGAGATTGTAAAAATCGGGAGCTTTCTATGTATCAGAGTAATTACAGACAAAGCTGTAAGTCCTTGAGAATTATTACATAGAGAGGCAGTTTTTAGAGGAGATTGGAGAGAAAGGAGGTTTATAAAATGGCCTGTATGAGTAACAGAGATAAGTAGGGGTACTTTGACTGATGGATGTTTCAGAGGTAAAAACGGATCGCACAGGATCAATGAGGTTATGGAGACACAGTATTATTAGAGTTGGAGAAGTCTTGAGACATCGCACCAATCCCCACAGAAATCTTAAGGCAAGAAGGGTGTCATTTGAACCATGATGTTTGCACCAGCTCTTCATCTGAGTTGATTCCAGAGTAGTGACCTTTTGCTTTCTCCCGTACCATTACACATTTATAAAGGTCTGTGCGAAGATTTGTAGCTTGGGTGCTCGCTGCTGTGGTTCTGTTCGCCGAGCTGGAAATTTGCGTTGCAGACGTTTCATCCCCGTCTAGGTGACATCCTCAGTGCTTGGGAGCCTCCTATGAAGCGCTTCTGTGATGTTTCCTCTGGCATTAATAGTGGTTTGTCTCTGCCGCTTCCAGTTGTCAGTTCCAGCTGTCCGCTGCAGTGGTCAGTATATTGGGTCCAGGTCGATGTGTTTGTTGATAGAATCTGTGGATGAGTGCCATGCCTCTAGGAATTTCCTGGCTGTTCTCTGTTTGGCTTGTCCTATAATAGTGGTGTTGTCCCAGTCGAAATCATGTTGATTGTCATCTGCTTGTGTGGCTACTAAGGATAGCTGGTCGTGTCGTTTCGTGGCGAGTTGGTGTTCATGGATGCGGATCGTTAGCTGTCTTCCTGTTTGTCCTATGTAGTGTTTTGTGCAGTCCTTGCATGGGATTTTGTACACTACGTTGGTTTTGCTCATGCTGGGTATCGGGTCCTTCGTTCTGGTGAGTTGTTGTCTGAGAGTGGCTGTTGGTTTGTGTGCTGTTATGAGTCCTAGTGGTCGTAGTAGTCTGGCTGTCAGTTCAGAAATGTTCTTGATGTATGGTAACGTGGCTAGTCCTTTGGGTTGTGGCATGTCCTCATTCTGCTGTCTTTCCCTTTGGCATCTGTTGATGAAATTGCACAGGTATCCGTTTTTGGCGAATACATTGTAGAGGTGTTCATCTTCCTCCTTTTGCAGTTCTGGTGTACTGCAGTGTGTTGTGGCCCTTTTCAACCGTGTCTTGATGCAACTTCTTTTGTGTGTGTTGGGGTGGTTGCTTTCGTAGTTCAGGACTTGGTCTGTGTGTGTGGCTTTCCTGTACACCTTTGTGGTGAATTCTCCGTTCAGTGTTCTGCCACACACGCGGATGACAAGCAACATGAGTTCGACTGGTACAACAATACTATCATAGGACAAGCCAAACAAAGAACAGCCAGGGAATTCCTAGAGTCATGGCACTCATCCACAGATTCTATCAACAAACACATCGACCTGGACCTAAGAGACCGGCCACTGCAGCGGACAGCTGGAACTTACAACCGGAAGCGGCAGAGATAAACCACTACAAATGCCGGAGGAAAGATCACAGAACCGCTTCACAGGAGGCTCCCAAGTACTGAGGATGTCACCTCGACAGTGGACGAAATGTCTGCAACACAAATTCCCTGCTCGGCAAACAGAACCACAACAATTACACATTTCATTTAGTCGCAATAATCATCCAATCCCCTCTTGAAAAATTCCATTGAACATCCGTTTACAACACTTCCAAGTGTATCCTAAATACTCGCCAAGTTTAAAGGTTCTTACTTCTATCATAGTTCCCCTATTGTACATAACCTGAAATCTGTGTCCTCTCGTTTTGTGAGTGGGTACCATTTTATCCAATCTAATCTATTCAGTCTGCCTATGAGTTTGAAAAACTTCATCCGATCTCCTCTTAGCCACCTTCACTTCATTGAGAACAGTTCCAACAGTCTGACTTCATAACTGATCTTACTCATTCCTGGAAATATTCTTTTAGATCAGTTCTTTCTCCTTTCCAATGGGTTTATATCCTTCCGATCATGGGACACAGTTGAAGTCGAATGTGTTTGATGCAAGTTCAACATCACCCCTTTACTCTTGAACTGTCAGTATTTATAAAGACAGGAATACTGTATGCTTTGCCAATGTTTAATGTCCTACAAACTTCAATGATCTTTGCACATCATGTGCTTCTGTTTTCCTGCCTATTTTATATGGTCTTTTAATTTTCTTGATAGAAAGTAGCATTTTCTCATGTTTCAATGTGCCAAACTTCATCAATCACCTCTCTACTGTTTCTAAGAAGTTGGCAATGTATGTTTAGAGTTCGACAACGTTTTCCTCACAGTTTACATTTTTTAAGTGCTGTGGATGAAAGGTCATTGAGTAGATTTAAAACAAAGATAGAAAAATTCTTGATTGCCCGGAATTAAAGGGGGGAAGAAGGAAAATGGGCTTGAAAAACCGATCAGTCAACATTGAATGGTGGAGCAGACTCGATGGACACAGTGAGATTCTTGACCCCACTATCCTGGAATTACATTGACAGTCACAGAAACACTGACACCTTCTTCAATTTCCTGACTCCCCTGTGACTATTGCTCCTTCTTTCTTCTCCCTCCCTTCCTGTACAGTCAGGCTACTTGTGGTACCACAAACATGGCTCTGGCTGCCCTCCCCTGAGCAGACAGTACCTTCATCAGCTTCCAAACTGGGAAACTGAATTGGGAGGGAGTCTCACCTCCCCTCCCCTCCAGGGTAATCCTGTATTCCCTGGCTGTAGCTCTTGACTGATCACCCATTCCCTTCCTTTTTACAGGCCGTTATGACAGCAGTGTGATCCCCTCCATGAATTTGTTGTCCACCTAACTCTCATCATAGATGTCTCACATAATCTCCAGGCATTAGCTGCATGACTTGGTGTTCGTCTCGAACATCAGCAGTGGCTATGACTTCCCAATGTAAAAGAAAACGTTTTCCATTGAACCAACCTGCACTACCACAACATAAGCTGAAACGTGTTTAGTCTTACTCAATGAATTACGTTGTATAAAGTTAATATCAGAGGCACACGTTCAACATTCCTTCGCTTATCGACCTGTAGGTGACTGAGATTCTTTGTTATACTGATTCAGACTTTCACTTATTACTGACATATCAGCCTTCAGCCCAACTTCCAAGAAAGAAAATGTCAATTTGCAGCAATTTACAGCAAGTAACGGTTTATTAACAGCGAATGAACTTACATTTTCTTCTGTGAAGACGAGTGTGTGACTTTCAAAATCAATTCAGGGGGTCACAGCCGCAGAAAGGCGTGTCTCTGTGACTCCCAGGTACATATAATCCTCCAACTCCACTCTGCTCCCTCACAGGGTCACCGTCTCTGTGACTCCCAGGTATGTGTAATCCTCCAGCTCCCACTCCACTCTGCTCCCTCACAGGGTCACCGACACTGTGACTCCCAGGTATGTGTAATCCTCCAGCTCCCACTCCACTCTGCTCCCTCAAAGGGTCACCGTCTCTGTGACTCCCAGGTATGTGTAATCCTCCAGCTCCCACTCCACTCTGCTCCCTCACAGGGTCACCGACTCTGTGACTCCCAGGTACGTGTAATCCTCCAGCTCCCACTCCACTCTGCTCCCTCACAGGGTCACCGACTCTGTGACTCCCAGGTATGTGTAATCCTCCAGCTCCCACTCCACTCTGCTCCCTCACAGGGTCACCGACTCTGTGACTCCCAGGCACAATTAGGCCTCGATCCTCAACGCTGATTTATATCCTCCCACTTTAGTGCCTTAAACTCCCAGGTGTGATTTGGCCTCATGCTCCTGCTCCAAGTTGGTCCCTCACATGATCACTCCTTCTGTGACTCAGTGCTAGTTTCGAGCCTCCTCCTCTGCTGTTTCTCCAACTCCAAGTCCCAGTCGGCCTCGATCCTCGCTGCTGATTTATATTCTCTCACTCTGTGCTGCTCTCTCTCAGGTTCTCTGCCTTTGTGACTCCCAAGTAATTGTATTCCTCAAGCCTGAGCTGAGATTTATAATATCCCATTCTGCACTGCCCCCTCACAGGATCACCACTGTGCCTGGAAGATAGTGAAAAAGAGGAGGATTAGACGGGGAAGAGGGGGTTACAGTGATTGAGCGAGCTGTCGGAGATGGAACAGGTTATCTGGGGAGGTAGGTAGATCTGCAGTGCCGAAAGCAGGTTTCTGAAAGATACAGGGAGAGTTGCAGACACTGAATAAGGCAAAGGAAATAGAGAGGCGATGGCTTATTGGTAACGGAGCCTTGTCTCGTCTAAACGGCTTTTTCTGAGCTGCTTACAGAGACAGAAAGACTTCAACCTCCAATAAGCTTGCACATTCTGTTGCAGCTTTATAGCTTCCACTGTGCTTTCTGTTACCGCTCCAACAAAACTCCCAGGCTTATTCTGTTTTCCTACATCTGCACTTTTATCCCCCCGGACCTAAGTTATTGCAAAGAAAGCACCGGAGCTTTTCTAACTTCTTTATCCTCTTCATGGGTTTCCTTTTTTCCTGTGGTAAATTGTTCTTAATATCTTCACTGTGATCTACCTTTCCCTTTCCACGTGAGGATTTCTCTTTGGCCTAATTTCTATCCCTCATGGACTGACATTGATTCTGGAAGCCACACCGTGTTGTATGGATCAATTCATAATCATCAACCACTTCAGCTGTTTTACCTTTCTTCTCTTCCAAATGATTTTGCACTATATCATGCAAGCATTTTTGAACCCCTCCAAGTTAATTGTCTCTCACCGAGCATCGTAGATTTTCTTGATTTTTAAGCTCTTATCCATCTATCAAAATTACTTGCTTGATCCTTTCAAATTCAAAATAGGTTTGACCAGGTTCCCTCCTTAGATTCCTGAAACATTCTGATTAAAAGGCTTCTGCTAAACAGGTTATGAGTTAAGAAGTGCAGAAGGAGGGGAGAAAATCCAATTTCAACATTGACACTGACTCAACCTACCCCAGACTGAACCTATCTGATCAACTAGAGAGGTGGCCACGTCCTCCTGATAATACACGTTTCTTTTTAAAGACTTGAAAGTTGTCTGCCTGCAGCATTATTGTTATGTATAAACAAAAGGACGCCAATAAACCTTTAAGAATTCAGACATATTGGTCATTTAGAACCTCTCTAAGAAAAATCACGAACAACATAACATTGTAAAGGGACCGGCTTTGTGACAACATGCCACCTTTCGCTTTGGACTGAATTCAATAAATGTAAGTCTCACTGTATTGAAGCCATAAAAGTGTATTAAGGTGTTTGTGAATTTATACAAAAAAATGCTGAAGTGCATTGTGTGTTGAATTACAAAATTGCCGTATTCGAACAATTAGAGGAATGCCTAGGCAAATCGACACTTCCTGTGCATGGTCAGAGCAAATATGCCCCCTGAAAATCTACTGGTTGCTGCTTGTTCGAGTGAAGGGGAGCACGCTAACACTATATAGATTATGTGTTTGGGGGTGGTGGTAGGAGGTTCAGGCGGTTACAGCATTGCAAATGGACAACGTAGCAGAAACAGTTAGCCTGAGATAAGAAAACATCCATCATTCTCCCTCACAACTAACTTCACTCGAGCGATTGGTAATGGGAGATGTGACCAATAGCCAGCGATGCCAGCATTCAACCGAGTCCAGTTATTATTGTGATCTGAAGATACCACACTGACAGGAGTTAACTGATCTGTTTGTTCAGTGACTGTGATTGATGACAGACTCCATGGATTCCAAATGTGTCACTGGATGGTTTCCCTCTTCTATTTTTAAGGGGCCTATTACAGCACTTTATCCCATAGTAGCAGCAGATGCATCACCTCTAACACTAACAGGGATCCGCAGTTGCAGAGAGGGGAAGTGGATAGATAAACATCTGAGAATAGTTTAGAATTTTCCAGTAATGGATCAGAATCTGAGAATATTAGACTGGAATACTGCAACAATGGACAGGAGTTTATCCTTGGGTCTTTTCTATCTTTCGTGGTATTTGTCAACATTACAAAATCGGATCGAAGCCGTACTGATGATTATCCAGGCGGGTTACTATCCCATGCTCGCAATTATTGGTGTTCCTGGTAAGTCTTTCCATCTCTATCTATTTATTAATCCCATAAACCATGCTGAAATTCATTACTATTTCTGTTAGCTTTATTTGCAAAGACGGAAACTATTGTCTTCAGTTTCAAATACAAATTGCACTCATTACTATAAACGTCTGAACCACCCAACACCCCAGTCCGCACAAACATCTGAGAACTAGACTGTACACCATCACAAATTACCTTTTGCCTTGAATTGATTTATTTCTCGGTATTATCCCAATCATTAAACATACCCACTACCAGGTCCGTAATATTCCCAGTCCCCAACTTGACGTCAGTGCGGGTCCCAAATAAATAATTATCTATGCCTTGGTACAATTCAGACTTTATGCATCGTGTTCTCTTCTAAGCATTCTGTCGGTTACAAATATGGCCATCAGAACCTTTTTCTTGTCTCTAAAGTAAATTCATGAGAGGGACAGTGTGTCAGAGAAGGAATGCCGCTGGACATGTAATTCAGAGGCCCAGATTACTACACTAAAGACACTGTTTCAAATCCTACCTCAGATTATGTCAGAACTTAAATTCAAATGACAGGAATTGGAAATAAGATCTAATGTCACTAATATCAACAATAACAGCACCAGTTTTTTTTCAATAAGTTTATCTATTTCATTGAGGGTCTTTGGTAAAGAAATCGAGCATTATTACCTGGTCTGGCTGAAGACTGATGTCAGCCCCACAGCAATGAGCTTGGCTGTTTACTGCCTGAAGTAATGACCTCACAGTAACGGACATTTAGAGAGGTCAACAAATGCTGACCTTACCAGCGATGCAGACATGCCATCTCATAACAATATTGAAATTTAAACAAAACAAAGAATGCTGTAAGATATCAGAAACAAAAATAAATCGAGAAACTGCTGCAGAAACTGAGCAGACTTGGCACCCTTGGGTCGAGGGAAAAATAGAATTGACATTTCGAGTCCACTGTCCATCCACCATAACTGAACACAGCTTAAAAATATTGTGATCGATGTTGGTGACAGGGATGTCTGTTATGAAGGGGAGAAGGAGGGAGTTGAATAGTTAGAGAAAGAGAGAGTTAAAAGAACATCTGTGGTAAAGGGGAGAAGGAATGACTTGAGTAGATAAAGACAGGGAGAGAGAACAAGAAGCAAACAAAGGAATTGTTAATGATCAGCTGGAAAGAAAATAAAAATGAGATTAATCTTATTTATTTTTTTTCCATTCTGAAATTACTGAAAATCATGCCATGTCGAGTATACACCAAAGTCACTGTTTAAAGTGAGTTATGTCCTTTTGTCTCTCTTCCCTGAGTGCATTCGTTATCTCCCCTTATTCATTAGTGGGATGCTGGGCCAGTATTTATTTCCCTTTCCTCATTATCAATGAGAAGGTGTTGATGAGCTGCCTTTCTGACCCACTGCAGTCCTTGGCTGTAAATAGTCAGTGCTCAGGTTGATGTGGTTTCATTTCTTTGAGACTTTGTAGTGAGTGTTATAGATGAGTGGCTGGCGTTTCCATTTCAAAGGGCAATCGAGAGTCAAATGCATTGCTGGAGTCACATGTAAACCCGAACAGCTGAAGGTGGTAAATTTCATTCCCTGAAGGATATTAGAGTGCTAGATAGGATTTTATGGCAATTGACAATGGTTTCATAGCTTCATTTGATTTTATTGGATTCAAGTTTTACCACTTGCCGTCGTGGGATTCGATTCTGGGGTGGGGATCAGCACATGGGTCCCTGGATTAATAATACCTCAAGGACGTCACCTTCCCAGCATCTCCAACCATCGCCATTAGCAATATTAATGTTGAAGTTGGTGTGGCTATGATTGAAACACAGCTGTTCGCGAGGCTAAGGAATGGTTTTGCAAAACATATTTTCCTTCTTAATTTTCTCTTTATTTGAAGATTAGAGGATCGGAAATGCCCTTGGCGAAAATGAGCGCGGTGTCTTTGATCATGAGTCACTAACAGAATTCATACCAGGCATCAAGTAATCAACATAGTAAATTGTATACTGTTCTTCTTTGCAAAATGATTCACGTATAGGAGTGACGACACCTTCCTGCTGTCGTAGAGTGTTGTTCGGAAAGTAATTGGGGCACTATGTACAGATTATTTTTCCTTTATTAGGAATGATCACTTTACTACAGAGAGACAGTGTAAAGGAGTTTCACTGGACTAATTCCTGTGGTGATGGTATTTCGAAGAGACCGTGAAAGAAATAATCTGTATCACTACAAAACAAATTGTATTAAAACTTGAGGGTTATGGATCAACACTCATTATTTTCAAAACGGAACATTGACAGCGTTATCTAAAACATCTGCGATACATGCTTTCACAATTGGGCAAATATATAGAAAGGAAACGATTTGAAGGACAGGGGAAAAGTGTAGGCAAACGGGGTTAGCAAAAATGGACATTTTGGTCAGCATTGACCAGTTTGGGCTGAACGGCCTGTCTCCGCTCTGTCGGACTTTATGATACTATACTTACCTGAGTGGGGCCTCATGTTCGTGAAGTGACAGCTCCAGGTTCTGAATGAACTCTCTCTACCTCAATGTGCAGCTGGTGTGTGACCCTGTACTGAACGTCACGTTGTTCACAAATCTGTAAGTAGCCACACTCTGATAGTGTTCGCCATTAACACTAGCTTCTGACCTCCATACAGAACACTAGCTTGTCTTCTCAGCGATTGGAGATGCCTCCTTGAGACTTGACACAAACCATCCGCTGTCCCTCCTCACTGTCAGCAAACATGGTATCGTTAATGTAAGACGTGTGTACCATTAGCAATGGAGCCAAGAGGAACAAAATGGAACAGCCTGTCTATGCAGACTATGCTTCATTGAATTGTCATGTTGGAGCATCAATGGCACCCTCCTTTCTGTTACAGTCTGGAGGGGCTGAATGCCCTCTTCTCTTCATGCATTAGTGTTTCGAGGGGCGGAATGTCCTCCTCCTGGTTTCAGTAAAAAGTTTCATGGACACTATTGGGCAACCCTTGGTTCAAGCTTACCAGTGTGATGTACTGTCTAGACTCCTTATCTTCCTCGGTAATAGTTGACATGCAGAGGGCAGGAAGAACACAGCAAGTCACACAACATTTGAGTTCTCCAATTTCAGGTAAACTTTCTTCTAATCCACCAACTCCCTTCCCAGCCTCTCCCCTCCCTTCCTTTCCACTGATCAAACCTTTTCCCGGCTACCACCCAGATTCAGTCCTCTCATAGTCCAACCGAGTGGTACCCCTTTACCTGTATCCACCTATCCCCACCTCACCACCGTGCCTCCTCTTTTCTCGCCCCGCCTCTTTATCTTTAGCTCCCTTATATGCCCGCAGTAATGAAGAAGGGTTATACCCAAGGTGTTGCTTATCCATCTACTGATGCTGCCTGGCTTGTTGTAATCTTCAGCCTCCTGCATGTCTATTTTGGATTCCAACATGTGTAGATTGTTTTTTTTTTCAAAATCTCTTCCTGTGTAGTCGGCTGGAGAAAACGAATGAGCTGTGCTTCTTCTTACCAATAGTTTTGATGCGTTGAATGGATTTCTGACATTCCTGTGAAACCAGCTTGAGATGCTGCATGAGCTTCCTTTTTTTAACCATGGAAATGTGTAGGTTCTGATCGCACTATTACATGAATGTTACTGACACTTTAACAACACAAGTTTGAATGCTGTCTGTTATTGATACTTTAGCACCTGTGGAGGAGAGCAATGTTCAGAACATTGTGTGATCTTCACTGAACATCCCCACTTTTGATCGTATGGTAGAGGGAAAGACATTGATGAATCAGCTAGAGTTGTTTGTGCCGAGAAACATTCCCTGAGGATCGCCTACAGAGATATCCAGGGACTGAGAGGATTGATCATCACCAGCCACATTGTGTTCTCAATGACCCAAACAGTGGGCATTTCAATCTTGTTCAGATTCCTTGACACCTTGTTCAGTCAAATCCTGCCGCGATGTGAGGGCCAATCACTCTGACATTGTTTTCATATCTTTTGCTCATGTCAATGGGCCAAGGCATATGTGTGGGGAGTGTTTCCTTCTCTCAGAGGATAGTGACTGTTGGGGCCTCTCTATTCCAGACAGCTACGTCATTGAAAGGTTGGGGGCGTGGGGTGGTGTTAATGGATTTTGACACGTTAGGGAGTTGAGGGCTACAAAGAAGTGGGCATGAAAGAGAAATTCTGGCCAAGAACAAATCAGCCATGACCTTACTGAATTGAAGGGCAGACCTGAGGAGCTATGTAGCCTGGTGTTATTCCAGTAAACCCCATTGTCCACTCACTTTGTGGCCTCTTCCATTTCCTGTATTACTGACTTGAAGTAGCTGCAAAGACTGATACTGTTACTGCATGATCTAAACTGGGTCTAGTTTTATCGACTTGAGGGACTGATTAGTCTCCTCCTGTTACTGTATATCAGGCTCCATGGGCTGAAAAGGTTCATCTTGTTCTGGTGTAAATCCATATAGTACAGATCTACCACCATTGGAGAAAGTGAGCACTGCAGATGCTGGAGATTAGAGTCGAAAGGTGTGACACTGGAAAAGCACGGCAGGTCATGCAGCATTCGAGAAGCAGGAGAATCGATGTTTTGGACATTCCTGAAATGGGCTTATGCTAGAAACGTCTATTCTCCTGCCCCTCCGATGCTGCCTGACCTGCTGTCTGTTGCCAGTACTACACGTTTCGACGTCTATCGGCCCACCCGAGTCAAACTTCCTGATCACACTATCAAAGAACTTTAAACAAATTCATCAGGCGTGAACTTCCACTCATGCTTACTATTTGTAATCAAACCCTGTTTTCCAAATGTCTGTTATCCCTCTGAATCTTCTCAAGTAATTTACCTTCCACAGATGTTAAACCTACTGGTCTATAGTTCCCTGACTTTATTTTTCAGTCCTTCTTGAATAAGGGTACAACATTTGCAATCCCCCAGTCTTTCGGGATCTCATTTTTGGTAAATGATGATCAAAATTATCAGCCAGGACCACCATTGCTCCTCTAGCTACTTGCAGTGTTCTTGAATATATCTGGTAAGGACAATGAGATTTATCCAACTTCAAACATTCCAATACACCCTGTACCTCCTCTACTGTAATATAGACTGTCCCTAAGATATCATACTCAACTTTCCCCAATTCCCAAGTGTTCGTGTCTTTCTCCACGTTAAACACAGAGGAGAAATATATTTTGAAGTCATCACCCATCTCTTATGGTTACACATATACGTGCTCACTTCGGTCTTTGAGTGGTCCTATTCTCTCAATAGTTAATGCTTTTCCTTTAATAGACTTAAAGTACCTCTTTGAATTCACCCTAAACTTCTCAGCCAAGGCTATCTCATAGCCCTTTATTGCTGCCCTGATTTCCGGCTTCAGTAAAGTCCTGTATCCCTTACATGCATCCAGGAGTTCCATTGATCCCACCTGCCTGGACTTGAGCGACACTTCCACATTATTTTTCAGGTCAAAGCCTCAATAATTCTTGTCATTCAGGGTTCCCCATTCCTGTCAACTTTCCTTTCACGCTCACAGGAACATATACTGTAGATTTTGAACTCTAACTGTCTCGTATTTGCCAGAGTTCCCTTTGCCTGCAAACAAACTACTCCAATCAACCCTACAGCTCCTGTATAAATCCATCAAAATTCATCTTGCTACAATTTAGAACTTGAACGTGTGGAGCAGTTTCATCATCACTCTCCATAACCATTTGAAAATCAATAGAACTATAGTCTGTGATCGCAAAATGCTCACCCACTGTCACCTGTATCACCTGTCCTGCCCTATTTCTTAAGAGTAGGTCAACCTTTGCCCCTTCCCGAACAGGACCCTCTACATACCACTTGAGGAAACTTTCCTGGCACACTTAATGGATTCCATTCCATAAAATCCCTAAAAGCTCTGACAGACCCAGTCTGCCCTATTAAAACCCCTATTATGACAACCCAATTGTTCCTGCAAGTCTCCCCTCTCTCCCGCATATTTGTTCATTCAATTAACATTGACTATTTGGGGACGTATAGTAGATCCCCACTAAAGTCACCATCCCCTTCTTATTTCTAAGCTCCGCCCACAAAGCCTCACTGGTTGATCCTTTATTTATATATCATCTCTGATCACTGCTGTGATACTCACCTTAATCAAAAACGTAACGCCCCCTCCCCTCCTTCCACCACCCTGTCCTTCCTAACGCACTTTATCCTGGTACATTAAGTTGTCAGTCCTGTCCCTCCTTTAGCCAGGTTTCTGTAATGGCTAAAATATCCCTGTCCCACGTACGTATCCACGCCCTGAGTTCATTGTCCTCACCAGTCAGCTCTTTTGTCTTGAAATAAATGCAATTTAATTAGCAGACATTCCTTGATCACTATGGTATTCTAGCCTGAACTGTCTCTCCTGCTTACTGTTTCTGATTACTGTATGTCCTTTCAGCCTTGAACTTTCCTCCATGATCATGAGGATAACTCCACCCCCTCGTCCCCCGCCAATCTAGTTTAAACTTTCCCATTTTGCACGAGCAAAACTGGCTGCCAAGCTGTTGGTCCCCCCTCCACTGCATGTGCCACCTGTCCCTCTTGAACAGGTCAACTCTGTCACAGAAAAGATCACAATGATCTAAAAGTCTGAATCCCTCCTCACTATCAATTCTTTAGTCACATATTTATCTGTCATATCCTCCTATCCTTACCTTCACTAGCTCATGACACTGGAAATAATCAGGAGATTACCACTGTTGAGATCCTGGTTTTTAACTTTTCTCCAATCTCTCTGTAGGACCTCATTCCTATATCTACCTGTGTCATTTGTGCCAACGTGCACAATGACTTCTGGCTGAACACCCTCCCCCATTGAGAATGCTCTGCAGCCGATCGGAGACATCCTGGACCCTGATACCCGAGAGGCAACACACCATCGTGGTTTCCCGTTTGAGGCCACTGAATTTCCGATCTGTCCCTCTAACAATCGAATCCCCTATCTCTAAGACCCTGTTTATCTTTATCCTTTCCTGGTGCTCCCCAGAGCCAGTCGTAGTGCAACCAACCTGGCTACTGCTGCTATCCCCTGAACGGTCATTTCCTGACACCCATCCCCCATCCCCCAAACACACACAAAATAAGTATCCAAAATGGTATACTTGTTTTTGAGAGGAATAGCCACAGGGGATTCCTGCACTCCCTGCCTACTCCCTTTGCCATTTCTGGTGGTCGCCCAGCTACTCTCTGCCTGGAACACGACAGGAAGCAATGACAGCCTGTTGGATTCAATTCCACTTATTTAAATCAAACAGGGCTGACAGGCAAGGATGATGAACTCAGGTAGTGAATCTTTACATGGGACTGGAATATGATAGTCTTTACAGAAACTTGGCTAAGGGAGGGACTTAGGTGTGACACGTCACTAAAGCTCTTATATATGAAGTGCTCCGTTTCTGGGTGATCTGAAGAGCAGGCAGCTCCAGCTCCAGAATACGATCTCCCAAGGAGCTGCAGCTGGTTGCACTGCCCACACGTGTAGTCATCAGGGACATTGGAAATCTCCCTGTGCTCCTACATCCTGCAGGAGGAACGTGCAACTGCCTTAACTGCCATCTCAACAGCTGTCAGACTAGCTTTAAAAGGACTTTACCTGAGCGTACCTGTACTTTTTGGTGAGCTGCTGCTCACCGAAACCTCTCGAACCAAAACATTACTACCGACTCTGCGACTAGCAGCACGTCAATAGACCGCTCCACATTTTGTTTTGGTTAGGGAAAGAGGGAGACACGAGACTGATGTAGCATTTGGGCCTTATGCACTCTTAACACCAGGCCCATGCTTAGACTTTGTCTTGCTGAGGTCTTCTTTCTAGAAGTGGTGACTGCGCTGGTGCAAATAGTCACCCCAACAGTCAATCTGCGTTGTTGCAGTCCTCTGGTCTTTTCTGTCTATTAGTACTGCATTTATGAATTACTTGAATCTATTGATTGCATTCCAAACTGTGTCTCACTCCGGAGGGAGAAAGGTTGATGGTCCAGTGAATACAAACTATGACAAAAAGTTTACCATGAGACAAATGAGTGACAGTATACCCATCCTCTCGCTGAGTCTGTTTTTTTTTCCTTTCAATTGGCGTATATTTATTCTGATAACCTTCCATTCCATTTTCCTGCGTTTTTCCCGCAACTCTTGTTTAAAAATCTGCCCGTCTCAGCCTTGAAGATATTTAGTGATCCAGCCTCAAAAACTTTCACAATTTTCTACATTTGTTTCCATCCCACTGGTATGAGACTTGGTCGTCTTTAATCCCATGACATTTTTTCTAGCACTTTGTGTGGAAGTTGAACCTACATTAGATGTTGTCCTGTTGGACTACACCACCTCTGCTGCCAGAGGCAAAACAAAAAACAACACAAACTTAAAGAGCCTGCAATCCCCTCCCTGATCTTCCACATCAGGCTAAGATACAGTTTATCCAAATCGAGGGATTTGTCCACTTTTTATCCTGCATCAACCTCCAATTCTTCCTCAGCTTCTGTGTCAATTTGCACACTGTCAGGAACAGACAGTGAATCCAAGAACTGCTTCTCCAAAATGAAGACCAATATGTAGTAAGTGTTTTGCATATTATCTGGCTGTGTGCACAGGTTGCCTCCTCGGTCCCTAATACTCCCTATCCTTTCTCTTGTTACCCTCTTGCCCTTAGTAAACTAATAAAATATCTTTGGATTCTTGAAGATATCGCCCAGTAATGTTTTTATCTCCCCCACCCCCCTTTTTTCTCTTCTACTTACTTTCTTGTGTTTTGCTCTACATGCTCTCTGCTCTTCTGGGACTTCCATTAACCTGCTCACTTTATTTCTCCTTTAAGCTTATCTTTCCTTTTGTAATCCGTTCTGAATATTTGTACACATCCAAGCTTCACTGGGCTGGTTTTCCTAAATTTCATTTTCCGTGTAACATGTTGCGGTGACACTCTCATCAATTCCATTTTGAGCATGTGACACCCCCCCCACCCCCACGCTGTTCTGCTACAGTTTCACCCAGAAGTAACTGCACTGTGGCCAGATCCTTGTCTTTGTTTTGATAAAATCTGCCTCCCTCTTCCAAATTATTCTTATTTTTCAAACCTTTATCTTTTGGTCTTTTCCTTAACAAGCTAAAGTACATGCGTCACGGTCACTGGTCCGACAATGTTCTCCCAATTCTGCCTGCAACACCTGACTGGCTTCGTTCCCCACAGTGAGGGTCGGCACAGCGCCGCCCATTGTTGTATCTGCTACATGTTGATATTAGAGGCTCTCTGGAATAAATGTCAATACATACTTAACAAATAAGGATGGAGAGTGTGGGGGTTGTGAGGGAATGAGGTGTGTGAGATCAGGGAGACAGTGCAGAAGAAAATGTTAAAGGGGAAAGAGGTTGGGTTGGGGAATTGTGTGATTAACAACTGGCAGAAAAAACACAGGAAAACTTGCTATATGTCAAAGTGAATACCTGGGAAAGAATTTATTATGCTTCAGAGAAATAACACCCTTCTTGCTAGAGGTCTGCATTATAATGGAGTAAAAGCTGTGTTCATATTATGGCTGTAGCTATACTAATGGTGGCAAACAGCTAGAATAATATCAATGCTGTCGTTGGACAATGTTTACACTCAGCAAATAAATTACCCTGGATGTTGCCAGAGATGGCTGGGCTGCCTTTGGTTGAGTAATTGCTGAAGCTGCATGAGATGATGCTGGTTTGTAATATAGATACTTACTGAGTACAGACAAAGGAACAAAGCAGCAACTGCCTTTGCTTATTGTTTCAGTATATATCAGAGTGTTCATGGCTGCCACTGCAAAAAACCGTGCAATGAAAAACAGTCCAATCACGCCTGTGCCAGCAAGTGAATATCCAAAGGCTTTTTAAAAGTTTGTGAGGTTACCTGCCTCATCCACCCTCCTAGACAACGCATTCCAGATTCATACCATTCTGTCAGTTCGAAACACATTCAACAAATCCTATCTCAATCCCCTGCCTTTCACTTTAAAAGTGTGTCCCTTCATTTTTGATCCTTTGACAAGGGAAACAGCTGCTGTCTGTTCATCCTCTCCATACCCATTACGCTCTTGTACACCTGTACCATATTCCCTCCTTAATCTTCCCTGCTGCAAAGAAAAAACGAGCAAATTTAGCCCTCCTCTTTCATACTCACTTTTGAGTACTCTCTTTTCTTGTTACTTCTGACTTGCATCTTCCAAATTTATCGATGTTAAATTTCATCAGGCCATTGATCTGACTGTTTGAATAATCTGTTTGTATCCTCCTGTAGACTAACACTTTCCTCCTGACTGTGATCCACCCAGCTCATCTTTGTGTCATTCATAACATTGCTCATCATTCCACTGCTCCCCACATTCCACATTCTCACAATCGTCATTTCTGAATATCACAAACAAACTGTGATTTCCTTCCTGTTCTCCAGATGTTTGTCAGAGGACGATTTGACAATTCCAGTCTCTTGCTTTTCCTATTTTGGTGAAGTTATGCGTGATGTAGTTAACACATCTTATGAGGGATCCACAAATGACATTTCGACACAGAGTTGAATTCACCTTTTACATTCTGCCACTCTGCATGTTTTATTTATAAGCATTGTAAATAATTTAGGATAAACTAGGGTTTGACACCTTGCAGTGGAACATTAGCAGTTTGTGTGGCACTGTTCTTTGTAACATTCCCCGCAATAACCAAAGCTGACGAAATGTTTCATCTGCAGGATGGACATGGACTCATTCATTGTTTGTATAAATCATCGAGTGTGATGAGTGCCCTTACATAAATTCTATGTAATGGGCAAACTGCAGAAGATCAAATCATATTCTCATATCCACCTTGAATTTGAAGCAAATATATACTGTAAAAAAATCAAAAATATTGAAACACCACGTAGGGGAGAAAGAAACATGTCGTCTGCACTTGATGAAGCTATAGAAATATACAGTACATGTCCAACCTGAACAAGAATCAAGTGATAGAAAAGAGAGTACAAGGAATCCTTTCGAAATTTTGAATGGAATCCAGATCCCGATTTTCTTGTACAGAGATATTTTCTCATCCAATCTCACTTACTCAAATGCAAGCTTTTCCCTGTCACTAAAACTTCATCTGCCATTCTTTCTCCTCCGTCCTACTCTTTTCTTCCAGTCCAACTTCCCTTGCACTACCTTTTCTGCTGCTCCATACTCTTCCACTGATCATCTCCCTTCACACTCTTCTTTTGCCACCCCCACTGTAAGTTACACCAATTCCCGTTACTCCCACTTTCTCTGGCCATCCCTTCTCCTTTTTGCTTTCCAACTGGGATGGTGGGAGCCGCTGGCTTCTGTGCTGTTATTGGTCATCAGTAAATGATGAGATTGAGATGATCAATGTCCAATAGGAACAGACAATAGTGAGTTTCTGTTATTGTCTGATGCACCGTGAACAGGCTGGTTTTGTTCCTCATGGTACAGAGTGGAGTGTCTTTCTGTCTCTCTGTCACAGCATTTAACCAAACAGCCTCATCACAAATAGGACAAACCTCTCCTCAGAATCAGAAATCCATGCATCAGTTTTCCCTTAAACATTGTGTGGAGAGTGAGCACATTGTTCAAACAGGCCGTGTACTACCCTTTTTTTTTATTCATGTCACTGATTTTACAATATCTGGTGAGGTCAGAGTAACTTGCGTTGCATCAAAGTAGTATTTGACTCATGTGACATCCGGGATCCTGAGTAAACTGTGGTCAATGGGAATCGCAGGAAATTCTGCGCTGGTAATTTCCTCACAGAACAATGACACTTTCCCCAGAGCTATTGGGAATGTCAAATAAACCCTGTCCTTGCTAGTGCCTTCAAAAACCATGGATAAATTTGTCCTGTTAATAACATCAAGCTATATGATGTTTTCAGATTGGTCTAAAGTCTCTAAAAAGTAAGACCTTGCTGGTCGAGGGTCACTCCAGTGAAATCAGGCCGTTACAATGAGATTACCTTCCCAACTATTTTCAGTCAGTTACTTTCTGAGGACTGATCGTGCGATACCAGTACCACTGAGATCAACGTTTTCTCTGTTCAGCAGCATCGCATTATATTGTCTCAAAGCTGCACCACTCCACAATTCTAATTTATTCACCGGCTTATTCGTCGTGCTAACCAGATGTACTGGGCACACAATTTTCAACAACGTGGTGATGCCCTTGACCCTCTGGAACCTTCCTCCCCTCTCAAACCCTGCCCATTGACTCCATGCTCTCCCCAAACTCTACCTCTTGTCGTTTATTCACCATCCCTCCTGAACTTCCACTCTCTAATGCTGAATGTTCTGTACTTAGCAAATATTTGAACTTTACCTCTCTGTGCCCCCAGTTTAATGAATTTTAGGGATGACATTAAGCTGAGCTCTTCCACTGTCTTCGCCTCAGTGCCCGTTTCTTTATGCAAGATTCCTCTCCCTGTCCCATGTACCTCGTTTCCCAGCTGCATCACTCTCCCTCCACCTGGACCCCGCCCTCTGGCCTTTACCTGAACTAACTCAGTTCATTGAGAAATCTCCACATAACATTGGTTGTCTTAATGTCTCTGCACTCCCCTCACCAAATCCAACCTGTCGCTGTCCGAACAGCCTACACTCCATGTGCTTAGATCCAACCCTGACTGTGTTACTTAACCTGTCCGGATAAGTCTGGTGGACTGCTTTCGAAATTGCAGAGGTTGAACGCCCACTCTCCGATACCTCCTCTAATCTCCTCCTGCACCATGATCTTACCATGGCACATCAGGCCATTGTATGATAACTGACCATCTTGCATCTGGAGATTCCTGCCCCACTCATCTCTCCCCCCAACTGCCCCCAAGTTAATGGTCCTCTGATAGTAGAACTCGCTTCTATCTCCCCCCCCAAAAGAAAATTCACAAACTGAACTGCCTGTGCAGACGCATTGATTCAGCCTGCTCCTGCCACACGGAGGAAGTGCATGGATACACACTTGGGCCCCAGTTATGCCTGTTTCTTCTTGGGGGACATCGACCGTTCCCTGTTCCAGTTCTACTCCAGCACCCATCCACATCTCTTTGTCCGATACATAGATGATATCATCGCTGCTGCATCTCTCTCTCGTCCGGAATTGGAAAAGTTCACCGATTTCGCTTGGAATTTGAAACTCTCCATCACTTTCACCTGGTCGATCTCTCGCTCCTTCCTTCCTTTCCTCAACATTTGTGCTTCCATTTCTGGGGATAGACAAGCCACTGATATCCAGTATTAATCCACCAACTCCCATAGCTTCCTGGAGTATACATCCTCACACCTGGTTTCCTGTATAGACTCAATTCCATTCCACCAGTTCCTCCGTCTCCACCGCATTGCTTCTGATGATACTACATTCAACAAGGAAGCCTTTGAAATGTCCACCTTGTTCCTCCATCAAGGGATTCCCCATCACTGTTGTCAACAGGGTCCTCAACCGAGTCTGACCCATCTCCTGCACTTCTAGCCTCCCCCTCCACTTCACTCTCACAACAGAGTTTCCATTGTTCTCACCTGCTATCTCAGCCGCATTCACATGCAGAGGATCATCAGCCCACATTTCCCCCACCTCCAGCGAGATGTCCCCACCTGCACATATTCACCTCTCTTCCCCTGTCCACCGTCTAGAGGGATTATTCCCTCCAGTACACACTGGTCTACTCTTTATTCACTCCCACCACAGGTCCACTTCACTTCCCCTGCCGGAGGTGTAACACTTTCCCATTTTCCTCCCGACTCATCAGTATCAAAGGGCCCAACTATACCTTCCAGGTGAAGCAGCACCTTACCAACAATCCTGCAATCCGGTCTACTATATGCGCTGCTCACAATGTGGTCCCCTCTACATTGGGGAAATGAAGGGTAGACTGGGTGACCGCTTCACAGAACATCCAAGTTGGACCGCTGCAGACGACTCTGTGCTTTCAGTTGCCTGCCAGTTTAACAGCCCATCCTGTTCCTTGACCAATATCTCTGTGTCAGTCTTGCTGCAGTGTTCCAGGCAAATTCAGCGCAAGCTGAAAGAACTACACCTCATTTTCCATGTGAGGACTTTGCAGCCCTTTAGATTCAATATCAAGTTCAATAATTTTCGGGCCTGAACTCCCCAAAGTCCTAGCCCCCTATCCATACACCAGGCCGAGTTGTCACATAGCCTTCCATTACTCACACCCTATTGTTAGCTACTGACAATCTCCATTAAGAGCTATCCAGTCTCTTCTGCATATAAACCAACATTTTCCGTGTTACTATCAGTTCTGAGGAAGGGGCACTGGACCTGAAACGTTAACTCTGATTTCTTTGCACAGATGATGCCAGACCTGCTGAGCGATTACAGCAACTTCTGTTTTGTTTCAACATTTTCATGGCAAGTTCTCACAATGCAATACGTCATCGATATTTAGAGCCTGTCAAACATAGGAACTTTGTAATTTCTCATTTAATGTCCATAACAAATTACTCGAGATTCAACTGAGAGATAACAGCTTTGATGCTATCATTCAGATCAGACACTTTGTCACAGTTCAGAAAGAAGAAAGAAATCAAAAGAGCTGGAGCGAAACTCAGTCGATCTGGCAACATCTGAGCAGAGGTGCAAAAAATTAACCTTTGATTCTAATAGGACTTTTCAGAACAGTGTCACATCATATTACATATGTTAATTCTGTTGCTCTCGGCAGACACTTCCTCACCTTTTTCGTTTCTCCAGCATTTTCTGTTTGCATTTCATGTTTCCATTATTTCTATATTTCATGTTTCTTGACAGGTCTACACATTGAACTTGGTAATATTTGGACAATGTGGTCCTTTCATGTTTCTATTACAGTTGGTGTGTCTGTGACACCTGAATTACAGCCGAAATCTGTTTCTTCTTTAAGATAGAAAGTAACAAAAAATCTGAACATCTTGAAAATCTCAGGAAATCTATTTTGTTTGAAAATACATTTTAGAGGCAGCTGAACTTCATGAATTAATAGGGATAGGTTTTTGATGATGGAACACTCCGTGTCCTTCATTCAACTAGCTTGTCTCCCCAATCTCCAAAAGCTTTCAATGCATAACATAGAATTATTACAGCAAAGGTGGTGAAAACTCAGCCCATTGTCTCTTCCAGTTTTGGAATTAGCGATATTTCTACTGTCATTCTCTTGTATTGTCCCCGTTGCCCTGTACATTTTGTTATTAGCATCTGCTTTTAATTGTAAGCATCCTGCCTGATATGATCAACATGATCAATCTCAATCAAAAACAGACATTAGAGGGAAAGCTCAGCAGGTCTGGCTGTATCTGTGAAGAGACATCAAAGTCAATGCTTCAGATGCGGTGACACTAGTTAATCTGTATTCCCAATGATTAAATTGTGTGTATATAAAATATAGTTCACTTTATCACATTTAAAATTATCCTGTTCAGTTCACATTGTCATTCAGCATTGCATCTCCCAAACGTTGGCTCTTTCCTTGTTGTGAACTATATTTAATTCTATCTGACGTTAAGAGTGATGATGACTGGGAGATATCATTGTACTCCCCATGCAGTCTCCACAGCCACTACCCCCATTCCGCCCAATCTACTAGCTAAACCTGACTTATTAATTCATAAGTCTTAATGAATAAGTTCACTTTTGATTTCGGATTGAAGGGAAAACAAGTAAAAACCTATTGCTTTACAGCAAATAAAACTGCATTAAGATGTTTGTCAATTTGTATAATATAATTACTTAAACATACTCTAATGGAAGGTTCAACGTTTCTGTATTAGAGCAGTGAGAGGACCATTCAGAGAAGTCCACCCTTCCTGTCTATGTTCAGGGCAATTGTGCCCAGTGACTGTCTGTTGGCTGGGGTTTGTTCCCGTGAAGGAGAGATCAGCACAGTAACAACATCCTGACTGTGTTTCTTTTTATTTAGTGGAGGGGCAGATATTCGGGGTACGATGGTGACAGCATTGCAAGCATACAACAGGGCAGAGTCGTCTTGCCTGCGATAAGAAAACGTCCATCATTCTCCCTTACAATTGACTTCACTAGGGGAATTAGTGATGGGAGATGCGACCAGTAGCCAGCGATGTCAGCATCAAGTCCAGTCCAGTTATATTGTGAACTGAATGTGCTGGATTGAAAGCTAGAACTGTTTGCTCAGTGACTGTGATTGATGTCAGTCTCCATGCATTGTAACTGTGTCTCTGGAGGGTTTCCCTCTCCTATTGGTGAGGGGCTTCACTCAGTGCACTATCCCAGCCTAGGAGCAGATGCATCAGCTCCAACAGTAAGAGAGATCAGCAGCTGCACAGACGTGGAGAGGACAGGTCTGAATCTGCGAATAAGGAACTGGATAATTACACCAATGGAGAGGAGGCTTTCCTTGGGTCTTTTCAACATTTCCCTCTGTTGGATATTTGTACCTTATCGGATATTAGTGGTGCTGATTGTGCGGGTTGGAGAGTGTGTGACTAACCTATGGTGGAGGAGTGACGCTCTGAAATCTAGTGTGCTCCCAATTAAACCTGTTGGACTATAAACTGGCGTTGTGTGATTTTTAACTTTGTACACCCCGGTCCAACACCGGCATCTCCAAATCATAACCTATTCTCGCTATTGTTGGAGTTCTCTACTTCTGTCCATTCATTAATCCCATAAACAATTTTGAACTTCATTGCAATTTCTGTTATCTATATTTTCCAATGAAAGAAACTTTTATCTTCAATTTCAATTGCAGTTTCTATTCATCTGAATTGCAGACCACACCCTTATATCTGAGAACAAAACTGTGCACAACCTCGAGATCCCTTTTTGCCCTGAACTGATTTATGTCTCTTGTTCTCTCTGTCACGAACCCTGTCCACTACCAGCTCATAATATCCCCAGTCTCCATCTCTGCATCAGTGCTGAACAAACCATTGTCTGCACGTTGATAAAATTCAGGCTTTACATTTCAAGCTCTCTTCTGGCCACTTTTCCAGTTACAAGTATTTCAATCACAAAATTGTTCTTGTCTCAGACGTTCCTTCATGATTAGGACAATGTATCAGAGTAGGAATGTCGCTGGATGTAATTCAGGAGCAAAGCTTATTAAACGAAAGTCTTTGTTTCAAGCGATTTCGTTCAAGTCTTACCACAGCTGATGGCAGAATTTAAATAAAAATGATAAGATTTGGAATAAAAGTGAATTTCACGAAAAACAACTATAAAACCCACATTTTGTCTGAAAATTTTCCTGTTCCACTGACGACCGTCGGTAAAGAAATCTAACATTACTACCCAGTCTGGGTTAAGTGTGACTTCAGACCCATATCAATGTGCTTGACTTCATATTGGCTTGAGGAATGGCGTCAGAGTCAGGGCAATTAGTGATGATTAACAAATGCTGCCCTTGGCAGAGATGCCAACATCCCTCGGAATAACACATTTGAAGGTAAAACCAAATAAAGAAAGATGCTGGAGATCTGAAATTGCATAAATAATGCAAAGAAAAGATCAGAAAGTGCTGGGAAGCTTTTCTGAACTGAAAGCAGCTGGAAAATAGTGTGAACAATGCTGGTGACAGGGAAGTCTGCTTTGAAGGGCAGGAGGAGTGAGTTGAATCGATAGAGAAAGAGAGAGATAGAAGACAAAGAGCAAACAAAGGGAATGATGATCAGCTGGGGTGGAAATAAAATGTGAGAATCACCTCATTTATTTTTAACTTTTCCCACCTTCCTGAATATCGTGCCCATGGTGGTACATGGATACCCCGCTTTTCAAAAATTCGCTTTTTTCCACTTCCCTTTCCGGAAAACCTCCATTACGTCCTGTTTTCACTAACCAAAAGAAATCCGAAGAGGATTTTCACTTTTAACAAGAAAAGTAAATTTTTCACCCGTAAATTAATGCTACTTCACTTTATGCCTTTTCAGCTTATGAAAGGCTTTGTAGGAACACTCTACTTTCAGATACCGAGGGAAAATCTCTATCTATCTGAGATCATGTTTAAAGCGATTTGATCCCAACTGTCTGTGTTCCCTGAGTGTCGTCATGTTCTTATATTTATTAATGGGATATAGGAATGGCTGGTTGGGCCAGCATTAGTTCACTTTGTTGATTGCCCTTGAGAAGACCTTGAGCCTCACAGGGCACTCAGACAGAGTGAGGCGGACAAGGTGACAGCTGCACAGGAGCAGTGGAATTCAAGATCGACTTTAGCAAGATTAACATTATTTGAAAAATTAGAGATGTCAATTCGTTAGTCTAATTACGGTAGGGCAGAAGGTGTTCCTGAGCATGCTGGTCCATGTTTTCAAGTTTCTGTATCCCCTCCCTTTTGGAAGAGGTTGTAGGAGATCATTACCATTTTGGGAGAGATATTTGATGTTGCCAGCCTTTCACTGACAACGAGAAGCATAAATGGATGGAAGGTTGTCCTCCATGATTGTCTGGGCTGTGCATAAATCCGTCGGTAGTTTCTTATGGTCCTGGGAAGAGCGGTTACCGTCACACTATTGTGCACATGAATAGAATGCTTTCCGTTGCCAGTATGCAGAGCACTGGGAGAAGGCAATTCCAAAATATTTAGAAGTAACAATTGACCATTAAATGGATATCTACATTCTGATTGCTGTTTTGACAACAATTGAAATTTAACCAATAAATTTAAATTATGTCTAAGAGACCAAATTGAGTTTATTGTATTGCCAACATCCAACCAAAGAGCCATCACATGCTTCAAAAGAATAGAGAAGCCATCACCATGACAATGAGGGAGAAAGAGACAGACGCGTATAAGGAGAGAGAGAAAACACAGCGAGGAAAACAAGACAGTCAGTTAAACAGAGAAAGGAAACAAACAGTCACAATAACAGGAGGAAGGGGAGATAGTAAGTTCTGGGAAAGAAGCAGAAGACAGAGAAAAGGAAAACACGGAAACAGACAGTGTGAGAGAAATAGTGAGATACAAAGCACACAGGGAGTGGGGTCACAGTGTGCTGGGGGTGGGGATCAGATACAGCTGGGAGTGAGCACTGGAGGAACTGGGGGAAAGGAGGTGAGGATTTACTTTGACCTGTACCAAGATATGCAGGCAAAGCATAGTAAACAATGATGTACAGAACAATGGCTATAAAATGTGTTTTAGAGCCATGCAAGTTACGCTGCACAGGGGGTGGGCGAGGCGAGATCAACAGGAACAAGATCAGCATTATCTGAGATTAGAGAGTACACTCATCAGTCTAATAACAGTCAGGAAGAAACTGTTCTTGAACCAGCTGCTCAGTGTTTTCAAGCTTCTGTACCTTTTAGTCTGATGGAAGAGGTTATAGGAGAATATTACTGGGGTCTGATGGGTCATTGATAATGTTATAACAAAGAACATTCCAGCACAGTAACAGGCCATTCGATGGTCCAAGCCTGCGCCAATCCAAATTCTCTACCTAAGCCTGTCGCCAATTTTCTAAGAATCTGTACCTCTTTGTCCCCTGCCCATTCATGTAAGTTTCCAGAAACATCTTAAAATAAACCACTGGTCACAGTTCTCCATTTTGAGAAACTCCCTCCCCTTACTATTCTCTGCCTCCTGTTGCCCAGCCAGTTCTTTATTCACCAGCTCGCGCGCCAAGTGACTTCACTTTCGACATACCCCGACCATGGGGAAACATACCAAACGCCTTCCTGAAGTCCACGTACATGACATCTACAGACCCTCCCTCATCAATAAACTTTGTCACTTCCTCAAAGAATTCCATTCATTTGGTAAGACATGACCTTCTCTGCACGAAACCATGTTGCCTATCACTGATAAGACTATTTTCATCAAATAAGAATTATTCCAATCTCTGGACCCTGTCTTTGTGGAGTTTTTTTACAATCTCCCCGTGTCTGCGTTGGGAGAATTAACTCTTTTCTCTCTCCATGGTATGTTTCTATGTGTGTTTCAGGCTTCTGCCATCTGCAGTATATTTACTTGTATTTGATGGAGAATTGCTGCAAATATGATGGGTTTGTTGTAAAAGTGGCACTGGTGCTCAGTCTCCCCGAGTACAGGGGAATCTTGCCCAGCTACTTATGTAAGTGCATGTCTCTGATTACCTACTCTGTCTCTCTCAATCCCTGAGTCCATCCGTCACTGCATGCAGCCTTTCATCGAGCCACACCAGGATTCCCCACACCCCATCGCCTGGCACTGGATGCTCCCTACGCAAGGAGCGCACAAATAGTAAGTTCTGGGCACTTTCTGATCCACCAGGGATGCGGGGCAAAGACTCTGCCATTAAAAGGAACAGAATAGCTAAAATCCAATTGCACAACAAAGCAGAGTAAACAGGCTGAATGGCAGCCATCTGTTCTGACATTTTCTGGTCTTTTGGACTAATTCTGTTTATCCTCGTCCATCTAACAATAGATGCTCCATATGTATACCTTGTCATACAGTTTTGGTGAAGGTGATAGATATCAGATTCAAGATCATTGCGACAGATTGATTGGCCTCCACTTTCCTGGTTAATGAGATCACACTAAGTATTTATTGTCTAGTCTATCCATTTCAAAGTGAAGATCTTGCCAGAGTTGTGCTGAAAGGATTTTTGAATATTGGAGAGACGAGATTATGCCACGTGTCAGTGAGGTTAGGAATAGGAAGGCAGTACAGTTAAAAACGTGGCCAAAGAGCTGGTAGGATAGGCAGCACTTCCAATATGTGGATGATTTGGATTCCGGGGTTGGTCGGATATACACAAGAAGGACGGGATGCATCGGAACTGGCAGCAATCTCCGATATGTGGTCATTGGGATTCCTGGGTCAGTATGAAATACACAAGAAGGATGGGATGGACGTGAACCGGCAGCAATCTCCTGGCAGGCAGGTTTGTTATTGTCACTCAGGAGGGTTTAAACTAGTGTGGTGGTGTGGGGAAGGGGGGGAGCCAGAGCATTACGTCCACAAGCACAGTGACTGAAGAGTAGTTGGAGACTAATCCCAGTACAGCTAAGACCAACAACACACTGGCAGAGGGGAGTGAACACAATGGGGCTGGCAGTCTGAAGTGTGCTGATTTTAATGTGAGCAGTGTGACAGGCAAGACAGATGTGCTTGGAGCTTGGAGTTTGAATGAGTGTACAAAACTACGATAAAAATATTACAGAGATTTCGTTGAGAGAGGGATCAGAAAACAGTTAATCCAATAGGTGCAGAGAGAGTTGAAGAATGTGCATTGAGAGGCTGGAGACTGTTGTTTGAAGCATAATAATTATCCAGCAGTTTATTGGAATTGGGCAGTGTGTGATGCAATGTACAGATAGAAGGGACAAGGGAGGAAACAAATTGTCTGCTGCAATATGTTCTGCTTTACTGACAGTCTTTTCTAATCTCCTATTACCAGAGAATAGACGAGGAGAATTCACATCAGGGAAACTCAAACCAAATATCAGGTCAGGATCTGATGGAGTTGGGCTGAAGTGTATTCATTTCAATGGAAGAATTATTATGGTTAAGACCGATGAACTGACAGCCTGAATCCGTGCATGGGACTATGATATTGCAGCTTTACAGAGACTTGGTTGAGAGAGGGAAAGGACTGGCCGTTCAACATTCCAGGGTTTCATTGTTTTATGCGAGATGGAGAGGAAGGTAAAAGAGGTGGACGAGGTGTTTTAATAATCGGGAGAATGCTACATCTGTACTTGAAGAGGACATACAGGAGGGGTCATCCACTGCAGCAATATGGTTAAAGCTCAAAAATAAGATGGCTGCAAGCACTGCGTTACTATAATCCCTCCAGCAACCACGGAGGGATTGAGGAACAGATATGTACGTCGATTAAGGAAAGGTGTATTAAAAGCAGAGTGGTCATAGTGAGTGACTTTAATATCTCCAGTAATGACAAGGAGTCCCTTGGAGCAAGAGGTTTCGACGGGGCAGAATTTATTAACTGGAACAGTATGTTGACAGACCAACGAGAGGAAGAGCCATACTGGACCTCATATTGGCTAATGAGCCTGGCCAGGTGACTGACCTTTCAGTGGGACATAATTTTAGAAAGAGTCTATGACCTCTTACACATCCTTGAAATGCCCTAGACTCATTGTCTAATGAAAAGTGTAAGTGTTTTGGAGGTGGTTCAGAGGAGGTTTACTAGACCGATAGCTGCAATGACTGAGTTGTCTCATGGATAATGTGTGGAAAGGCTGTTCTTACAAACAGTTTTACTGCAAATTGAACCCAAACTCTGTGTCAGATATGTGGATAACACCTTTGTAATCATTAAAACACAGAAATAGAGAACACACACCGGATCATCAACGCCACACTCACAGGAATCCGATTCACTAGAGAGAATGAAAGGGACAACCAACTCTCATTCCTAGACGTGATGGTACAGAGAACACCGAACGGAGAATTCACCACAAAGGTTTACAGGAAAGGTACACACACAGACCAAGTCCTGAACTACGAAAGCAACCACCCCAACGGACACAAAAGAACTTGCATCAAGACATTATTCAAAAGGGCCACAAGACACTGCAGTATACCAGAACTGCAAAAAGAGGAAGAAGAACACCTATGCAATGTATTCGCCAAAACAGAAACCCGCACAATTTCATCAATGCCGTAGGAATGATCACAGAAGCGCTTCACAGGAGGATCCCAAGCACTGAGGATACCACCTAGACAGGGGACGAAACGTCTGCAACACAAATTCCCAGCTCGGCGATCAGAACCACAACAACGATCACCCGAGCTACAAATCTTCTCACAAACATTAAACACATTTTATTACTGAGGAAGAAAGGACATGTTCCGATTGGACATTCTTCGTCTGAACCGTGCTTGGACCAGAGTCCGCGTGAATCCTAACCACGGAGGTAGACAGAGCTTTAAACTGATTACGAGTGTGTGTGTCCGTGGGGTGGGGGTTCGGTTATAGGGGTTAATTAGAAAAGAGCAGGTAAGAGTACAGAGCTCAGGAGAGGTTATTAAAATCACCAGCATAGACGCAAATAGGACAGAGTGTATGGAAAGAGTAAGCAATCAAACTTCAATCACACTGGAAAAACAAATGGCAATGAGAAGAGGGACCGTTAATACAAGATTGAAGGATTATATCTGAATGCGTGCAGTATAAGGAATAGGGTAAATGAGCTTGTGGCATAGACTGAAATTGGTAGGTATGATGTGATGGGCATCACAGAGAAGTGGCTGCAAGGGGATCCGGATATGCAAGGACATATATCCAATGGAAAAGACAGAGGGAGTGGGTTTACATTATTAATAAGAAATGAAATTAAATCAACAGTAAGAAAGGAAGTAAGGTCAGATGGTGTAGAATCTGCATGGTAGAATTGAGGAACCACAAAGGCAATGACAACCACAGTTGGAGACTTGCACAGGCCTCCAAAGAGTAGTCAGGAGCTGGGGCACAAGATACACCAGGAGATAGAAAAGATCTGTAGGAAAGGCAAAGTTACAGTGATCATGGGGGATTTCAATATGCAAGTGCAATGGGAAACCAGGTTGGTAGTGAATCGCAAGAAAAGGAATTTGAAGAATGTCTATGGGATGGCTTTTTGGAGCATCATGTGGTGGAGCCCGCTCGGGAACAGATGATACTAGGTTTAATGACGCAGGCTAGACAAGGGAGCTTAAGGTGAGGGAAAACTTCAGAAGCAGTAATCAGAACATGGTTGAATCTATTCTGCAATTTGAGAGCGAAGATAGAATCAGAGTTAACAGTAAATCAGCTGAATAAAGGCAACTGGAGAGGCATAAGGGAGAAGCTGGGTAGAATTGACCGGGGAGAATGTGAGGACTGCAGATGCTGGAGATCAGAGCTTTAAATGTGTTGCTGGAAAAGCGCATCATGTCAGGCAGCATCCATGGAGCAGGAGAATCGACGTTTCGGCCATGAGCCCTTCTTCAGGATTGAGGAAAGTGTGTCCAGCAGTGTCAGATAAAAGGTAGGGAGGAGGGACTTGGGGGAGGGGCGTTGGAAATGCGATAGGTGGAAGGAGGTCAAGGTGAGGGTGATAGGCCGGAGTGGGGGTGGGGATGGAGTGGTGAGGAAGAAGATTGCAGATTAGGAAGGTGGTGCTGAGTTCGAGGGATTTGACTGAGACAAGGTGGGGGGAGGGGAAATGAGGAAACTGGAGAAATCGGAGTTCATCTCTTGTGGTTGGAGGGTTCCTAGGCAGAAGATGAGGTGCTCTTTCTCCAACCGTCGTGTTGCTATGGTCTGGCGATGGAAAAGTCCAATGACCTGCATGTCCTTGGTGGAGTGGGAGGAGGAGTTGAAGTGTTTAGCCACGGTGTGGTTAGGTTGGTTGGTCCGGGTGTCCCACAGGTGTTCTCTGAAACGTTCTGCAAGTAGCCGGCCAGTCTCCCCAATATAGAGGAGGCCACATTGGGTGCAGCGGATGCAATAAATGATGTGTGTGGAAGTGCAGGTGAATTTGTGGCGGATATGGAAGTATCCCTTGGGGCCTTGGAAGGAAGTAAGGGGGGTGTAGTGGGCGCAAGTTTTGCATTTCTTGGGGTTGCAGGGGAGGGTGCCGGGAGTGGAGGTTGGGTTGGTGGGGGATGTGGATCTGACGAGGGAGTCGCGGAGGGAGTGGTCTTTTCGGAACGCTGATAGGGGAGGGGAGGGAAATATATCACTGATGGTGGGGACCGTTTGGAAGTGGCTGAAATGACGACGGATGATACGCTGTATATGGAGGTTGGTAGGGTGGGAGGTGAGGACAAGTGGGGTTCTGTCCTGGTGGCGATTGGAGGGGCGGGGCTCAAGGGCGAAGGAGCGAGAAGTGGAGGAGATGCGGTGGAGGGCATCGTCGATCACGACTGGGGGGAAATTCTGGTCTTTAAAGAAGGAGGCCATCTGTGTGGTACGGTATTGGAACTGGTCCTCCTGGGAGCAGATGCAGCGGAGAGGAAGGAATTGGGAATATGGGATGGCGTTTTTACAGAGGGCAGGGTGGGTGGAGGTGTAGTCTAGGTAGCTGTGGGAGTCAGTTGTTTATAGTAAATGTCCGCGTTGATTCGGTCACCCGAGATAGAAATGGAAAGGTCTAGGAAGGTGAGGGAGGAGTCTGAGACAGTCCAGGTGAATTTGAGGTCGTGTGGAAGGTGTTGGTAAAGTGGATGAAATGTTCAACCTCCTCGTGGGAGCACGAGGCAACGCCGATACAGTCATCGATGTAGCGGAGGAAAAGGTGAGGAATGGTGCCAGTGTAGCTGCGGAAGATGGACTGTTCCACATATCCTACGAAGAGGCAGTCATAGCTGGGGCCCATGCGGGTGTCCATGGCTACTCCTTTGGTTTGGAAGAAGTGGGAGGTTTGGAAAGAGAAGTTGTTCAGGGTTAGGACCAGTTCAGTCAGTCGAAAGAGGGTGTCAGTGGAAGGGTACTGGTTGGTTCTGCGGGAAAGGAGGAAGCGGAGGGCTTTGAGTCCTTCGTGATTGTGAATTGACCTGGACAGGCGTTTAGCAGTAAAGACAGGGGAACAGCAATGGCTGGATATTCCACGATAATTTAAATGACACTGCAGAGATTCATGCTGAGTAATCGAGGCATGGTACAGGGGGGATGAGGCAACCAGGGCTGACAAGGGAAGTCAGGAATTGCATAGAAGCAAAAAGCAAGCAGATTGAAGGGCAGTGCGGAACTGGAGAACTGGGGCCAACAGAAGGCATGAAAAAATAAATAAGAAGGGAGAGGATTAAGTATGGGGGTAAGCTAACCAGTAATATAAAGGAAACTGTAAGAGATTCTTTAGATATATAAAGTGCAAAAGAGAGGTAAATATGAATATGGACCACTGGGAAATGATGCTGGAAAGACAGCAGTGGGAAGCAAAGAAATGTCTCAGGAATTTTGCATCAGTCTACACGGTGGAATACACGAGTCATTTCCCAAGGTTTGAAGAGAGTGAGAGGGCAGTCCTAAATAGAGTGGCATTTACCAAGAAGAACATGTTAGAAAACAGAATGGCCTGAATGTGGATAACTCACCTGGACCAGATGGACTACACCCTAGCCTTGAACGGGAGATGGCTGAAGAGTTAATGCAAGTGTAAGTGGTAATCTTTCAGGAATGACTAAAATCAGGAAAGGGACAAGTGGCTGTATAATTGCAAACATGAGACCCGGTTTAATGAGGGAGTTAGGCAGAAGATGGAAAACTGCAGTCTGATTAGCCTAACCTTGGTTGTGGGTAACATCATGGAATCCATCGTGAAGAATGGGATTTCTGAATACTTGGAGGTCTTTGGTAAAATAGGACACAGTCAGCATGGTTTCACCAAGGGGAGGTCATGCCTGACAAACCTGCTAGAATACATTGAGGGCGTAATGTGCAGATTTGATCAAGGAGAACCGGTAGATGTTATCCATCTGCACCTCAAGAATCCTTTGACAAGGTGCCATGCATGAGACTATTGAGAATGATATGGGTCCATGGTGTTGGAGGCACGGTGGAAGTTGAAGTTCGGCTGTCTGACAGAAAGCAGAAAGTGTGGATTAAAGTGTCCTTCTCAGGATGGCAGCCAGTGACAAGTGGTGTTGCACAAGACTCAGTTTTGGGACCACAACTTTTCACTTTGTGCATTCATTATCGATATGACGGAACTGAGGGCATTGGGCTAAGCTTTCAAACAGTGCAAAGATAGATAGAGGGACAGGTAGCATTGAAGAGGTGGTTCAGCTGCAGGAGGGTGCTCTAGCGCATCTCCTCACCTGCCCAAAACTCCGCCCTTGGACTCCACTCTTCCAACGACAACCAGTTAGAACCTCGCTGGTGCTTGTCTTCCATCCCACCAACCTCAGGATACAAAACATCATCCTCTACCATTTCTGCCACCAACAGTCACTCCACCACCAGAGATAAACGTCCCTCCCTACCCCTATCATCATACTGCTGAGACCATTCCCTCACAGCTCCCTCGTCATGTCCACGCAACCCCAACAAGCCACCTTCCACTCCCGACACTTTCCCTTTGCCACTACAACAGATATGAAACCTGTGCCAACACCTCCCTCCTCACCTCCACCCAAGGCCCCAAACGATCCTTCCACATCAGGCAGATAACATCCTGTGCATCTAAACACCTCTTCTAGTCTGTCCATTGCTCCTGGTCTCCACTACATTGGCGAGACAGGACGTCAACTTGCAGAACGGTTCAGGGAACACTCTCGGACACACATACCCAACAACCCACTGCCCTGTGGCTGAATACTTCAACTCCCCCTCCGATTCCGCCAAGGCTTTGCAGGTTTGTGACCTCATCCACTGCCAAATTCTAGCCACCTGACGTGTGAAGGAAGAACGCATCATCTTCTGTCTTTGGACCCTCCAAACACACGGTATCAAGGACAATTTTACCAGTTTCCTCATTTCCCCTCCCTCCACCTTATGTCAGATCAAACCCTCCAACTCAGAACCGCCATCTTGAACTGTCCGACCTGTCCTCTTCCTTCCCATCTATCCACTCCACCTTCCACTCAGACCTATCAGTACCACCACCCACCTTCATCTCGCTGTCGCCTTCCAAGCTACCTTCCTCCCAGCACCAGCCCCTCTCATTTTTCTCTCTGGCTCCTTCCGCCCACCCCACATTCCTGATGAAGGTTTTATGCCTGAAACGTCGAATCTCCTGCTCCTCCGATGCTGCCTGACAGACTTTACTTTTCTATAACCACACTTTTTGACTCTGATCTCCAGCATCTACGGTCCTCACTTTCACCTGCTGAAGGAATTTTACAGGTTTAGAGAGTGAGCAAAGAAGTGGCAGATGTAGTACAATGTGGAAAAGTGTGGAAAAGCATTTTGCCAGGATGAATAGAGGCATGGACTATTTTATAAATCGCAAGCACATTCAGAAATCTGAAGTGCAAAAAGACGAGGGCGTTCTCATCCAGGAGTCTTGAAAGGTAAAGTTGCATGTTGTCAGTAGTTAGGAAGGCATTTATTTCAAGAAGGCTTCAATATAAAAGCAGGGATGTACTTCTAAGGCTCTACAAGGCTTTGGTCAGGCTACATTTGGATTATTGTGCGCAGCTTTGGGTCCTATATCTCAGGAAGGATGTACTGGTCCTGGAGCGTTTTCAGAGGAGATTCACGAGAATGGTGACAGGAATGAAAAGCTTAACATATGAAGAATATTTGAGGGCTCTGGGTCTGTATTTGATAGAGTTCAGAAAGATGTTAGGAGGTCTAATTGAAACGTACAGAATACTAAATGTCCTGGGTCAGAGTGGACTTTGGGAAGATATATCCAATGATAGGAAAGACTAGTACCCGAAGGGACAGAGTAAAGAGAAGACCTTTCCAAACAGAGATAAAGAGAGACCTCTCCAGCTAGAGAGCGGTGAATCTATGGAATTCACTGCCACAGAGGGCTGTCGAGTCCATATCATTGAGTATATTTAAGAGTAAGACAGATAGGTTCTTGACTGTAAAGGGGATCAAGGGTTACAGGTAGAAAGCGGGAGAATGGGGTTGAGAAGCTTAACAGCCATCATTGAATGGCAGAGCAGGCTCAATTTGCAGAATGGCCAAATTTCTGCTCCAATGCCTTCTGGTCGTATGGTTAATATTGGCTCTCCTCATTCCTCATTGGAGTTGTATCCTTCAAGTTGATCTTCAAGTGATTTACAAAGAGGAATCTTTCACTACTGATGAATGGGAAATATCATGTTCCCTCCCTCCAGTCTCAGCACCGTGTCCCCAACAACATAATCACACTGCAATTGAAATCCAATGGTACTTAATCACAGTTGATTGACATCGATAACATTAACAGCATGACCGTCACCTGCCCTCTCTGATTCTCGAATAACCACCTGAATTGTCTGTCACATCATATTCTCTGTTACCATATCCATGTCATTTGTCCGTTATCACTCATGTTTTCGTAGGCACATTTTCCTGTCAGATTCTGGACTAGAAAAGTTCTCGCTATATTTTACTGACATTATAATCTCTGATCAGTAGTTACAGACTGTATGTTTCCATTTATAAACGGAGAACCTTGTTTATGTTCTGACAATCCTTTGTCATTACTCCCATATCCAAGGCAGATTGAATGAGTGCACACAATCAATCTCCCATCTCCAATATTCCATCCCTCAGTCACTCCCACATATCCCATGCCAAGTTTTAAACGTTCTTTTGAATTTTAATAAAATCAATATTAAATTGAAAAGGGTTAATTGGAGCTATTTGTTCAGTGACTGTGATTAATGTCAATCTCCGTGGATCCTAATTATCCCAGTGGAGCGTTTCCATCAGTGAATGATAAATGAGCTCTTTTCAGCGTGTTATCCCATAGTATGAGTTGGAGCATCACTGACAGCACTAACAGGGATCATCAGCTCGAGAGAGAGGGGCAGTAGAGATCAGAATCTGAGAACATTAGACTGGAACGTTACAATAATGGTTCAGAATGTGAGGACCTTGGATTGGAATGTTCTAATAGTGGATCAGAATCTAAGATCAGTAAACTGGAATGGTACAACATGGATCAGAATCTGAGATCATTAAACTGGAATGGTTCAACAATCGATCAGAATCTGGGAATATTAGACTGGAATATTACAATAGCAGACAGGAGTTTATCCTTGGGTCTTTACTTTCTTTCTCGGCCTTTGATATCATTAGCATCACGGATCCAGAATCTCCTTTGGATTATTCAAGGTGGTTACTATCCTATCCTCGCGTTAGTTGGTGTTCCTGGTAAGTCACTATTTTTGTCTACTAAACCGGGTTGAACTGAATTTCTGCTCATGATATATAAAATTTGGAAAGTGCAAGACAATGTCTTCAGTTATAAACAAAAACACCTTTTCTTATATTAATCAGTATCAAACTACTATTTCTCAATTACTCACTGATATGCAAGAAGGAACCAGACTGTTCTCAAACTCCATAATCCATTTTGTCCTTCACAGATTTACATCTCTATCTCGTCCCCACTCACCAATCCTGTCCAATACCACCGTAATGATATCTCAGTCTCGTCCTCAGTCTCATTGCAACTTCTGAATAAATCATAATTTGTGCCTTTGTTTAATCCGGATGCAACAGTTTCAAGTTCCTTCTAACTATATGTCCGTCACTAAAAAATTGCTCTGGAGGATGTTAAACTTGTTCTCTGTACAAATGGGACGACAATTTATTGTGTTCAAGACTCATACTCTAGAGCCACAGAATAATAGTCTGTTGATATCTCATGAGGGAAATTAAAAGCAACTCTTTTCATTTGCCATAAAAGCCCATCTGCTTGCTCCAAGTCCTTAAGCGAAGGCAATGTGTCATTCTTCCCTGCTCAGGTTTCAGTGTGACTTCTGTGATGAACATGTGGGTGTTCTGCACCTTTAACAGAATTAAGAGCCAGCAATAACTACCTGACAGCACCAAGTCTTCTGAAAAATAGATTTAATGTAACATTTGGTTGAACGTCTCGATTAGCTTATTTTCTCAAGACATAAACAAATTCAGCCAAATAGTTTAAATTATAACCCAAAATGCCCACCTCCAATCAAGTGTTAATTTAGTACATTGATAATCTTAAAAGCCAATGACACAGTCCAATGGTTTGGGGGTACAAGACCGCGGGAAATTGACAGTTGAAAGGAGAACTGCCAAGTTACCAGCAGGCAAAGACTGCATGAAAATTAGCTCTCCTATCGGTAACTTTATTGATTAGTAACTGGTAAAAGCAGAATCTCAAAGAAGAAAAGATGACAGGAATATGGAGAAGAACCGAAAGCTTCTTGGTTTTGAGATAAGAAGTTTTGTTTTATAAATCTTAATTAGGAGTCTAATCGGACTAGTATAGTCGGGGGTTGGGGTGGGGGCTGGGGGCGGGGGGTGATAAAATATAGCTTAGAGGAAAAAGCTGTAAATATTCGTTCGTCTATTATTCCCTATTATACTTTAAGAAATAAAGTTGTTAATTTTTACTTCAAATAGTTTTGGACTCTAGAATTATCATGGATTACTGCAGTGGATACATCTTTTCCCTGTTGCTGGTTTTACATTAAACAGGAGAATGTATCCTGTGTTGTAACACTACAATCCCACAGGAATGTGGTTTTCTCTTTACTGTTCTGTGGAACAGCTGAACCAAACACTCACTTCAAGATCGGCATAACATGCTGCCCTGACCAGGGCTGCCTACATCCTGTGAGGGAAGAACATAAGTAATGATAGCTCCCTTCCTATGTCTGTTTCCCGTATTCCTACAGCTCATTTCTATTCAGGTGATCATCCCCTAACTTAGGTGTATTCAGTCTCATTGAAATTCTCCCCAAGAGTGATGCACATGTCCATACGCATCTCTGGTGTTGGCTTTATTAATGCTGACGTACAGATGTAAGGAACTTATACATTCCATGTCAGTCATAATACAGAGAGAAGGAATGGCTTTTTGTGGCATAGGAAAGAAATGGCGATGTCTAAGTGAGAGAAAAGGATTATTGCAATCATCCCCGAGAGTGTTGTTGAGACAGTATTTGGGGTACTCTAGATAGACTTTCTCTCAAGTTTCACCAGACTGATCCCTGGGGTGATGGCACCATGAGCAGTGAGTGAAACTGTGTGACAGAATAAGAGATGATTGTATTGAACCTGAAGGGGGATGGACAGTCACTCATGATGTTCTAAACAGGCACTGATAAGATGATAAATTCCATGGCTTTTATTAACTCGGGTTAAATGATTCTCAAGAGGTTAAGAGCCTCAGAGGACGTTCCCCTCAGCCCACCCCCACTCCATATGTTGATTGAGAGAGACAGAGGGTCAGTCTTTGATTAAATTCTCCCCACATTAATGCAGTGTATTTAGTGTGTGATCCTGCATTAAACTTCATGTTATCCACAATCCCGACAACAGCCACAATACCTAAATTCTAAAACAGTCAACTACTCCCCCCAGCTTCTGACATCCATGGAGGACATGGGCCTGTCTTCTCAGAGATGGAAGATGCCTCTCTGAGACTTGAGACAAAGCATCTGGCTACCTTCCTCACTGCCAGCAAAACACGTCAAAGTGTCACGTGTCCCACAGGTAATGGAGCCATGAAGAACATCGTGGATCCGTCTCTGAGTGCATTCTCTGCTCCATTGATTTGTCAGGTTGGAGCATCAATGACACCCTCCTGTTCCTGTATAAGTGTCTTGAGGGGCTGAATAGCCTCCTCCAGGTCCCATGGAACAGGTTCATGGGTCTGACGTGGCTCTGCCTGTTCCTGTTTAACAACTTGATGTGATAATCAGACCCCTTCTCTTCCTGTGGAACAGGCAGGAGGATTGAATCGGCTATTCCTCTCTTCGTTCAGTAGTTTCGATGGGCTGAATGGCTTCTACATATCCGTTTCTAATGTGCCTGAAAAGCTGAATGAGCTGTTCATTTAACTGTGGAAATGTAGAGTGTCTGGCCTTGCTGTTACATGAATGTTACTGACACTTTAACAGCACAAGCCTGAATGCTGTCTGGGACTTACTGCACATGGACACAGACTAGTCCAGGAGCTGAGGTGCGACACATTGTTGTGACCATTGGGTGATCTTCAGTGACCATCCCCGTTTCTGACCTTATGATGAGGAAAGACAGTGATGAATCAGCTGAAGGTGTTTGTTTTGAGGCAGCTACCCTGAGGATCTCCTGCAGAGATGTCCCAGGACTGAGAAGATTGTCGGTCACCGACCACAAACATCTTCCTTTGTGCTGTAAAAGACCCCAACCAGTGGGGAGAGTACACCTGATTCCCATTAAGCTCAAATAAGATAGTCCTGATGCTATCCTCAGTCAAATCCTACCTTGATATAAAGGCCATTCACCCTTTCCTGAGCCCCTGTGTTCAACTCTTGTTCATATCAATAGATGATGGGGTCTGTGTTGGGAGTGTTTTCCTCTCATACAGGGTAATCAATGCCAGGAATTATCTGGGCTAGATAGTGAGGGGAGTTACATAACTGAAAGTATTCAAAGAGGTGGTACATGAATTTTTGACCTGTCAAAGAGCTAAAGGGTGTGAAGAATTGGACATTAAAGATCAGTTATTGCTAACAGGAGGTCAGCCATGATTGTATACAATGGGTTGATCGTCCGAGTCACTAATCTTGCTTCTTATGTTCTCATATTCTGTAATTACAAAATAAATAATTGTAATTTTCCTGAACGTTCTGTTATTGAATGTTGCAGTAACAGAGAATAAAGTATTTTGTGAGTCATCTCAGGGTGAGGTATGGGGGCTGTATTCACAGTGAATCTGGGTTTCCAACATGACCAACAAATGAAGCACAAGTTGCAGAGAGGAGACACTCTGTAAAGAGACCAGAGGTGTATATTGAAACCAGCCTGGTTTTCCAAATAACATTTTCCAACCCACACCAAACCGTGTGCGACAGTCTTGAGGGATTGAATGATATCCTGTGTTCCGGTGGACCATGTATTTGGCCTCCATATGCTGATATCAGGAGCTATGAGGAGCTGAATAGAACATAGGGACATAGGAATGAGCAGCAGGAGTGGGCTATTAGACACTTTGTCATCGCTCCAGCACACACAAATTCCATGGGTGATGTGAATGTGGTCGCAGCAGCATTTTTCTGTCTATATACCATTTTCCTACATTCACTTGTCTGTCAAATGTCACCAAATATAACTTTGATAAAATGCAAGCATCCAGGCACCACACACTTCTGGGGAAGGGAATTTCCACTTGAACAGCCCTTTGAAAATTTCTCATTTGTGTTTCAACCAATGTTGAAAGGTTACTCCGTCCTTTACCAATCCCACTCCTCCACTGGTTACACCAATCTTAAATGGAGCCATTTTTGTGATGTGACCAATGATGTAGGTCTCAGAGTAGGTCATTTTCTAGAAAGGTGTGAGACACAGAAACTTGGACTAATAACAAATGGAAAAATGATAGAGTGCCCCAAACGTTATACTGCGTTTGAAGTCATTCTGCTCACACAAGCTCCTGGTAGTGGGATTTCACTCTGGAACAGTTGAATTTGGCTGAATTCCTTTTGTTTCAGGCAGTGGAGAGATTCCAGTGAATTCTCACCCGAAATCCTTCACAAGTGGTAAAGATAACACAGGGATTTTATGGTCTCACACTTTGCTATCGGATGGAACAACGTAAGAAAGAGAGATCAATAGGCTGCTGCTTCTCAGGCAGGGGACATTTTTCTCCTTCTCTGTGTTGAAACATACGATAACGTCAACTGAACACCAAACTGGATCGGTGTGCTCTTCTGGAAGATTCTCTGGAAAACCCGATTATAGATTATATGCAAGTGCATTCATTTCAATCGCAAAAACGTCCCCACTTTATAATTTGATAACATGCTTACAGGTGTCTGTGTAAGTTGTAAATATTGGTAGGTGTCTTCATAGTATGTGTGTTAATATCAATGCATCTTTTTCTTAAAATTTATTCTCTAGCTTTAGTCTTCCTGACAAGAGATAATGTGCATCCAGTTGATACACTCTTCAGAACGTCATGGATGGTTGAATTCTATTTCTCAGCTAAGATCAAAACTGATAATCCCCCATAACAAAAGGCCGGCATTCCAGGATTGAGTAAAGGTAAACCTCTGTGAAAATCTTCGAAAAGAATTACATCCTTTCATTTTAGTTTCGGGATCAAAACAGCACACAGTGCATCAAACGTGGTCTCAGCAATGCCCTGTACCGATGCAGTTAAACATTCCTGCCTTAAATCTGATACCTTTTGCCAAAAGCAACATCATTCCACTTACCTTCCAAATCACTTGCTGCATCTGCAGACTGACTTCATATGATTCATGTCCCAAGAGCATGGAAACCGCCTGAATCACAGAGATCTACAATCTCTCTGCATTTACACTGTTTACCATTGTTTTATTTTTCATGCTAAAATAGACAACCTACCCTCTGTTATTTCTGCTGAAGGTTTGCTCACTAACCTTCCCTGTCTGTATCACATTGCAGACTCACTATCTTCATTTGATGACACATTAAATGACCATCTTGGTTTACGAGCTAATTGAGCTCCAAGCAATTCCCTCCCCTTCCTCCAGATCTTGGATACAAATTGTTGATCATTGATGACCCTACAGTGATCTCTGAGGCACTCCATCAGTTACAGCTTTGCAGCCTAAAAATAAACATTTGACTCTATTGTCTATTTCCTTTTAGCGACTGATCTTTGCTGGACAGGAGAGTCAATGTTTCCTGCTCCTGGGTAGCCGTTCAGGCGAGTTGAATGGCCTCCTGCTGGGCTGTGTGATGTACTCAACGAGCTGAATTACTTCATTCTATATTGCTGTGCAATTCCTTAGAGAGACAGAATGGTCTCCTCCTGTCTCATTGTATCGATCCTGTCTGATTGAATAGGGTGGTCCCCTACTATGTAATAGCCTCGAGGGTAGATTGAGGGAACAACACACGGGGTAGGGGCAACAGTTGGTCATTTGGCGGCACTATTCAGAATGCTCATGGATGATCCGAGTGTGTCCATGCGTCTCCTGTCTGTTCCCAATAAACATTGACTCTCCTTTCCAACAAAGATCAGTCAAGCTCAGACTTATACACTTAATGCAAGGTCCTAGGGAGTGTTGCTGAACAAAGAAACCTTGTAGGTGTATGTTCATAGCTCTTGAAAATGAAGTAGCAGGTAGATAGGATAGTGAAGAAGGCGCTTGGTATGCTTTCCTTTCTTGGTCAGAGTATTGAGTACATGAGTTGGGAGGTCATGTTGCTGCTGTACAGGACATTGGTTAGGCCACTGTTGGAATATTGCGTGCAATTCTGATCTCGCTCCTATCGGAAAGATGTTGTGAAGCTTGAACGAGTTCAGAAAAGATTTACAAAGATTTTACCAGGGTTAGAGGATTTGAGCTACCGGAAGAGGCTGAACAGGCTGGGACTGTTTTAACTGGAGCATCGGAGGCTGAGGGGTGACTTTATAGAGGTTTCCAAAATTATGAGGGGCATGGATAGTGTAAATAGGCAAAGTCTTTTCCCAGGTGTCGGGGAGTTCAGAACTAGAGGGCATAGGTTTAGGATGAGAGGGGAAAGATACAAAAGAGGCCTAAGGGGCAACGTTTTTCACCCAGAGGGTGTACTTGTATGAAATGAGCTGCCAAAGGAAGTGGTGGAGGCTGGTACAATTGCAACATTTGAGAGGCATTTGGGATGTGTATATGAATTGGAAGGGTTTGGAGGTATATGGGCCAGTTGCCGGCAGGGGGGACTAGATTGGGTTGAGATATCTGGTCGGCATGGACGGGTTGGACTGAAAAGTCTGTTTCCATGCTGTACATCTCTATGACTCTAGAAACGAGTCTTCACTGCTCCCTGAGGATGAGGACACCACAGGTAGCACATGACTAAAGTGAAAGGTAAGTCCTTATTTCTTTGTGGGACCTGTTATTTTAAAACTTTGTTAACTGAACATCAAATCGCCATCTCTTTGTAGATATAAGGGCAGAATAATTAGGAATGAACATAAACCATTCCGGACTCCAAACCTGTCCCACATTCCCACTGAACCTTTCCAATCGAATATGTATCAAACCCAGCCTCTGCTGCTGTCTCAGGAAGAGAATACCTGTTAGCATAGCACCACATGAAAAAAGGAGCAGAATGAGGCCATTCGGCCCATCGAGTCTGATATGCCATTCAATAATTTCTTATATGTTCCTCAACCTCATTCTCCTGCCTTCCCCCAAGAATCCTTGATCCTGTTATAAAACAAAAAAAATATCAATTTGTATCTGTGTCTACGTGTGCGTATGTTTGTCCATCTGCTTGTCATCTGTGTATCTGTGCATGTACGTTTGTCTTTCTGTGTATCAGCCTGTGTGTTTCTATCTATGTTTGTGTCTATTTGTGTGTGACTCAATATGTCTGCGTGTGTTTCTACGTGCGTGTATGCCTATTCCCTTGTATGCATTGTGTTTGTTCATTTATTGGGATATTACCAATAATTCTTTGTATTTCTGTGTCTGCATCTCTGTGCAGTGAGGTGACTGCATTTGGGGGTGGTGGGTGGGGGGGGGTGATTGGAGTTAAAGGACTGTCGTTTGAAATGCCAGTGTTTTTACAGTGAGAATTGTCTTTCACTGAGCACTGTTCCTTAATCAGTCAGTGGGACATGGATGTTTCAGAAATTTCACGCGAGGCATCCCAGTCCGCTTCATCTTGTACTAGCTTCCTCCCCACATGGCGGGTGTGGGGGAGGGGTGAGGGAATGGATATTGGGCACTCCACCACCTGGCTTGGCCATTTCTGTCCTATTCCAGGCTGTTTCTCTTGGAATAGAAGGAAGTGATTGAAGGAGTGAGGGCAGGACTGTTAGTGTTGGTGGAGGTGGATCTGGGAGGAATTGTGAGGCGCCTGGAATGAGGCAGTCGACAGTTTTGAATCCATATAGTATTATTAATGTGGGGGGTATTGCGTAGGTGATAGAGAAAGTGTGGGAAGGAAGTTGCTGAATTCAATAGTGAGATCGGTAGTGCCTGAGCCTTATAATGAGATAGAGCATGAGGATTTTCTGGGGGTAGGTGCTATAACAGACATACAGATGGAGCAGAGAGAATTTGGTGACCATTATCCTGACAGAGCAGGGAGGATATTGATGCTTGTCCTATATTGATGGAGATATCTTCAGATCATCTCAGCGTCGAGGTGAGCCTCCCCGAATGTCCTGTCCAAGTTTATTACTAATAATGACACAGACCTGTCCCTCAGATTCCACAGAACTAGTTTATGTAGAACTTACAAATAATAAGGCGCAGCAAATATTGGTGTGTTATATATCGGTTGTAGAAAATCTGAGCATCATATGCTCTGGAACTTAGATATGCAAGTATCATGGATACTGCAGTTTTATTAGATGTTCTCAAGCTGCATCTAAACTGTATTTACGAAGTGACTGCTGATGCTGTGCAAAATAAATTCTGTACGTGTATGTGAGGTGGGTTGAATAGTATGTTGTGAAGCAAACGAGAGAGCAGTTTATTTTGGGTTTGGTGATGTGTGATCAGAAGGAATAATTAATAACCTTGCTTTGAGTCAGCTTTGAAGGAATAGAGACATTAATAAGGCGCATTTTACACGGTGTCTGCATGAATATAGAATGCTTGAACGTTCTGGTTAAACATCATGGTAGCCTGGAGGCTAAAGGGTCATGTTCCCTCCAGTGAATTGGGAAAGTACAATATAACATACGGTGGGAGGCAAGCAATGTTTTTTGGAGTCATAGAGTCAGTTGGGGGGGACAGCCTTGCAGGTGTAAGCTGCAGTGAAGGGGTCTATGGCTCTGAGACTCAGAAGGGAAAGGGAGAGAGGAGGAGAGCGCTAGTTATAGGGGACTCTCTTGTTGGAGGGACGGACAGGCGGTTCTGTGGACATGGGCGAGACTCTCGGATGGTTTGTTGCCTCCCGGGTGATAGGGTCCGAGACGTCTCGGACCGTGTCTTCAGAATCCTCAAGGGGGAGGGTGTGCAGCCAGAAGTCGTGGTACACATTGGCACCAACGATATAGGTAGGAAGAGGGGTGGTGAGGTCGTTCAAGAGCTCAAGGAGTTAGGCTGGAAGCTAAAAGCTAGGACAGACAGAGTCATCATCTCTGGGTTGTTGCCGGTGCCACGTGACAGTGAGGCAAAGAATAGGGAGAGAGTGCAGTTGAACACGTGGCTGCAAGGATGGTGTAGGCGGGAGGGCTTCAGATATTTGGACAATTGGACTGCATTCTGGGGAAGGTGGGACCTGTATAAACAGGACGGGTTGCACCTGAACCAGAAGGGCACCAATATCCTGGGGGGTAGGTTTGCTAGCACTCTTCAGGGGGGTTTAAACTAATTTGGCAGGGGGATGGGATCCGGACTTGTAGTCCAGCAAGTAAGCTAGCTGTGTGTCAGGATGCCCAAGACTGTAGGGAGGCTGTGGAGAAGGTAGCACTGACAGGGACTACTTGCAGACACAGAGATGGGCTCAAGTGCGTATACTTCAACGCAAGGAGTATCAGAAATAAGGTGGGTGAACTTAAGGCGTGGATCGGTACCTGGGACTACGATGTTGTGGCCATCACGGAAACATGGATAGATGAGGGACAGGAATGGCTGTTGGAGGTTCCTGGTTACAGATGTTTCAGTAAGATTAGGGAGGGTGGTAAAAAAGGAGGGGGGGTGGCATTGCTAATTAGAAATGGTATAACGGCTGCAGAAAGGAAGTATGAGGGGGATCTGCCTCTGGAGGTAGTATGGGCTGAAGTCAGAAATAGGAAAGGTGCAGTCACCTTGTTGGGTGTTTATTATAGGCCCCCCAATAGCAGCAGAGATGTGCAGAAACAGATTGGGAAACAGATTTTGGAAAGGTGCAGAAGCCACAGGGTGGTAGTCATAGGCGACTTCAACTTCCCAAATATTGATTGGAAGCTCTTTAGATCAAGTAGATTGGATGGGGCGGTGTTTGTGCAGTGTGTCCAGGAAGCTTTTCTAATGCAGTATGTAGAGTGTCCAACCAGAGGGGAGGCCACATTGGATTTGGTACTCGGTAATGAACCGGGACAAGTGGTAGGCTTGTTAGTGGGTGAACATTTTGGTGATGGTGACCACAATTCTGTGACTTTCACCTTGGTTATGGAGAGAGATCGGTGCGCACAACAAGGAAGATTTTACAATTGGGGGAAGGGAAATTACGATGCTGTAAGACAGGATTTGAGGAGCATACGTTGGGAGCATAGGCTGTCAGGGAAGGATGTGGTGGAAATGTGGAACTTTTTCAAGGAGCAGATACGACGTGTCCTTGATATGTATGTACCGATCAGGCAGGAAAGAAATTGTCGTGTGAGGGAGCCTTGGTTGACGAGGGAGGTTGAATGTCTAGTAAAGAGGAAGAAGGAGGCTCACATAAGGTTGAGGAAACAGGGTTCAGACAGAGCAGTAGAGGGATACAGGATAGCCAGAGGGACCTGAAGAAATGGATTAGGTGAGCTAAGAGAGGGCATGAAAAATCCTTGGCGGATAGGATCAAGGATAACCCCAAGGCATTTTATGCGTATGTGAGAAACCTGAGAATGACGAGAACGAGGGTAGGTCCGATCAAGGACAGTAGTGGGAGACTGTGTATTGAGTCGGAAGAGATAGGATGGGTCTTGAACAAGTACTTCTCTTCAGTATTTACGAACGAGAGGGACCGTATTGTTGAAGAGGAGAGTGTGAAATGGACTGTTAAGCTAGAAGAGATATCTGTTAGGAAGGAAGATGTGTTGGACATTTTGAACAACTTGAGGATAGACAAGTCCCCCGAGCCTGACGGGATATATCCTAGGATTATGTGGGAAGCAAGAGAGGAAATTGCAGTACCGTTGGCAATGATCTTCTCGTCTTCACTGGCAACGGGGGTGGTACCAGGGGACTGGAGAGTAGCGAATGTTGTGCCCCTGTTCAAAAAAAGGAATAGGGATAACCCCGGGAATTACAGGCCAGTTAGTCTTACTTCTGTGGTAGGCAAAGTAATGGAAAGGGTACTGAGGGATAGGATTTACGAGTATCTGGAAAGACACTGCTTGATTAGGGACAGCCAGCACGGATTTGTGAAGGGTAGGTCTTGCCTTACAGGTCTTATTGAATTCTTCGAGGAGGTGACCAAGCATGTGGATGAGGGTAGAGCAGTGGATGTAGTGTACATGGATTTTAGTAAGGCATTTGCTAAGGTTCCCCATGGTAGGCTTATGCGGAAAGTCAGGAGGCATGGGATAGAGGGAAATTTGGCCAATTGGATAGAAAACTGGCTAACCGGTCGAAGGCAGAGAGTGGTGGTAGATGGTAAATATTCAGCCTGGAGCCCAGTTACAAGTGGAGTTCCGCAGGGTTCAGTTCTGGGTACTCTGCAGTTTGTAATTTTTATTATTGACTTAGATGAGGGAGTCGAAGGGTCGGTCAGTAAATTTGCAGATGATACGAAGATAGGTGGAGTTGTGGACAGTGAGGAGGGCTGTTGTAGGCTGCAGAGGGACTTAGATATGTTGCAGAGCTGGGCTGAGGAGTGGCAGATGGAGTTCAACCCTGCCAAGTGTGAGGTTGTCCATTTTGGAAGAACAAATAAGAATGCGGAATACAGGGTTAATGGTAGGGTTCTTAGTCAGGTGGAGGAACAGAGGGATCTTGGGGTCTATGTACATAGATCTTTGAAGGTTGCCACTCAGGTGGATAGAGTTTGTAAGAAGGCCTATGGAGTATTATCGTTCATTAGCAGAGGGATTGAATTCAAGAGTCGTGAAGTGATGTTGCAGCTGTACAGGACTTTGGTTAGGCCACAGTTGGAGTACTGTGTGCAGTTCTGGTCGCCTCAATTTAGGAAAGATGTGGAAGCTTTGGAGAGGGTGCAGAGAAGATTTACCAGGATGTTGCCTGGAATGGAGATTAGGTCGTACGAGGATAGGTTGAGAGTTCTCGGCCTTTTCTCGTTGGAACGGCGAAGGATGAGGGGTGTCTTGATGGAGGTTTATAAGATGATCAGCGGAATAGATAGAGTAGACAGTCAGATACTTTTTCCCCAGGTACAACAGAGTGTTACAAGGACACATAAATTTAAGGTGAATGGTGGAAGGTATAGGGGAGATGTCAGGGGTGGGTTCTTTACCCAGAGAGTGGTGGGGGCATGGAATGCGCTGCCCGTGGCAGTGGTAGAGTCAGAATCATTGGCGACCTTTAAGCGGCATTTGGATAGGTACATGGATGGGTGCTTAATCTAGGTTAGAAGTTCGGCACAACATCGTGGGCCGAAGGGCCTGTTCTGTGCTGTATTGTTCTATGTTTCTATGTCTATGTTTCTATTCTACAACACGGAGGCAGGCCCTTCGGCCCAAACACATCCATTCCAACCAAAATGTCCATCCACGCTAACTCCATTTCCCTGACATTTCCCTGTATCTTTCTTATCCTTTCCTGTCTATGTATTTGTACAAATGCCTTTTAAATGTTGCGAATATTCCCGCCTCAACCTCTTCCGCGGGCACATCATTCCATATGCGTACCAGTCCCTGGGTGAAAAGCAGTTGGTCCTCAGGTTCCCCTTTATTGTTTCCCCTCTGACCTCAAACTGTTGCCCTCTTGTCCGTGATTGCCAAACCCTGGAAAAAAAATTGAGCCCATTCACTCTGTCCGTCCTTCCCATGACCTTATACACTTCTCTCAGATTCCCCCTCAGCCTCATACATAAAGGAAAAAGTCCTAACTTGTCCAACCTCTCCCAATAACTCAGACCATTGAGTCACTTGCAACATTCTTGTAAATTTCTTCTGCACTATTTCCAGTTTAATACCATCCTTCCCATAGCAAAGTGAACACAGCTGAACATAACGCTCCCAGTATGGCCTCACCAGCATCCTGTATAATTGCAATGTGACTCCCTAATTTACATACTCAGTGATATCCACTGATGAAAGCCAGTGTGCCAAAAGCTTTCTTCATTGCCCTATCTACCTCTGAATCAAATTTCAGAGAACCATACCCCTCAATTCCAAGGTCCCTCTTTTCCACTACACTCCCTAGGAACCATGAAACTCCAAACTTGATTCGACTTTCTAAAATGCAAGAACTTACATTGATCTATATCAAAATCCATTTGCCACTTCTCAGCCACTTCTCCAGGTGGTCAAGGTACTGCTGTATTTTCTGAAATTTCTGATAACCTTCCTCACTCTCCATGATGCTGCCTATTTTAGTGTTGTCTTCAAACTTACAAATCATGCCTGTTCATTCTCATCTAAACCATAGATATATGTAATATCTAGTGGACCCAGCACTAACCCATGAGGCTTTCCATTAATCACAGGCCTCCAGGCTGACAAGCATCTTTCCACTATTACCCTCTGCTTCCCACCATCAAGACAATTTTGTATCTAATTGGGCAGCTCCTCCCCAATTTCATGCGATCTAACCTTCCAGAGCAGTGTACCATGTGGAACCTTATTGAAGTCTTTACTTGAATCCATTAAGACTACATACACCGTCCTGCCCTCCTCAACGTTGCTAGTCACTTAATCAAAGAATTCAAACAAATTTGTGAGCCATGATCTCCCATGCACAAAGCCGTGCTGAGTTTGATGATGGACTTTTCCCAAAACGTTGGTTTTCCTGTTCCTTGGATGCTGATTGGCCTGCTGTGCTTTTCGAGCACCACCCTAATCTTGCTCCTAATCACACCCTGTCTTTCCAAATGCATGTATATCTTATCTCTCAGAACCTGTTCAAGTAAGTTACCTACAGCAGATTTTACATTTACTGGTCTATAGTTCCCATGTTTTTCTTTGTAGCACTTCTTGAGTAAGGACACAGCATTCGCTGTCCTCCAGTCCTTCGTGACTTCACCCGTTGGCCAGCGATGATGCAAAAATATCAGCCAGGGCTCCGGCAATTCCTTCTATGTCCTCCTGCAGTGTTCCTGAATATATCTGATCAGGACCAGGAAATTTATAGAAATATTGCAAAGTCTTTTTATTTTAAATATAAGCATCAAAGAAAGGGAAAGTGACAGAATGATGTTTAACATAACAAATTCGAAAATGTATTAATTATAGGAAATGGCTTCAGAAAAATTTCAGTCATTGTGGAAATCTGAGAATTCTCAGAAATTCACGATCCAGAAACTAGAGCCATGAAACTGATAAGGAAATCAAAAATAGAACATGAATGCTAACAAACAGGAACAAAAACACTGCATAAATCTACAATCTGTATTTCAAAGGAAACAAAGTAAAAGCAAGGTCAAATATGGAAATTGGTAATTGGGAGAGGAGAGTTTATTGTGAAGAACAAGGAAATGGCCAAGAAAATAATCAATTGCTTTGTATCTGTCTTCAAGGAGGAAGAACCATAAAATCAGCCAGTAATACCAAGTGATCATGTAGCACTTGTGCAACTGAAGACAAAAAGTCAATTTATATCAGTAATAAGGTAGTATTTGAAAGTGTAACTATGTTGAGCATTGCTAAGTCTGACAAACCTGATGTACTTCATATTAAAATGTCAGACATAAATCATCAACAGAAGTATTAATTGCACTGTCGATGACTGTGTTTTATTTTCCTGTGTACTCTGCAGAGGCCGGAAGCCATTCCGGATAAATGGAAGTTAGAATACGTGGACCAAGCACTATAGATTAATGGAAGGGATCCAAACATCTATAAAGGGAAAAAGGCATAGTTTGGAGAACTGGCGACCAATTAACTTGACATTTGCCGGGAAACTGTTGGAATCTATTATGCAGCATGTGACATTGGATATTTAGAAATTAATAGGATCAATGGAGAGAATCCACATGTATTTCTGGCAGATGTCTATCTCGATGTGCTATTAGTTGTTAGACCCCATCTACCACCCCCTGAGAAAAGGAACAGAAAGTGACTTCGCCACAGGAAATGACATCAACAACCCAAAGAAACCCTTTGAAAGCAAGCCGGAATGTGTAGCATCGCTTCGCTAGAGGTCCACTGAAGATGTTACCTTGTAAGGTAAGGAAACGTCGGGAAATGAACCTGCCAGCTCAGCGAGCAAACCTGCATCCATTGTGAACAGTGTTGGTGACCCAATCTGAGAAAGACTATACTGACCACAATAAAACTGCAATGGACGTTCTCCAGATTAATCCCACAGATGGTGATAATGTCTGATGAGGAAACCCGGCCTATGTTCTCTAGTGTTTCAAAGAATGAGAGGTGGGTCACACAGAAATTTACAAAATTCACAAAACATATGACAAATTGAAAATTAACAGGACTCTTCCCTGGCTGCCCAATCCAAATTCAAGGCAAGTAATGGCAAGATAAGGGATTGGCCACTTAAGACCGTAATTTTGAGGAAATTCATCACACGGTCAGAACTGCCTAAAACAGGGTCATAGAAACCTGCTGGCAGGGTAAGATTAAGGAAAATCTCCAGATATTCTGCAAGTGTGTTTTAGCGGAAATGTATAACAAGGGAACAGGTACGAGTCATTAATGACTTGCCAAGTTGCATCCAAATCAACTTAGTGTTAGGAGACAGAGGGTAGTGGTTGAAGGCTGTTTGTGTGACTAGAAACCGATGTCCAATGGTGTATCACAGGGATCAGTGCAGTGATTCAGAGGTGCTGGTGTTGGACTGGGGTGAACAAACCTAAAAATCACATAACACCAAACAATAGTCCAGCAGGTTTATTCAGAGGCACGAGCTTTCAAAGCACACAACCACCTCATGAAGAAGCAGCGCTTCGATGTTAGCGCCTCCGAATAAACTGGTTGGACTGTAACCTGTTGTTGTGTGATCGTTAACCTTATTATTTGTGGTATTCATAAATGATGCAGCTGTGACTATAGACGGGGGTGGTGGGAGCGTGACAACTAAGTTTGTGTTTGATACAAAGATTGGCCGGGTGGTTGGCAGTGAGGAGGAAGGTCTTATGTTACAGGAAGATAGAGATGGAATGGTCAGATGGGCAGAACAATGGCAGATGTAATGTAACCTTGATAAATATGATGTGATACACTTTGGGTGAAGGAACTGGACAGGGAGTACTCAATGAATGGCAGCACACGAGGAAGCTCAGAGGGTGTTTCTCCACACTTCCCTGAATGTAACTAATTACGTTAATGCACAATTTTGAGAAAGCATAAGGGACCGTAAACATAACCTTTATTCTTCAAGGCATAGATTATAAAAGCTATGCGGAACTTTGGTTTGGCCACGATGGAATACTGTGTGTAGTTCTGGGAACCACATTACGGGAAGGATCTGATTGTAGTGGAAGGGGGCTCAGAGGAGATTCACCAGGATGCTCCCTGGGATGGACCATATCAACTATGGAGAGAGGTGGATAAGCTCGGGTTGTTTAGTTTGGAGCAGGAAAGGCTGAGGGGGCCGTGATTCAGATGGATAGGATTCCGAGGGATATGGACAGGATGGATAGACAGCAGCTGTTCCTTTTAGTCAAAGGGCCAAGAACAATGCAGCACATTTTAAAGTGACGGGTTTGATATTTGGAGGGAATTGAGGTTTGTTTTTCACCCGGGGTGTTGGGGTCAAGAACGCCCTTCCTGAGAGAGGAGTTGTCATGGTAACTTCGAAATCATTAGAAAATATACTTGAAACGCCATAAGATTCACGGCTACGGGTCTTGTGTCGGAAAGTGGGGCTAATGTAGACCGGGTTGTATTGTTGATGGGACAAAGTCTGTGCTTCTGTGTTTGTATGGCTGTGGAAGGTCAATCAATGAGTAGCTTAAGATAGGAATTGATGGGTTTCTGAAGAGTATATTAACGAAGGTTTTAAGATTGAACTGGTAATATCTTCTGAAAATATGTCAATGGCAAAATTAAGTGGAAAAAGGTGCAGCTTTCTTACAGTCTGGTACCAGAGAATTGAGGACAGGGAAAAGGCAGACCTAGGGAGCAAATACTTTAATTATGTCTTCACAAAAAAAAACAAAAAAGAAAACTTCCCAACATTACTAGTCTGTTGAGAAAAAGGGAATAGAATGAAATTAGCAACCAAACAGTTTTAGAGGAAGTAGATTAGGTTAGATTACTTACAGTGTGGAAACAAGCCCAACAAGTCCACACCGACCCGCCGAAGCAAACCACCCAGACCCATTTCCCTGCATTTACCCCGTTACATAACACTATGGGCAATTTAGCATGGCCAATTCACCTAACCTGCACGTTTTTGGACTGTGGGAGGAAACCGGAGCACCTGGAGGAAACCCACGTAGACACGGGGAGAATGTGCAAACTGCACACAGTCTGTCACCTAAGGCGGGAATTGAACCCGGGTTTCTGGCACTGTGAGGCAGCAGTGCTAACCACTGTGCCAGCGTGCCGACCACGAGTATTGGAACTGAAAGTAATGAGCACAACCAAAGTCAACAGAGATCGATCAAATGGGAATCATATTTGTGAAAGTGACGTTTAGCATAATTATGGAGAAGCAATCAATGCAATATGATTGTATTTTCAGAAAGATTTTTGATACAGCCTCAAGCCTATTATGCAAATTCAAATCCTCTGGGACTGGGACAAATATGGTTTTAGAATGGGACAGCTGGCTGGAAGCAGTGAGTAGGAATAAAACAATATGGTTTATTTGAAAGGAAGGCTTGGAGGATATAGCAAGGATCGGGGTTTTAGGCTCCAGCTATTCCCAACACACATCATATATTTTGAGTGGATCAAATTCAATATTTCCAAGTTTGCTGATGGCACTAAACAATATCGGATTGTGAGGGGGTGAGCAGGGTGTCAAAAAACTGCAAGGTGATTGCGACAAGTGGAGTGTCTGGGTAAATACATGGCAGATGGAGAGCAATGAGGGGTGGGGGGTATGGTCTATGGGGGATATGTGATATTGTGACCTTTGATGGTAAAACCAGAACGGAAGCCTATCATTTGAAAAGGGATTGTTTGAAAAATGTTGATCTATAAAGCAACTTAAGCTGCATTTTTGTATCCTTCTGTGCAGCCCTCCGAGGTCAGTGTAGGGCAGTGAGATCTGAATCCAGAAGTCAGTACTGGGAATGGCATTAGGACGCTGACCAGTGTATACAGACCCCACAAGTGGGGCGCTGTAATATTGAAAAGGATGTGAATCTCTCTGTGCACCGGTCACTGAAAGCAAATTTGCAGGAGCAGAAAACAGATAGGCAGATAAATCGTGTATTCACCTTCATTTCAGGGGGATTTGAATCCAGGAATAAGGGTGTTTTACTGCAGGTGAGCAGGGCCTTGGTGAGACCTCATCTCGAACATTGTGCAGTATTGTGTGCATTTTTGGTCTCCTTACCTAATAAAGGAGAAACCTGACATTGAGGGAGAGCAGTAAAGGATAACCAGACTGATCTCTGGGATGACAGGCTTGTGTGGGAGTAGAGTGTGGGGCGGCTGTGCCTGTATTCCATCGGGTTTAGGAAAATGAGTGGAGATCTCAGTGAAATATATAAAACTCTGTTAGGACCAGACAGATTGGAAACAGGGGTGACAATTCCCCTGGCTGGGTCATCAAAACAAGGGGCCACAGTATTAGGTAAAGACAGGCCACTCTGCATTGAGATGAGAATAAATGTCTGCACTCAGAGAATGGTGAACCTGGGGTATTATCTCCCAGAGCAGGCTGTGGAAACCAAGGCACTGAATATAAATATGGATTTTTGGAAACTAAAAGGATAGGGAGACAGCAGGGATGGTATGAAATAGAGGATCAGATACCATGAAAGGTTGTTCTCCAATAACGTGGTAGTTGCGTTCCTGTGCATCACTGTGTTGCAGAAAATCATGCCATGTTAATGATGTGGTCTATGGGGAAAAGAGGATAATGGGCGAACTGCAAAATATCAGTAAAAAACAAAAACTGAAGTTAGTCTGACACACACTAGCACAGTCTAATTAAACCTTTAAATCATATATTGTAATGAAATAGTGCTAAAAATGACAATGCAGTCACTGGCTACATCCCTGTACCTTTCACCAAACTCTTCACCAGAAAGTGCGCAGGACTGACTGACCACGTGATGCCAACATGGAATTCCAGTTCTCCTGAAGATTCTACCCTGGTTTGAAATAAAGTTCCTTCTAATTGGAGAGAGCAATTCCCCGTTTCAAGCTCAGGTTCAAAGCTTTCGGAGCGGATTGCATTCCTGTTTTAGCTGAACATTCACAGGGTGCATTTGGCAGACAGAGGATCCTGAAGCTGGGTTTTGTTGTTCACCTGGTGCCTGGCAAGGATTCGCGTCACAGTGAACGGGTGTTCACTTTATACAAAAAAGGTGCGCAATTCACGAATTGCATTGCAGTTAAATCACGTTTAATAAACACGCGTTATCAGAGAACTGCCTGTATATTGAATCGAGGAGCAAGATTGATCGACTGAAGGTCTACAACAGTTCTTATTTTATATTTCACAATGTTTAAACATATTAACAGATATGAACACTGTGTCGGGAAAACTGCATTGAAGAGATTTTCTCCATGAACTAGAATGGGGAAAGCTCAATGTGTTGTATGACCTTTCCTGATGTTTCTGTGCAGTCTGTGGGAAAGCTCTGTAAATGTTGTCACAAGCTCTCAGATGTGAGGAAGGGGGTCTCTGCAGGATCAACAGGACTGTGATTCCCGCTCTCTTTTCTGATATCAAGACTGGTGCCGGGTAATCTGTCTGTTTTTTTTTCCTTTAAGACCACGGAGCAGTGTAATGCAATAGAGTGTCTTGCTTGGCTGTTTCAGGGACCATTGAAGAGTTTATCACATGTCTGTGTGTCTGGAGTCACTTTTAGGCCATACAAGAAAAGCACGGGAGGTTCACTTCCTGACAGTACGTTGGGGAAGGAGATCAAAGTTTACAATCAACATAGGATGCAAGGTCACTGTTACAATCACCAGATTCTAGATCTTGATATTTTATTAATTGTTTTTAACTTCCACCAGCTGCCAGAGCATTATCCTGTATTGGATTAGTAATCCAGTGACATTTCCACAACTGCACCATCTCCACATCGGAACCTATCGGAAACCACAAACAGGGGATATTTCTGGATTGCTTGTCAGCTCTGTCAAAAAGAACCCCCACCAATTTGATTATCGTGAAGGGACTGGGGGGGGGGGTTGTTAAATGGTCAGAATGTAATTATTCAACTATTAGGGGACCGGACATAGTTGAGTAATTTTCCACATTGCCAGGGGGTTGTCAGAGTTGGAGCTGGAATGAAACAGCTTCCCCAGGGACACGGCTTGTTGTGCAGCACAAGTCTTCAGTCCTATTACAGGAATGGTGTCAGGGCCCATTGTCTTTGTCGTATCTACTGTGTTCAGTGGTTTCTTCATATCACATGCAGCGAATCGAATTGATTGAACAGTGCCATCTGTGTTTCTGTGGATATCATGGCGAGGATGAGGTGGATCATCGATTCAACACCTCTGGCTGAGGATGGTGCAGATACTACATCCTTGTCTTTTTCACTAATGTGCACGGATGTTCTATTATTTAGGATGGGGATATTTCTGGAGTCCTCTCCTCCAGTAAGTTGTTTAATAGTACAACGACACTTATGTCTGGATGTGGCAGGACTGCAGAGCTTCGATCTGATCTGTTGATCTTGGGATTATTTCGTCCTCTCTATCAGATGTTAGTTCTGCTGTTTGGAATGAAACCACTCAAGCGCCGTAGCTTTGATGGTTTGTCATCTGCTATAGGTAAACATGGTTCTGACCGTGGCATGTTCTCCCACACTCGTCACTGAACCATCGCTCGGCTTGATGATAATGGTAGACTGATGGAATATCCTGGGGAAAATGTTACAGATTATGTTTGAATACAATCCTGCTTCTGTTGCTACTGTTGTCTACAGCATCACATGAAAGCCCAGTTTGAGCTGCAATATCTGCAATTCAATTCTACTGTCTGTCCCCCAGTTAACATCGAGACCCATCCACCGATCAGCTGTGTACTCAGTGACATCGCCTGGTTTCTGATGCAGTAATATTTCCATTTTCATATTCTCATTCTGCTGATGGTTCTCCTTGGTGCCATGCTTCCAATTTGTTACATTACTCAAAGCCTTTAACATATTCATCTGAATCTTTTCCTTGCTCGTCGTGCCATCTGCATTTGAATTAAATGTGTTTCCCTCTGGTTTTCTCCCTGACCATGAGTAAGAGCTCTGTGGTGTCAGTGATGCCAGCCTTATGCAGTTTCTGAGCGAATGAATGTGTGGACTTCAGTTCCCAGTGTAGGGCACTCCGTGTTGGACAGGGCGTTTGAGCAGCTTTCAAACACGTCATTGGAACTTGTTCAAAAACAGAAATTGTTGAAGAAACAACGCAGCCCTGGCGGCATCTTTTGTAGTGAATGTAGAGTTAATCTTTCGAGTCCAGTGGCCCTCTACAAAGCCCACAGTTTCTTCAGCATTTTTTGTATTTATTTTGTATTTATTTCCAGTATCCATAGTTATTTGTTTCATTGAAACTTTGTGCTGTGCCTATTCGTTTCTGAAGAACCTCAGCAAGTCTGGCAGCATCTGCAGAGACAGAGAGACAGAGTTAGCGTAACAAGTCCAATGTGACTTGTTCTGAACTGAAAACGGTTGGCTTTTTAATACCTTGCCGGAGATGGGGGATGGGTGACTTGGAAAAGAGGGCGTGGCAAAAGATAAACGGGCTATTTTCAGTGGTGAACGAGAATATGATGCAAAATGGGTTTAAATTAAGGTGTGAATGGGGGAAAGGGGTTCTCTCTCGTTGAGTGTAAGATAAAGAAGACACAACCACACAAGGCCATAGGGAGAACAAGAGTGAGAATGTCGACAATGTGGTATTATATAGATCTAGATCTATACGTTTTCACAGTATACATCATCACTGCCTTCACACTATGGAATTCAGGTGCTTGACCTCTTATTGGCACTAGTAAGAGTTTCATGCTGCCTTAGTTTTGTAACATAGAGCTAAAATAACAGTATGAAGTTTGGGCTGTTTTCTACATCTGTCATTTTTAATATTCTGTCAAATTTGCAGTATTTATCGTTAAACGTTTGATCTTGAAGTTAGTATCAGATGGAGTGTATGAGTATGAAGGGTGGCATTCTAGAAGTTTATAATATCATGGGAGGCATAGATAGAGTGAATAGCGAAGGTCTTTTCTGTAGGATCGGGAGTTCAAACACAGATGCATAGCTTTAAGGTGGAAGGGGAGAAACTTGAAAGGGACAAGGGGACAAAGTTTTTTACACAGAGTGTGATGTAGTATGGAATGAGCCGCCAGAGAAACAGTGAGAGATGCAAGTACAGCTACAATATTTCAAAGACATTTGGACCAACATATGAATGGGAAACGTTTAGAGGCATAAGGGCCAAGTGCAAGCAGATGGGATTAGTATAATTTAGAAAACCTGGTCAGCATGGACAAGTTGGACCAAAGGGTCTGTTTGTGCACAATATGACTGTATGGATGTAGAAACTGAGGAAAATATACGAAAAGATATGATGTAATAAATTGGTAAGAAATATTAAAACAAGCATCATGAGCTTTTCTGTCAACATTAAAAAAAAGCTTGAAAATGTGTGTGTGAGCTGAGAGGGAAGTGAAGTGAGGAAAGTACATTGAGGCCATTAGGAGGGTGTGACTGGAGAACCGGCCACAGGGAACAAGCAGATAATTTACACTAGTATTTTAAATCACTCCTCATGGGGAAAGTAGTGTAAGCATGCCGATGGTATAAACAAAGTAGTAACAGGAGGGACGTTATTGAACTGTCTCTAACAAAAGGAACAAGGTATTTACCTACCAGATAAGAATAAGGGTAGGCAGATCAGCAGTAATTCGTAGTTAATTTTAAAAGAAGTGGTCACAGAGTGACTTGCAGCATTGTGTGAAATATTCCATAGCTCTTTGGATTACAGGTGTGTTCCAGTGAAACTGGAAAACCTCCAATGTGGTGCCTGTCTTCACGAAAGGAATGAGACAGAACGCAGGAACAATTTAGCCGAACCATTATTGGTGGGAATCTGCTGGAGCCTGTTGTTAAGGAAGGCATTGCAGGGCACTTAGAAAAGCTTAATGCAGAGTTGGCATGGTTTTATGAAGGGGAAACTATTTTTGCTCTGTAAAATCATACAAATTCTTTTTTGGAGATGCCTGAGAATGTCAAGATTAGAGTCATGCTGGAAAAGCACAGCATATCAGGCAGCATCCAAGGAGTAGGAAAATCAATGTTTCAGGCAGGAGCCATTCATCAGGAATCCCTGAGATAGTGACAAGCAGATTTGATAAAGGGAACTGGTCAACATGAGGCTTTCCAGAAAGTTTTCACAAGGTATCACAAAATAAACGTTCTGACACAAGACAGAGGCTTGTCGTATGATGAATAATATATTAGCATGGGATAATGGTTGCTTAACACATAGAAATCAGAGAGTCATGATTAATGGATCTTTATGATAAAGACGTATCTACTGGATTACGACAAACATCAGGCCGATGGCATCAGTTATGTACAATCTATACTGATAACCTGACCGCGGGAGCTGAGTGCAATATTCATTGGAGTTAGTGGATCACTTTGAGAACCAAAATGCAGGCTGCTACTTAATGAAGAGGACTCCCATAAAGGAGTAGTACAAAGGGATTGGAGTGTTCCTGAGTATGAAACGTAACGTCAGCATGCTGATGCAGCAAGTAACTGGGTTGGTTCATGCGGCAGCTTCCTGGGGTGGAAGGGTTGAATTATTGAATACATTTAAAATGGTGAGATTAATCATTGTGGTTGAAATGAATGAGGGTGATATTACTGAAATGTACAAGATACAGAGGGGGCTTGACAAGGTAGATGCTGAGAAGGTGTTTCCCCTGAGTCTCAAACTCGAGGTGGTAGATACCGAATAAGGAACATCGATTTCAATCTGAGGTGAAAAATGATGCAGTCTCTCAGAAGGTAGTGAATGTCTGGAATTCCCTAACCCAGAGAGTTGTGGAGGGATACAAGGAATTGGGTAGGAAAGTGGAGTTGAGCCCGGAAGTAGATCAGCCATGTTCTTATTGAATGAGAGTTCAGACTTGAGGGGCCGAATAGCCGTCTCATGTTCCTACTTCTTAGTTTTTTATGTTATGCTTATGGAAAGTAATTGTTTATTTTCCTGGAAGTCGTGTTGTACAATGTTGCATTCGGGAGAGGAGAAACTTTTCCTGAGTTAACCCTGGATGGGATATGGGAACTGCATTCAAAGCAATTCCAGAGCAGAAGTTACAGAGTGGGGAAGCATTGAAAAAAGGATTGTGGCTGGGGGCCACTTCCTGACCAAGCCTGGAATTTCCAAGTGCATTTCCGAAACTACACCTAACCATCGGCGTGGTTTCGATCTGTCTGTTTGTAGCAGGTCCGAAGGGCTGAATGGAACATCAGAACATAGGGCTGAGGGACACGAGTGGGCCAAATGGCCCTTTGACACAACTCCACCAGTAAATATGGTCGTGGCTCATCTCATTGTGGTCCCAGCTGCACTTTTCTCTCCATGTACCATTATCCCTGATTCACCTGTCTATGGAAAATCAGACAAAGCCAGCCTCGATATAATATAAAGATTTAGCCATCTCAAACTTCTGGGGAAGGGAATTTCACTTGAGTGAAATCCGACTTTGTGAATTTTTCCTCACTCCGGTTCTGACTGAGGTTGGAGGGTGTCACTGTTTCCTTTTCTCGTCCCACTCCTCCACTGCTAGCAACAAATTTTAAATGTAACTGGGTTGGTGATATGGCCGATGATAAAGGTCTCAGACGGGGTCAGGTTCAGTGATAGGAACAAGTCAGGCAAATTCCTTTCATCAGCCGCAGGTAACTAATAGGGCTGACGGAGCAGCGTGATAGATTTGTGGTTAGCACTGCTGCCTCATATCAGCAAGGAGCTGACCTCAATTCCAACCTCATCCGACACTCTATGTGGAGTTTGAACATTCTTCCCGTGTCTGTGTGGGTTTCTTCCCAGTTCTCCAGTTTCCTCCCACAGTTCAAAGATGTGAAGCTTAGTTTGATTGGCCATGCTAAATTATCCAGAGTGACCAGGGATGTGAAGGTTAAGTGGGTTAGTCATGGGAACTGCAGGGTTACATGGACAGGTAGGGGGACAGGTTTGGTGGGATACTGTTCAGCGGGTTGGTATGGACTCGATGGGTCGAATGTCCTGCTTCCATACTGTAGGGGTTCAATGCCAACAGCATCAAGTTTGGGCTCTACAAACTCTCAGTCAGTAGACACCTGGTTCACTCGCCTCAAGGCTTTGTATATTTCAATACGATCAGCTCTCACTCCAAGGCTAACCTGTTAAAGTCCCCATAATATCAGCCCTTCATGCATGGAATGAATTAAGTGAAACACCTCTGAATTGTTTCCAATGTTACTATATCCTTTCCCAGATAAGAATGCAAAAATAAAACTAATCTCACACACCGATGAGTCTATTTAGTTTTGTTTTCTCAGGATGTAGTGAGTCTTTGGAACACTCTTCCCTGCAGACTATTCGAGGCAGAGGTATTGAATATTTTTGAGGCAAGGTTCACGAATCACAGATGAGTCAAGGATTATCAGGGAGTGGGCAGCAATGTGCAGTGTTAGGGAAAATGTAGACAGTGGTACTGAATGACACGGCTCCAGAATATCCAGGAATTAAACGAAATGATAACATCGATAAGGTTTTAAAGGGGAAACAAGATGGCAGCGATCTGAAAAGTCAGCGTTGCTGATCTCTGCATCACAGTAATGCTCTACCCCACCCCACCACAGTCATTTACTTACAATTGAACACTAAAAGAGCTACAGATTCCTTACTAATGCCATTTTGTCAAGTGGAAATGACAAAACATTGGAAAGGATCGAGTAAGTCCCAACACGCAGCGCACCCGTCAGAAGCTTTCAGCATGTCTGTGGCCGCACCTGTAACACCCTCTGCTCGTTCAATGGACCGAGTTACTCATCAGGACTTGGTCACCGAGTTCACCAAGTTACAGGAAATGATTGAAACCATGATTGAAGAAAAATTCAGCGAGAGGATAGAACCACTCTCAGCAGTGCTCCAAAAACATGAACAGCAACTTGAAAGCCTTGGAAACAGAACAGATGAGGTCGAGAGCCAAACTGTAGGGGCAGAGACTGTGATCGATTCCTGTAAGGAGCGCATCTTCACCCTTGAAAAATAGGTCCGTACCTTAACTGAACAAGGTGACGACCTAGAGAACAGGGGCAGGATGAAGAATGTTCATATAATCGGTCTGCTGGACCAGACATATAGTGATCAGCCAGTGAGCTTTTCTGCGAGAACTGGCTGCAGAGATTCCTTCACTTCAAAGCTGAAGAGGGACGGGTGAAGAGTGAGACAGTTCATCGGGTTACGGTGCTCAGGTCAGGCTCAGACCAACGCCCTCACCCTGTCCTTGGGCGATTACATTGTTGCAGGGACAAACAAAGACTTAGGGAAGCTTCCAGAACACAGGGAAGAGACCCGAAGAGGCCTCCAGGATTATGTTCTTCCAGGTCTTTTCAGCAGTATTGATTCAGAAAAGAAAATATTTTGATGATATCAAGAGAAGATTAAGGGAACTTGAGATTCAGTATTCCTTAATGGACTCAGCGGTGCTCCGAATGCACTAGTGGATCTTTCAATAGATCCACTAGCTCTCCAGAGGATCAGAAAACTTTGTGGACATTTTAAAGTAGGGTGGGTGCGTTAATGGAAAGCGATAACCTTGGTTCTCTTTTTTAAAAGAAAGTTTGTTGACCGTTTCTGGTATTAAGCAGTGTTAAATTATAGTCGGGGATGGGTAGAGTACACACTTTTAACTTCTTCATTAGTAATAGTACTCGTTTTTCTCTTGCTAAGTTTGTGTGTCGGGTTCAGCTCAAGCTGGAGGGAGTTATGAAGGTGATCGTGATGACTGATTGCCTACCTAAGTGCAGTTCTGTCCCGATGTTTGTGATTAATTGCCCTGGATGCAGTATTGATAATGGGGCAGAAGATAGAGATTTGTGACGTGCAAATGCCCCCAGTCGGCGGGGGGTAAATACCCCTCCTGAGAGCCATTGGCACTTTGTATCTTTTTTTGTATTTGTATGTATTTAGTTTTGGAACGTTTTGAGAGCTTGTTACTCGTAATAGCTTTAGTTTGTATTTTTGAAGCTCTATGATTCTTTTATCATTGGTGTTCAGCGATTTGTAATTCGAGTTCTTCCTCTCTGGATTTCAAATATTGTTTCAGTGTGTAATGGCTAATGTCGTGCTTAAATGGTGTATCTGGAACATTAAGGGGAGCCATTTGCCAGTTAAGAAAAAGGAGAGGGTGGATATTGTCGTATTGCAGAGATGCACTTTGATGACAAGGAACATTTGACATTACAGCAAGGTGGGTTTGATCGGGTTTATGTCTCGTCTTTTAACACTAGGAATAGGAGATAAACCATACTGGTGAGGAAGAATCTTTCATTTAAATTAGTAGATTGTATTAGACACCCACGGGAGGATCATAACCCTCAAAGATATATGGGGAAGAAAGCAGTAGTTTTAATGTTTATTGCCCCCGGCTCACTGCCTTAAATTCCTGATAGATGCATTTTCCAAATTAAATAATCTTTCGTCGTAGCACACTATCGTAGGAGGAGATGTCAACTGTCTTTTGCACCCACGGTGGACAGTATGCCCAAAGGCTCCCAGCACCATCTTTCCAATTGTAAGCAATTCGTGGATTTTTGTGTGGAACTGGGGCTGGTGGATGTATGGAGGCAGATCCATCTCATAAACAGGGATTTTACTTTCTTCTTTAACCCGCAGAAATGCAACACCAGTGTTGATCTCTTCCTCACCGTGCAGCAATCTTTGATTCAGTGGTTTTCTGTACAATTAGGAATATTACCATTTCTGACCATACAGCAGCATACTTACTAGTTAAGATTAAGGGCAATATAGCAGGTTCAAGACACTGGTGAATCCCTTTATTCTAAAGGGTAGTAAGTACATTGAGTGTTTCTGGAATGAATTCAGATCTTTCTTAGCCATTAATTCAGATTCAACCAGTAACACATCCATTCTATGGAAAATTGCTAAGGCTTATGCCAAAGGAATAATTCCTTAGGATGCGGCAGAAGCTTGAGCAGGAACGCTTGCTCCAGGCATGGTTGAAGGCAGCCGAGAGGGCATACTGTGATAGACCCTCGGTGGCTCGGCTGCAGAGGATCACAACGCTTCGGTCTGCAGTGAATTCCATGCTCACACAGACAGCCAAGGAGGAACTTACTTTTGCAAAACAAAGGCTTTTTGAGCATGGTGATAAACCGGGCAAGTAGTTAGCCTATCTTGCAATGAATAAGAGAGCCCCAAAGCCATTACTTCAATTAGGAAAGGTACTGGGACCCTTTCCTGCGATCTCATAAAGATTAAAGAAGCATTTCGGAGATTTTATTCTGAATTATATCAGACTGAGCATTATGAGGATAGATGGATTAAGATGGAATCTTTCTTCAAGAACTTGGACCTTCGAGGGGCAACCCCCAAATAAGTGTCTTGCCTTCATTCACCACTGTCAGTGCTGGAGGGTGTAAAACAGCTTCCAGGCGGAAAGGCGCCCGGTCCTGACAGATGTCCACGTGAGTTTTATGAGGAATTTATAAACCTGTTGTCAGAGCCGATGCTGACTATGTTCGTCACTCACACAGTTACGACTGTGTCCCACCATCCTTAAGTGTTGCTCATATCTCTCTTATTCTGAAGAAAAGGAAGACACCGAAAGATTGTGCTTCCTATAGGCCCATCCCACATCTAAATGTTGATTTCAAAATTCTGTCTGAGTCCCTTACATTGAGGATGGAAACTATTTATCCTTCCATTGTCAAAGTATACCATACCGGCTGAGAAAAGGCTGCAGATATTCCAACAATGTTAGGAGATTGCTCACTATGATCCAAGCGTGTCCACAACAAATTAATCAGGTATTAATGATCTCTTTAGATGCAGAGAAGGCATTTTCTTGGGTTGAGTAGCTGTATCTCTTCTATACATTAGAATGGTTTGGTCTCAGCAAAGTTTTTATCAAGTGGGTGAGGGTCCTTGAAATTGACCCTCTGTGTATAATCCTGTAAAATTACTCTTTCTAGAGGCAGTCGACAAGGTTGTTTACGTTGGTGATTGAGCCACTGGCGAAGGCCATCTGCAGGGACCCAAACATATCTGCCCCAGAAGTGGGATAGAAGTCACGTAAGATTACATTGTCTGCAGATGATGGTCTCAAATTTTTGTTAAATCCCACCGTTTTGGTACCTCACCTCATGCAATGCATCAGTTCGTTTGGTGCCTTTTCCGGCTATACCATTGATTTTATAAAGTCAGAGGCCATGTTTATGGGCGAACTCAGGGAAATAACTGATGCCGTGGGAGAATCCTGATTTCCTTTTCAATGGTCCCAGGGGGAAATGGAGCTGTTCCCTATTTAAGTATATTAATTAATCCTATCTTTGAACTTATATTTAATGTGGGATTTGTCCATTTGTTTGACAAAATTAAACAAGACCTTCGAAGATGGGAGACACTTCCAATATCCTGGCTGGGTCAGATAGCTCTTATTAACATGAATTCCCTCCCTTGTTTGTTATACCCCGTGTGAATGCTTTCTTTGATGTTTCCCAGACAAACATTTAGGAGACTAAATGGATGATGCAGCTCTTTGATTTGTCACCATAAGTGACCCCTTATTAATTAAACCAAATTACAACGACCCCACAGTTTGTGGGGAGTAGATCTCCCGGATATTAAAAGCTAATAATTAAGCTCTTCTTTACCCGATGGTAGTGAGGCCTCGGCATCAATACAATTAGATATTGAAGCTTCTCAGGCAAAGTGCTCCCTTATTAGTCTGCTACTCATAGACAAAATGAGGACAGTTAAGAATTATTACCATTTCCCAATAAATATCAATAATTTTAAAGTAGGGAGGGCAATGTGTCCGATCGGGGGCAACATAGCCAAACCTCATTTCTTACCCTTAAACGTGGTGTACCATGTTTCCGACGGGGAATACTGGATTCCATGTTTAAACTGTGGACAACTCGTGGGTGTATCTTGCTTTGATGGTTTATCTGAGGGAGAAACAAGGATGTTCTTTGATCAAATAAGTCGTAACTATAGACTACCGAGTAGAGATCTCTTCTGTTTTCTTTTTATCAGATAAGAGATGTTATTCAGAAAAGAGCCACACTCTTAACAGACCCGTACAGATCCGATACAGAGAACAGGGTGCTTATTGCTAAGAACACACTCTCTGTCAGTACCCTTTATCATTTGTTGGAGAGTGGCCCCTGAGACGAGACTTTATGCCTTTCTGAGGTCTGCACAGAGTTTTGGGGGTTCAGATCTCTTCGGACACAAGAAGTATTTCGATCTGTAAGAAGACTCTTGCCCTGAAGTTGAAGATTCTTCATAGATTCTGTCTGGCCCCAGATACTCTCTCAAAATTCAAGGTGAGAGTATGTCTTAAATACAAAATGACTATGGACACTCTTACTCATTGTTTGTTGACCTTCCACCGGCGCTATAGGAGCGGTGTGTTCGCTGGGATGGAGAGGATCTTGCGGACCGAATTGGAGATGGATCAGGATTCCCATTTCCTGGGCCTGCCCAGTCTACCTTACTCAGATATGCATAGGAAAAAATACTTCAATACCCTCACTCTCTGAGTTCAGGAAAAAGAGTTCTGTTGTGCTGGGTGTCGGAAAACCCCCGGGGTCTATTGGGTTGTCGTAACCTCGTCATGGCGCATAGCCCTTTGGAGTTTTTAAAAGGTATTTTGCACCATAAAATAGAGGATGTTTATTAGACATGGCAGCCCTTTTTGAATTACCAAGGGACAGGCTGTCTGCCACTCTAAAAAGGACTTTTATAAAGCTATGACGAACTTGACTAATGAATCAAATGTCCAGAGAGGAAGAATTACAAACAAATGAACGTGTATTAGTTCATGCTCTTGAAGTTTGACAGCTATAGTTTTGTTACACTGAGTTCTAGTATTCGTTTTTTATTTTATTCATTTTTCTTCGGTCCGTTGATTTACCTTTTCTTATGTACATGCACATGGATGTAATTTTGTTCAATTTGCGTTGTTTTTTTCAGTTGGGCACATATTGGTTCATTGAAGCATTAAAAAGATTTTCTCTGAATAAAAATACTTTTGAAAAAATTAAAATGATAACATGGATAGAATAGAGTCCCAAAGGACCACTTTCTCATTAGTGATACCACAAATTATGGTTTACCTTAAGAGTCATCACACCTCGGGTGACAGGAAGATGTTGAGAAGCTGTGCCCTTCATGGCAACCTCTGTCTGTGTGGGGAATTGAACCTGCGCTGTTGGCCTTCCTCTGCATCACAAGCCAGCCATCCAGCCAACAGATTGCGAGACTGTGTAACTGCTATAGATAGAAATAGCCAAAGTCAAAGTAAAATATAAACTTTGATAAGTAGGGAAAAAAAGGTACAATTCAGATAATGGCTGAGGAAAAAAAATATATCCGCTGGAAATTGTACTTTATAACGAGAGAGTTGATTGGATGCTATCGTTGGTTGAATAAGTTGAACCAAGCGAAATAACCAGAATTACTAATTGTAATTAGATGTCGATAACTATACAATATGAGTACATTTTTGGTTGGTCTGTGTGAAGCATAATAACCATTGTATGAAAGTAAAAAGCTGATGGAACATATTTTTTGGAGGGTTGGTCCCCATGGGAAATGCCTCCCAAACACATGCTTGAAGAAACCCAGGGTAGAAAGTGCGTGAGTGTCGTCTGGTTTGTGGCAGGAAACCAGGGGGCTGAATGATTGAAAGTTCCTGCAACCTGAAACTCAGGAGACAGTCAGATCACCCCCGATCTTATTAAATGGTACAGCACATTTGAATGGCTAAATTGCCTCATTATGGATTTTAATTGCATATGATTAAAAAAAACACTCTGTTCCTTCACCCAATGTTTTACACACTGGAGCACTGGGAAGTATTTGGAATATTATCTGGAACATTCCATAATCAACATTCTCAGGAGCATTCTACAATCTGTGGAGATATTACAAAGGAAAGAGACACACAGAGAGGGGGGACCATGCTGTATGCAAGAATGAGAGTGGTGGAGCATGAGCCTTGTTCGGGTGTCGGTGCTGGAACAGACATTCATTTTGTGTGAGGGACCAACAGCATACGGTGAACCTTATCCTCACAGAGCTGGGAATGTTATCGATGTTTGGCCTCTATTGCTGTACATTGCTACAGATTACAGATACTGCACTGAGCTGGGTAGTGAGCTCAGATCATGCTCGGTGGGTCTGGTGGTGTGGCCCACTCTGGGAAGAGATGTACTAACCCATCCGCCAAGATATCTGTGACCGTGTTGACAAACCGTGGTGTAATTGACCCTTATCTGCTGTGCTCTGGGTAAAACGTACATGGAAGCTCCAAACTGAGGAAAGCTCAATCGAGTGCCCATTGTCCTTTTAAAGATGGCACCAACGCCAGGGATAATGGAATATCCAGTGGCATCTGGGCGATGGTGGGTACCTCCAGCCAAAGTGGGTGGGAGAATCGGGTTAACATTGAATGAGAGGGACACCATGAGTTAGTGTGGGTAGTTGATGAGATGAGTTCGAAAAGATAGCACCAAGAAACTAGCTCGGCATCGAGCAGAGAATCCCCCTGTCACACTCAGTGAAAATCACTCAAAGATAAATTATTATTAGATTCAGACGGATGAGTTGAAGACTCTGCTGATCCCATTCACTGTTACAGAGCTGCAGAACAAATCCTCATCCACAACTCTCCATCATCTGAACGCACACCTATATTCTGTTCACCATCATTCCTGGTAATACTGGCTTATTTTGCCTGATGCTATCGAAAGGTTTATATCTCAGCATTCTGAAACCTGTGAGCACATCCTTCCATGATATTGTTGCTCAATCTCACCCTCTCTGTCTATACCCAAAACCACTTTCATTTACAGTCATGCACGGAGACAGGGCCTTCAGCCAAAACTGGTCCATACCAACCAATATGTCCATCCACATTAACCCCAATTCCCTGCACTTGGCCCATATCCTTCTCTGCCTTTCCAATTCATATATTGTTCGAACAAAGTGCAGCGAGGTTTTGTGACATCAAGGAAGGCCTCAGGAAAGATCTCATTGAATCTACCATTCATCTTACCCTAGCAATCAGATTACAAAGAAACAATTTGGCTGGAGGTTATAAACAAGAAGTACAAGTAAACACTGGTGGGAGATGTGTATGGAAGTCAACACAGCAGGGAAAAAAAGTGTACGTTCTAAACAGGACATTAGATATACAAGCGTTTGCAGGCAAAACCCGATGGGTCTGGGACCATTTGAAGGGAAAAGTCGAAAGTGTAGCCGTCAAATAGCACAGCAGGTTAGGGCACATCCAAGGAGTAGGAAAGTCTATGTTTCGGTCATAAGCCCTTCATCAGGAATTCACTTCGGAATTCACTTTTTCCTAATCCTCTGTAGGAAGAGAGTGAGTCAACATTTTTAATTTGGGAATTCTTCATCAGAACAGCTTTTGTTTTTGATCTCCAGTATATGTAGCTCTTTGTTTTATTTTAGATCAGCAATTATCTTGCATGCTGCAGTATTAATGGACAACTTGATCTGAGAATAAGGGGAAGGGGTGAGGGCAAAGAGCAGACAATGTGTCAGTCACAGCTTCAGTTCCTGTGGAGGTAAAGGAAGGCTTGTTGGAAGCACCACACTGGAATTCGGCATCATTTGAACAGATGTGACAGATCCAGAGGAAGTGGGAGGATGCAGTTTCTCGCGCAGCTGGTCATTGAGTGTCACAGTGGCGAGCAATACTGCCTTACAGCATCAGTTACCTGGGTTCGATTCCACCCTTTGGTGACATTCTGTGCGGTGTTTTCACGCTCTCCGTGTTTGGTTTTCCTCTCACAGCCAAAAATGTCCAGTTTAGGTTCAGTGACCTTACTAATTTTTTCCGCAATATCCAGGGATGTGCAGGCTCATTGGATTGTCTATGGAAAATGTAGAATTAGCGGGGTAACGTTTGGGTTTGTTGTTCGGGATGTTATCTGGAGAGTCAGTGTGGACTTGGTGGGCCAAATGGCCTGGTTCCACACTTCAGGGCTTCTATAATTTCTATGTAGCTGTCTGTGTTTGAAAACACTTCCCAGGATCCCACCTATAAGTGCTAACACAATTTGCCTCAACAAAATGTTACACCTTCCGTTTGTCTAACATGAACTCCATCAGCCACTCCTCAGCCCTTTAGCCTGTCTGATCAGGGTCCCGTTTTACTCTGATTAAACTATCTTCACTCTCCACTACCTCAATAATTTTGGTTTTATCTGCAAACTCACTAACCATTCCTATTGTATTCTCATCCAAATCATTTATATAAAATGACAAAATCCATTCGATCCTTGTGGTACACTGCGGGTCACAGGCCTCCAGTCCAAAAAAAAAACCAGTTCACAAACATTTCCTTCGTCTATTACCTTCGAGCCAATTACATCCAACTCTCCCTGTATTCCATGTGATCTCACCATGCTAACCAGTTTACCATGCGGAACCTTTTTGAATGCTATACTAAAGTCTATATTCTATTCTACAGTTCTATTTCTGTGCCTTCGTCAATCTTACTTGTCACTTCTTCAAAACGCTAAATCAAATTATTGGGACACGATTTCCCACAGACAAAGTCATGTTGAATATCGCTAATCGGAATTTACATTTCTAAACACAAATAAATGCCGTCTGTCAGAATCCCCTCCAACAACTTACCCACCAATGACATCTACGAGGTAAGGGCTTTTGCACGAAACGTCGATTTTGAAGCTACTTGGATGCTGCCTGAACTGCTGTGCTCTTCCAGCACCACTCATCCAGCAGTCCCATTTGTCTACAGTTTCCTGGCTTTTCCTTACCAACTGTTCTTAAACAATGACACAACCTTACCTGTGGCTGTCCATGATACAAATATCTCATCCAGAGACCGAACAATTACTTCTCTAGCTTCCCAACAGATCTGGGGTACATCTGATTAGTTCATGGATCATGAACACAGAACGGGCCCTTGAGCTGCTGATGTTGTGCTGGCAGTTTATCCTACTCAAGGGTCAGACTATGCTTCATGCCCTTCATTGTACTAAAATCCATGTGCCTAACCAAGAGTCACTTAAAAGGTCGGGGGGGTTATCCACCTTAATGTATTTTAACATATCCAGCTCCTCATCTTCTGTAATATGGACAAATTTCAAGATATCACTATTCATTTCCCCAAGTTCTCTACCTTCCATATCCTACTCCACAGTAAATACTTATGCAAAATATTTAGTATCTCACCGATCTACTATAGTTCCACACATAGGTCACTTTGCTGATCTTTAAGGGGTCCTGTTCTCTCTCGAGTTACTCTTTTGACCTTAATGTATTTGTAGAATCACTTTGGAATGTCCCTTACCCTACTTTCGAAAGATATCTTATGTCCCCATTTTGCCCTCCTGATTTCCCTCTTGAGTATTAGCCTACATCCCTGGTACTCCACAATGGATTCACTCGATCCCTACTGTCTGTACCTATCGTATGCTTCCGCCTTTTCTTGAACAAAGCCTCAATTCTGCTCACCATTCAGCATTCCCTACACCTACCAGCCTTACCCTGCTCATACACAGGAACATGCTGTCACTAGTCTCTGTCAATCATTTGTGAAGGTCTTCCACCTTCCTGCCAATAGATTCTCCAAAGCAGCTTTTCAAAGTGTCAACATAAAACAATCAAATTTGGCCTGAGACAACTTACAACTTTAAAATTTATATTAGGAGTATTCTTCTCCATAAGTATTTTATACCTGATAGTTACTGCATAACAGACTCAAGAAACAGAATGATCTCCTCCTGTCCCTCTGTAAGAGACTTGAGAGGCTCAATGGCCTCCCCCTGTCCCTTTGTAACAGGGACAGGGGACAGAATTACTTCCTCCTGTCCCTGCGCAGCAGTCCCGATACTCTGAATGATGTCGCAAGGTTATGGAAGAATTTGACAACAGTGCACATAAAACCAGAAGCGACATTACACAAGGTAAATGGGCATTAAATATATACACTGGTTTATTGGCTCTGCAAATTACCCCACCAGTCACCTTATGCAGTTGGTCTGTTACTTTTTCACTGTCGCCGTTTACAAACAGTATGTAATATATACAGTCCTGCAGTGTTCTGGCACATACAAAGGAAGCAATAAGAATATTGACAGATTTATGGTCCATCCCTAAGCAACGCCCATCCATTCCGACCACACCGAGTAAATGTTCCCTTTTATTGGGATATGAAAAGTGATGTCAGGAAGGGGTTAACTGGACCTGTTTGTTCAGTGACTGTGATTAATGTTAGTCTCCATGGGTTGCAATTACCCCAGTGGACGGTTTCCATCTTTTAATGATAGTTGGGCTCCATTCAATGTGTTATCCCACAGTATGGTGGGAGCATCACCAACAGTATTAACAGGAATCAGCAGTCCCACAGAGACCGGGGGAGAGATCAGAGTCTGAGCACAAGAGTCTGGAATGTTTCAACAATTAATCAGAATCTGAGAACATTAAACTGGAATGTCCCAAGAATGGGCAGGAGTTTATATTTGGATGTTTGGTTTCTTTCTACGTATTATGATCGAAGGTCATTATCGTGGCGGATCAAATACGTACTTTACATTATGCAATATTTTTATTATCCAATCCTGGCTTTTGTTGGTGTACCTGGTAAGTCGCACTGTTCAGTCATTAATTCTATAAATCATATTTGACAATAATACTGTTCCTTCATTCACTCACCCCTCTTTGCCACTGTTATTGTTCCTGCTGAGACTCTAAATCCACATATTAACTTGACAAACCACTACTAAATTGTTAAATCACTCTCTCCGTCCTTGCTTCTGGCAGTGTTACTCATGGGTTAGTATGGTGACTTGCTCAGTTTCAGCTGTGAACCATGATTCGCTGTATCACTGCACTTGCTATCTAAATATCTTCTGTTCTGGTTAAAAACTGCATTTCCTTCCTCTGACTCCAGCTCATCCTGGCCAATATCTGAGGCTGAATTAGACAAATAACAACGGTGGTGATCCCTTTGGACATGAACCAATTCCTGACACTATACCCTGACCATTCCTAATTATAACTACTGGTAAATCCGGTATACACTCCACTGGCACATCCCATCTGTTGTTTGAACCATGAGCTGTGAAATACAGTCTTAAAGATGGCCATCGTCTGTTGCTGACACCCACAGCTGCAAACCTGCAGAAACAACTCTGAGTCAATACTCCATAGCTCATATCTGATATCACACTGAACTCCCCATCCATCCATCATTCCTGTGCGTACTGATCTATAATGCTATTGGGTCCGGCAATGCCTTTATTTAATATTGTCAAGCACGTGATTAACAGCTGCCCATGAACTATCTCTCTCTGTCCATTATACCAAGCCCTAACAGTTGTTCACATTTAAACTGTTTTCCTCCAGGTGTGCTCTCTTTTAGACAATGATTTTCTCATCTAACACTGCCCCATAACCATGCACACATAAAACCCCTTGTCTTGAACCGATGCATGAAGATACAGAGACATTAATTTGTGGGCGCCCATTTACTGTCACTCGCAGTATGGGCAGCAAATTGTCCCGTGTTAGGCAGTTACGCAGTGCAAATGTAGCAGCAATATACCGGCAATGCTTTACAATACTGCTATGCTGGGTAGCTGGTCGAGCTTACTGAGCAATACACTGGCATAGTCATCACAGCTCCCCATGCTGGCCAGATAGTCCATCTTACCGAGCAATACACCAGCATAGTCTGCACAGTTCCCCATCCTGGGCAGATAGTCCACCTTACTGAGCAATACACTAGCATAGTCTGTATAGTTCCCCATGCTGGGCGGATATTCCACCTTACCGAGCAATACACCAGCACAGTTTACACAGCTCCCCATGCTGGGCAGATAGACCAGTTTACTGAGCAATACACTGGCAAAGTCTGCATAGCACTCCACGCTGAGTTGTCTACTTGTCCCAGTGTATAGTTTCTGCGTTTGTTCTGAGAAGCAAATTAAGAATTTAGTGAACAAATTTGGTCAGCTGCTCTGGCAATGCCTTTATTCAATGTTCTCAGTTTTGTGACCTGACCCACCAAGGTCTCACTCCTCCAGATAGACCCACTCCCTTGTCTTTTTTTAATTTCATATTTCAACAACATGCTCTGGTTTTGTCTTAATTGTCCGTTTCTATCTTTAATGTGAATGTCTCTGTCCATCTGTATCTTTCTCTGGCCTTGGTTTTTTGGTTGTGTATTGTATCGAATGCTGGCAGCATGAAGTTCTGAAATAATGTAATGGTGTGTGTCAGGCTATTGTTCACTTCCCACTGTGTCCTATATGTTACTCCATGGACAGGGGAGTGTGTGCTGGGCTGTTGTTCACTTCCTGGTGTATCCCTTGAGGTGCTTCATGAAGAGGTGTGTGTGTGCAGGGCAGCCATTCACTTCCCGGTGTGTCCCACGTCGTCCTCCATGTTGGACAGCAGTGTGTGTACTGGGCTGTTGTTCACTTCCCGGTGTGTCCCACGTCGTCCTCCATGTTCGACAGCAGTGTGTGTGCTGGGCTGTTGTTCACTTGCTGGTGTGTCCCATGTGGTGCTCCATGGACAGGGGGTTGTGTTTTGGGTTATTGCTCATTTCCCGGTGTGTCCCAAGTTGTGCTCCATGTTGGACAGGGAGTTTCAGCATCTTTGACTCATGTATTTAAAATTTGGTCTGTGCTTGTCTACTGAACGCCAGTGTTTGTCCCTCTCAGCTGATCACGTGGTCAGAAACACGAGGAGGATCCTGAAGTATAATTATAAAGGAGTAGATATCTCACTTTTAGTGGAGGGAAGTCTGATTGTCTCCTGTTATTGAAAAGTTAATGGATGGGCTGGGGATGAGGATGGTTTGCTAGAGGTTGTGCTGTGAGCTACCTCAGACATTGAGGGAGACCAGAGGATTTGGTGACCCAACTCTGGATGGAGCATGGAGACTGTAGTTACATCATCAGTGTCTGTAACATGAACAACAAATGGAGCAGAGGCTGCAGAGCATGGACGCTATGAAACCACGGACTAGGTGTGTGTGGGGAAAGGGATCTGCCAAATCTGTCTGTGTCTTAATGTGAGCACAGACTCTCACTCTCATCCTTAAACATACACACACACACACACACACACACACACCCTCTTTCGCGCACACACATGGAAACAAACATACACATCATCTCTCTCTCACTCGCACGGCACCCCCACCGCCCCACCACACACACACACACACACACACACACACACACAAACACACACACACCTATAAATCGGGGGGGGGGGGGCTAATTTGCGTTTGCAGATTTATATTTGGGGATAGATTGTATTTTGTTCAAAACAACATTCAATTTGTACGCAGCCAATCATTGTGGCATTTTATAAAGTCCTGCTTTGGAAATAAAACCAGTATGACTCCAGGGTAAAACAAGTCGGACTCCACACAAGACCTTCCATGGTTTGTGCAGGGAAGGTCACATCTTAGCAAACGTAATAGAATTCTTTGAGGAATGACAAAGTTGATAGTGGAGAAAGGACTGTAGATATCAAATACAACGTCTTCAGTAAGGCGTTTGATGAGATAGACTGATGGAGAAGGTGAAGTCGCAGGGGTCCATAGTGTACTAGCTAGATGGATTAGAGAACTGGCTGGGTAACAGGAGACAGAGAGTAGTAATGGAAGGAAGTTTCTCAAAATGGAAAACTCTTCTGTGTGGTGTTTGACAGGGATCCGTGCTGGGACCACTGTTTGTTGTGATATATTTACATGATCTGAAGAAAGGTATAGGTGGTCTGATTAGCAAGTTTGCAGATGACACTAAGATTGATAGAGTAGCAGAAAGTTGAGGGGACTGTCAGAGAACACAGCTGAATGTAGATAGATTGGAGAGTTGGGTGGAGAAATGGCAGATGTGAGGTGATGCATTTTGGAAGTGCAATTCGAGAACGAATTATTCAGTATCTGGAAAAAGTCCTGGGGAAAATTGATGTACAGAGAGATCTGGGTGTTCAGGTCCATTGTTCGCTGAAAGTGGCAGGTCGATAGAATGATCAAGAAGGCATACAGCATAGTTCCTTCCTGCATTCTAACAATTTAAGAAGTGGAGAACCACAGTGGTTAACTCGTCACCAACAGGAGGGAATCTGTTGGAATCTATTGCGCACAAGATTAGGCAGGCCGTATTACAGTTGTATAGGACTTTGGTTCGGTCACATTCGGAATACTGTGGACAGTTCTGGTTGCCACATTACTGAAAGGATCTGGATGCTTTGGAATGAGGGCAGAGGATTTTCACCAGAATTTTGCCTAGTATGGAGAGAACGACATATAACGAGAGGTTTGGTAGATTTGGATTATTTTCATTAGAAAGACGGAGGTTGAGGGAGGACTTGATTGAGGTCTACAAAATCTTGAGAGATGTAAACAGGGTGGATAGCAAGAAGCTTATTCCCAGAGTGGGGGATTCAGTTACTCGGGGTCAAGAATTCAAGATGAAAGGGGAAAACTTTATTGGAGATATGCTCGAAAAGTTCTTTGTACAGAGGGTGGTGGGTGGCTGGAATGCGTTGCCAGCTGAGGTAGTAGAGGCGGGGACGATAGCATCATTTTATATGAGGAAGCAGAGGTGCGCAGATCCTTAGAAAATAGGCGACAGATTTCGATAGAGGATCTGGATAGACACAGGCTTGGAGGGCTGAAGGGCCTGTTCCTGTTCTGTGATTTTCTTTGTTAATTGTAGATACTGGCCAAAAGCGTCTGTTGATACTTGAAAGGAAAATGAAATCAAGATCAAATGTGGCACAGGGAATATGTGGATACGAGAATTTATTGTAGAGAACAGAAAAATGACAAGGAGACGAAACAGTTACATTGCATCTGTCTTTAAAGAGGAAGATCCAGAAAATCTCCCAGAAATACCAATTCATCACGGGACCTTTGTAACTAAAGACTAAAATAATTCATACACAGTTACGAGGTAGTATTTGGAAACAGAAGTGGGATGAGTATTGATAAGTCTGACAGACCGGATATAATTCAAACTGAAATTTCTGAGAAAACAGCAGTACACATGTTAATTGGAAAAAGGACCACTGTACTTTTCTGTATTCACTTCGGAAGGTTATAAATACATTCAAATGATTTAGGAAGGGAAGAAGTGGGAGAGTGGAGGATTACAGGCCAGTTAGTTGTCATCCACGGTAGGGAATCTGTTGCAACCTATTGTAACAAAGATCTTATTGGACACTGAGAAACTAATAGCAAATTTCAAGTGAATTGTTCTGCATTTATGAAAGGGAAGTTATAATTTACAAAATTTTTCTTGAATATATCTCTTGTATTTGTAAACAATGGCGAATCAGTGAATATTGTACAGTCAGATATTCAAGAGGAGTTTTAATCAGCACACACAGTAAGTTAGCAGAAAACATTACAGCAAAGTGTATTGGGAGGAACATATGCAAACGGTGGAAGGTAAGCATTAGAGAAACTATTGGAGAACATAGATGGTGGTAGAAGGCTGTTTGTGTGACTGCAAACCGATGTACGCTGGTGTGCCACAGGATTCAGTGCTGTGCCCCTTTAAACGCCTTCATTTAAACGGAATCCGAATACAGACGATGAAGAATCAACTAGACTCAAAGTGTTAGCTTGGTCTCTCTTTACGGATGCTGTCTGACTAACTGTGATCTTTAGCATGTGTTGGTTTCAGTAGAGATTCTGCTTCTGCAGTGATTTGCTCCTACGAGAAGTAAAGACATTCTGCAGAGTAACACAGAGAGTTGGGGAGACTGTGCCTGTCCAATTTTGACGTCGTGATCTAAGTAAAATATACTGATCACATATACTGAATGGGCTTTCTCCAGATTAATCCCTCAGATGGCACGATGGTCTGCTGAGGAGACTTGGTCTAGGATCAAGGGGGAAATTTGTGCGTGAAACTGGAGACGCTGATTGATTGTTATATGAGACCTTCACGTCTGTTTTACTTGGGAAAAGGAGGAGGCAGGTACAGAATTCAAGAAGATGGACTGGCAAGCTCTTGAATAGATTGATGTAAGATGTATTGGCTGGTATAAAATTGGACCAATGCACATGTCCAGATCAGTTACATCTCAGGCTGCTGTTGGAGACAAGGGATGAAAGGCGCTGATACAAATGTTTACATAGAATCTGGTCACAGGTGAGGTGTCCGAGGACTGGAGAACACCCTTTATAGGAAGGGTTGTAGTGATAGAGCAGGGAACTATACACCAGTGTGCTTCAGATCAGTGTTAAAGAAAATTTTGCACAAAATAGGTGGTGTTAGAAGACTTTTTGTGTGACTGGAGACCGGTGTCCCCTGATATACCACAGTGATCAGTGCTGTGTCCCTTATTACTTGTGGTATTCATAAATGGTGCAGGTGTGAATGTAGAGGGGGAGTGGGAGTGTGATACGTAAGTCTGCGTTTGATACAAAGATTGACAGGGTGGTTGGCAGTGAGGAGGAAGTTCTTATGTTACAGTAAGATACAGATGGAATGGTCAGATGGGTGGATCAATGGCAGATGGAATGTAACTCTGATTACTATGAGGTGATGCACTTTGGAAGAAGGAACTAAATGGGGAATACGCAATGAATTGTTGCACACAAGAAAGCTCATAGGGAGCTTTTCCACACATTCTTGAATGTGACGCGGGAGAATAAAAGGTTACATAAGAAGTCAATGGAAGCAGTGGGCATAGCCTTTACTCATCGAGGCATAGATTACAAGATCTATGTAGCACTTCGGCGAGGCCAATATGGAATACTGTGTTGAGTTCTGGGAGCAACATTACAGGAAGTATGTGATTATTCTGGAGGGGGTGCAGAGATTCACCTGGATGTTTCATTGATGGAGCATATCAGTTATGAAGAGAGGCTGGATAAGCTCGGGTTGTTTAGTTTGCATGAGAGAAGGCTGAGGGGGACGTGATTCAGAAGTATAAGATTACGACGGACATGGAGAGGGTAGATAGACAGCAGCTGTTCCTTTTAGTCAAATGGTCAAGAACAGGGGAGCACACTTTTAAATGGAAGGATTTGAGGTTTAGAGATTATTCAGGGATTGTTTTTCACCAAGAGGGTTATGGGATCTGGAATGCAGTTCCTAAGGTGGGGGGAGGGGGGGCAGTTATCATGGGTCATCTCACAACCATTAAAAAGTATTTGGACGAGCACTTGAAGTATCATACCTTTCATGGCTACGGGACAGATGTAGGAAATTTGGAATAATATAGATCGTGCTGTATTTTTGATGGTACAGAGTCTATGCTTCTGTGATTGTATGGCTGTGGAAGGTCAATCATTGAACAGCTTACGACAGGAACTAATGGGATTTGGAAGAGTACATTAACAAGCGTGAAATGTAAAATCTTCTCAACGTACAATATACCAAGGTGAAATGTTGGAGAAGATAATTGTAGCTTCCTTACAGTCCAAAACCAACGAATGGAGAAGAGGAAAATGGCAGACTATGAAGCATTTACTTCAGTTCTGCCGTCATGATAGGATTTTTAAAAAATGCTTCCAAACAATTCGAGGTCTACTGAGAAAGAAAGGAAATGCAATCAATCACTAAGTAAGCAGTTTTGGAGAAATTATTTGTACTGAAATCTGATAAATCCCCATGGAATGATAATCTATATCTCTGATTCCTAAAGGAGGTGGCCATGGGAATAATGGATACTCTGCTTGCCGTGTTCCACATTCCAGGTGAATGAATTGACAGATTTGAGAGCAGCAAATGTAATCCCAATATTTCTAAAGGAGGCAGGGAGACCGCAGGAAATCACCATCTGCTAGCACCAGAGAAGCAGTCAGGACAATACAAGAATCTATTAGAAAGAATGCTTTGCCAGTGAACTTTGAGAATTATGTTAATTTGAAAGTAATGAATATGGATCAAGTCAATACCAAATTATTAATGGAGAATCATATTGAAGATTCCGACTGCGAAATAAATTATGGCGAAGCAATAGATGCAGTGAATTTGAATTTTCAGAAACATTTTTGATGATGTCCCAAGTGTAGTGTTGTGACAATGCTACTCCTTTAACAAGGTTATGCTGTCTTTGTTTTTCTTTCATAGCAGTCTGAAAAGCAGCGAATCCAAAGAGTCTGGGTTTGACAACTTGGGAATGCTTTCAAGTTGAAAATTAAAACACGTACAATGAGTAGCGAGTTAGGCTAGATCCGGTCCTGTGTAATGAGACAGGAATAATTAATGACCTCTTAGTTAGGAATCAATTTGGAAGGAATGATGACAGTATGGTTGAATTTAAAACACAGATGGAGAGTGAAGATAAAATTTAATACCAGGGTCCTGTGCTTAAACGAAGTAGACTACAACAAAATGGAGGGAGGACTTGGCAAAATTCGACTGGAAACAAATACTTTATGGTGAGAGTTGACGAGCAGTGGAGGATTTTCAAAGTAGTTTTTCAAAGTCCTAAGCAAAAGTATATTCAGTGAAAAGGAAAGACTCTCAGAAAAGGGGCAGTCTGTCGTGGGTGTCTAAGCAAATACGCAAGGCTATGAAATTGATAGAGATGGAATGCAAAGTGGCCAAGAACAGCAGGAACCTAGAAGATTGGGAAAAGATTAAAGGTCAACAGAAAGCCACGAAAAAAGCTATAAAGAAAAGTAAGATAGAACACGAGAGAAAAATAAACTAGGACGGAATATGAAGACAGATAGCAGATGATTCCCTCAATATGAAAATGAGTGGCTAACTTAAATGTTGGTACTTGAGAGGATAAGAAGGAGCATTTAGTTACAGGATATGATGAAATGGCTGAGGCATTGAACAGGTGTTTTGTGTCAGTCTTCATAATGAATGACACTAATAACATGCCAGTGATCGACGAAGAGATGAAGATTCTAGATTAGAGTGGTGTTGGTAAAGCACAGCAGTTCAGGTAGCATCTGAGGAGCAGAAAAATCAACGTTTCATCAGGAATGCTCTGAACTGTTGTGCTTTACCAGCACCACTCTAGAATCTGGTTCCCAGCATCTGCAGTCCTTGATTCTACCAAAGAGATGAAGGTAGGTGAGGACTTGTGAACAATCATTATTACAGAGGAGGTAGCATTAGGCAAGCTAATGGAGTAATGGAGCTAAGGTTAGACGAATCCCCTGGCCATGATGTAATGTATCCCAGGGTACTAAAAAGATAGCAGGAGAAATAACAAGTGCACTTGTGGTAATTTTCTACAATTTGCTGAACTCTGGGGCAGTCCCAGCAGATTGAAAAACAGCAAATGGGACGCCATTGTTTAAAAAGGCAGGTAGATAAAAGTTGGGGAATTATAAACCAGTTAGCTTCATCTGAGTAGTGGGGAAGATGCCTTGACTATATTCTCAAGGAAGAAAGAGCAAGGCATTTTGATAGAAAACGGCCCATTGCACAGATGCAGCGAGGATGCATGAAGGGCAGATCATGCTTACCAAGTCTTTTGGAAATCTACGAAAACATTACGAGCAAGATAGACAACGAGGCCGCAGTGGATGTGGTGTATCTAGGTTTCAAAAAGGCTTTGACAGTGTGCCACATAGTAGGCAGCTGCATAAGATAAAGATGGATGGTGTTACGGCTGAAGTATTAACATGGATAAAAGATTGGTTGACTAACGGGAAGCAAAGAGTGGGTATAAATGAGTGCTATCCTGGCTGGAAATCAGTGCTGAGTGTTGTGCCTCAGGGATCAGTGTTGGGGTTGCAATTATTCACAATTTATATCGATGATGTGGAGGTGGGAGCATGCGTAGTTGGCCAATGTTTGCAGATGGCACGAAGATGAGTGGCAGAGCAAAGTTTGCAGAGTCCTGTGAAACTTTGCAAAGGAAAATAGTTACATTGCATGAATGGGTATAGGTTTGGCAGATGGAATACAATATTAATAAATATGAAGTAATCTATTTTGTTAGGAGTACCAGTAAAAGGGATTATTACTTGAATTGTAAAAAGATGCAGCATGCTGCTGTGCAGAGGGAGCTGGGTGTCCTTGTGCATGAATCACAGAAGGGTGATCTGCAGGTGCATCAAGTAATTAGGAAGGTAAATGGTATTTTGTTCTTCATTGCAAAAGGGGTTGAATTTAAAAGCAGGGAGGTTATGTTACAGCTGTACAGGGTGCTGGTGAGGTCATACCTGGAGTATTGTGAGCAGTTTCGGCCTCCTTACTTGCAAAGCGATGTACTGGCAGTGGAGGTTATGCAGAGGAGATTCACTCTGGTGAATCTGAAGTTGAGGGGGTTGTCTTATGAGGAGAGACAGAGTAGATCAGCATTATATTGATTGGAATTTAGAAGAATGAGGGGAGGATCTTATAGAAACATAAAAAATATTATGTAGGGAAGAGGTAAGAAAAAAGTAGAGAGGATGGTTCCACTGGCAGGTGAAGCTAGGACAAGATGGAATAACCTCAATATTAGAGGGAGCAGATATAGGATTGAATTGAGAAAGAGCCTTTTCACCCAAAGGCTTGTAATTCTATGGAACTCCCTGCCGAGTGAAGTAGTTGACGCTACTTTAGTAAATGTTTTTCAAGCTGAGATAGATATTTTTTGAACAATGAAGTATATAACGGATATGGTGAGAGCGCGGGTAAGTGGATATGAGTCCATGAGTAGATTAGCCTTGATGTTACAGATTGGCTGAGGAGGTTAGAAGGACCAGATGGCCTACTCCTGCTCCTCGTCCTTCTGTTCTTATGAAAGGGGCGTGGCCAGTTCTCCCAGCGCAGTCCCTCTGCTTTGATTTGTTTGGACTGGTTTTTCACAGACTGGCTGTTTACTGAAAGCAGGCAGCCAATTGTGAAGCTATCAGGCCAAAGAAGAAAGTCCATGCTGATCCGCCCCCCCCTCTCTCTGATATCTCTCCTGGAAGAACCTGGGTTTGATGTTTCCTTTCGAATTTTCCATGGGGTGTTTATGGAGATTGTTTCAAGTACTTCGAACAACACCTTAGATTATTTAGATACAGATTACTTACAGTGTGGAAACAGGCCCTTTGGCCCAACACGTCCACACCACCCCCCAAAGAGCAACCCATCCAGATCCGTTTGTCTACATTTACCCCTTCGCTCTGCGCAATTGAGCATGGCCATTTCAGCTAACCGGCACATTTTTGGACTGTGCGAGGAAACCCGTGGAGAATTTGCAAACTCCACACAAACAGTTGCCTGAGGCAGGAATTGAACCCGGGTCCCTTGCGCTGTGAGGCAGCAGTGCTAACCACCGTGCCACGGTACTACCCCATGGCTTTCAACCATTTTCAGATTCTCAGTTGAGAAGTGGAGTGCTACTGAAGACCAGAAAGCTTCACCTGGAAGATTAGTTGAGTAGCCAACTTTTAATGTTTTTTAATATTTATTTATAGAACTTTAAAATGACAAAAGCTGGGTAAAGTCACTTTACTTCTACTTACTGTGGAACTAGTAGCATGGATATGGCTTTTAATTGGCTGCCTCTTGGTATTGTCATCCCTAATCATGTCACACAGTAATGCCCCACATCTATGTAGGCTGAATTGAAAGTCAGTTCTTGGTCTTCCCATGTACCCACTCCTTATGAATTTCATTTGCTAACATCATTAAGTTAGGATAATCTGTTGGGTTTTCGGATAGGTTGTCATTCTGCATGCTATTCTCTTCTGTTTGTGTTTCATTCCGTAACCTTGAAAATAAATTCTGTTTTATTTAAAACTAAGTGGCTTGACCAGCTGCGTCACTCCTGGAATATCTGCCTTACACCTGCTTAAGGCAACAAGCAAAGTTTGAGTCTGTACTACTTCCTTGAAATGACTCGAGGTGGTCTGTCCTGGCCCATAACAGTGTGCAACAGTGAGATCTAATATACTGGCATGGGTTGAGAATGGGAGAGAGTTGAAAGAAAAAGTGAGTCAGAATAAGCAGTTCCTTTTTTTTGGAATGGAAAGCAATTATGAGCAGGATGATCCTGGAATTGATGTTTGGCACCAATCTATTCATGAAATAGATTATACATCTGCTCGATGGTACTAACTGTAATGTTTCAAAATCTGCTGATGGCACCAAACTGAGAATTGATTGGGTGAGGCGGATGTAAAGAAGTTCAAGGTAATTGAGACACGTGGAGGGAATGGGCAAATACGTGGCAGATGAACAGCAATGTGGATGGACGTAACATTGAACATTTTGGTTGGAAAAATAGAATATCAGGCTAGCATTTCAAAAGGAATTGATGTGAAAATGTTGATCTGTGAAGATACTAACATGCATACTTTTGTTGACTTCTTCACCGAACTCTGAAGTCCATTCACGGCAGTGAATTCTGAAACCAGGCGTCAATACTGGGATTGGCACTGGCACATATGCCAGTGGGTATATGTAACATTGAAAAGGACCTGGATCTCCCTGTACACCAGTCACTGAAAGCATTATTGGAGCAACTGAATGCCGTTAGGAAGGTAAATGATGTGTTGACCTTCATTTCAGGGAATTTGAGTCCAGAAATAAGGGTATCTTATTACAGCTGTACATGACCTTGGTGAGACCCCATCTCGAACATTGTGCAGTATTGTGTGCAGTTTTGGTCTCCTTACCTAATAAAGGACAAACCTGACATTGAGGGAGAGCAGCAAAGAATGACCAGACTGATCTCTAGGATGACAAACTTGTTGTCGGAACAGAGTTTGGTGCGACTGAGTCTGTATTCCATGTGGTTTAGAAAAATGAGTGGAGATCTCAGTGAGATATATAATACTCTGACAGGGCGAGATATATTGGAAATAGGGATGATAATTCACCTGGCTGGGACGTCTAAAACAAGCAGCCACAGTATTAGGTACGGTCAGGACACTCTGCATTGAGATGAGAATAAATGTCTGAACTCACAGACTGGTGAATCTGGGAATTCTATGCTACACAAGCCTGTGGAAGGCAAGGCACTGAATTTCATTAAGTATTTCTTGACACTAAAGGGACGAGGTTGCAGCAGAGGTTTGGTGTGGGGAGAAAGGATCAACCATCATTATATTGAATGGGAAAGCAAAATTGATGGACCGATGTTCCTAATTCATATTGTTCCAATAATTAATCACTTCAAAGGATATCCAGTATGAAGTGTTTGGGAAAAAAAAAATTGAAGAGATGTTAGACCAAAAACTAGAATGGGGGAGGGTCAATGTGTTGAATGACCTACTCCTTCCCTAATGTTTCTGTGCAGTCTGTGGGAAAACTCTGTAAATGTGTCACAGGCTCTCAGCAGTTAGGAAGGAGGCATCTGCTGGATCAACAGGGCTGTGTTTCCCATTACCTTTTCTCATACCGAGACTGGTGCTGGGTGTTCTGTCCAATTTTATCCATTAAGGGCTCGGAACAGTTTGATACAATAGAATGATGCCTTGCTTGGCATTTTAGAGACCGTTGAAGAGTTTGCCACATGTCTATCGTCTGGAGGCACTTTTAGGCCAGAACAGGAAAGCAGGGGAGATTCACTGCCTGAAAGTAAATTGGGAAGGCAATTGGTGTTTACAAGTGACATTGGCTTCAAGGTCACTGTTACTGACAGCAGATTTTAGATTTCGATATTTTATTAGTTGTTTTTAACTTCCACCAGCTGCCAGAGCATTAGCCTGGTCGGGATTAGTAATCCACTGACATTTCCACAACAGCACCATCTCCACATGGGGACCAATCGGAAACCACACTGAGCAGATTATTTTTTGCTGCTTGATAGCTCTATCAAAAATAACTCACACAATTTTGACTATTGTGATGGGACTGAGGGGGTGGTAAATGGTCAGCTTGTAATTATTCTTCTCTTAAGGGACAGGAAATAGTTGAGGAATTTTCCACGTTGCCAGGGAGATGTCAGAGTTGGAGCTGGAATGAAACAGTTTCCCTAGGGACACGGTTTGTTATGCAGCACAAGTCTTCAGTCCTATTGCAGGAATAGTGTCAGGGCCCATTGCCTTTTTCGTACCTACTATATTCGGCTGTTTCTTCATGTCAGGTGCAGCGAATCGAATTGGTTGGAGACTGACATCTGTGATTCTGTGGGCATCATCTAAGGAACACTTCTGGCTGAGGATGGTGCAGACATTGCATACTGTCTTTTACACTGATGTGCAGCAAAGTTCCATTCTTTCGGGGAATGGCAAAGCAATAACCAAGTGGTATTGAGCTGTTAGTCTAGCGACCCAGGCAATGCTCATGTGACCTGAGTTCGAGTACTGCCACAGCAAATGGTGGAATTCAAATCCAATAAATGTTTGGAATTAAGAGTCTAATGATGATCATGGAACAGTTGCTGATTGTGTGGGAAACCCATCTTGTTCGCAGATGCTCTTTCGGGAAGGAAACTGCCATTCATTCTTGCTCTGGCCGACTTTTACCTCCAGACGCACAGCAATGTGTTTGACTCTTAACTACCCTCCTGTCAATAAATGGTGACACACTAATCCCATTGAACAGTTTTTTTTAAAAAATATTTGTGGAGTCCTCTTCTTTCATCAGTTGTTTCATAGTTCAACTCCATTTTTAACTGGCTGTGGCAGGACTGCAGAGCTTCGATCTGATCAGTTTGCTTTGTCATCATCTCGTCCTCTCTATCAGATGTTAGTCCTACTGTTTGCAAAGTAAGTGAGTAGTCAAGTGTGGTAGCTTTAAATGGGTTGTCATCAGTTTTAGGTCCACACGGTTCTGACCCTGGTATGTTCATCTACACTCGTGACTGAAACATCTTTCAGCTTAATGGGAATAATGGACTGAGGAATTATCCTGGGCAAAAAGTTACAGATTGTGACTCAGTACAATATTCGTTCTGTCCAACTATGATCTACACTATGACATGAATTCCCGGGTTTGAGCTGCAATTTCTGCAATGCAATTCTGCTGTCTGTCGCCCAATTCATACCGAGACCCAATGACCCGTACCCCGTGAGCTACTCTGGTTTCAGATGTGGTAGCACTTCCAATTTCATATTCTCATTCCTCTGAGCGTTTGTTTATTGTGTCACATCTCTTATTGTCTTGTTTTTCAAAATCCAAAACGCATTCCGTGAGGTAGCAACACGGCTCAGTGTTTAGTGCCGCTTCCTCACAGCGCTATGGACCCAGGTTTGATTCCATCCTCCAGCGACCATCTTTGTGGAACATGCGCATTCTCCTTGTTGGATTCTTCCCTCCCACAAACCAAAAATTTCCAGGTTAGGTGCATTAGTCAGGGGTAAATATAGGATAAGAAAATGGGTGTGCTTGGTTTACTCTTCAGAGGATCGGTGTGGACTTGCTGGGCTGAAGGACCTGTTTCCATACTGTAGCGATTCTAATTCCAACATTCATCTGAACGTTTTCCCTTGCAGTTATGCCATTTTCAGTGTTTAAATTGAATGTGTTTCACTCTGTTCTCTCAATGGCTTCTAATAAGAACTCTGTAGTGTCAATGATTCCAGTCTTATGTAGTTTCAGAACCAAGATATTTGTGCATTTTTTATTATTTTTCACTTCCCAGTGTACGGCAATCCAAGTGGGTCAGGACATTTGAGCAGCTTTGACATATACCTTTGAACATGTTCAAAACCAGAAATTTCTGGAGAAACTCAGCAGGTCTGTCAGCATCTGTGGAGACAGAGAAACAGAGATAGTGTTTCATGTCCAGCGTGGCGCTTGTTCAGAACTGAAAAGGGCTGCTTAATGCCTTAGCAAAAGTGGACGACGGATGATAGGAAACAGAGCATGTGGAGACGCAATGGCACAGAGGGATGGGCTTTTAATTATGGTGAAAGAGAAACAGATATAAAATTGGTGTAAATTAAAGTGTGGATGGCAGAAATGGGTTGTCTCTATTGAGTGCAGGATAAAATAAGACACAGACGAGATCATTGGGAGGTCAGGAAGTAGAATATATGAAAAATGGAGAACAGCCATAATGGAATCAGGCTGTGAATTTGGAAGTGTGTATTAACTGCTGCAGGCTGTGACACATCAAAGTGTAAAGTCAGGTGTTACTCTAGCTTGGGTAGTGTTTCACTGGAACGTTGCAGCAGCTCAGGACCGAAATGTTAGGATGAGCGCAAGGTCGGTTATTGAAATGAGAAGCAATGAGAGGCTCAGGGTTATTCCTACAGACAGAGTGAAAGTGGTCCTCAAACCAGTCTCTGTTTGGTCTCCCCAGTGTAAAGGAGACAGCATTGTGAGCAGCAATGACAGGAGACCGGATTGAAAGTGTAAAAGTGAAATGCTACTTCACCAGGCAGGTATGTTTGGGGTCTTGGACAGTGAGAAGGGAAAGGTGAATGGGCAAGTGTTGCAGCTTCTGTTATTGCATGGGAAGGTGTCATGGGGGAGTTGTGAAGTGTTCGGGATGATGGAGGGTGTCACAAAAGAAATGGTCCCTATGAAATGCTGTCAATGGTCGCGAGGGAAAGATGTGTTTGATGGTGCTATCCCATTGGAAATGGTGGAAGTGGCGGAAGATGATTCTGTGAATGTGGATTCTAGTACAGTAGAAGTGAGGACGAGGGGAGATCTATCATTGTTCTGGGAAGGAGAGGACGGAGTGAGGGCAGAAGCACGTGAGATGGGATAGTCACAGCTGAAGGCCCTGTCCACCGGAATTAGCGGATTTCTGATTTGAAGGCAAAGGAGGTCACGTCACAAGCAGTTCACTGGAATGTGGCGTCATCAAAGAGAAACAACAGAGACGGAGAAACTGAGAGAATGGAGTCAGCCTCCGCTGATCATGTGTTCAGCTACATCTAGAAGACACCCCTGAATGATTGAAAATAACCAGACATCTAAATTGAGGCTTTCTGTCTCACATCTGATCTGAAGCAGGATGTGGAAGTAGACCCAGAGGAAGGTCAGTGGGTATACCTGGGCAGACATTCAAGCAGATATCCAATAACGCTGAAAAATTATTGATTCTGTTCAAAAAGAAGGACTCGATTAGAAGATCTACCACCCATGGTCGACAAGGATACTATGATGAGCATTAGTGTAGGGCCAGATTTAGGATGTTTATTTCTTGGGATCATAAGCATATGCTGGGCATGACTTTCAGCTGTGCTTCCTGAATTCCCCCCAGAAACCCCTGCCATTGCTGTTCCATCCTCTTCCCTGCTCCTCTCCCCTTCCTGATTCAAGTTCTCCATCTCCAATTACAGAGCACATTCTCTCACATTATGGTCCCTCCCCACTTCATTGAGGATGACACTGAGAACTAAAAGGCGGGCTGTTACTTAATGGAGAGGACACCCACAAAAGGATCAGTGCAAAAGGATGGAATTGTCTTTGTGTCTGAAACATAACGTCAGCATGCTGATGCAGCAAGTAACTAATGTTGGTTCATTAGGCGGATTCCTGGAATGAAAGGGTTGAATTATTTAGTACATCTAAAATGGTGAGGCGTTTATTCATTGTTGTTGAAATGAATGTGGACGATATTACTGAAATGGACATGATGCAGAGGGGGCTTGACAAGGTAGATTTCGAGAATGTGGATCCGTTCCAGGGCAGAGAGTCGAACTCAGGGTTGTAGATACAGAATAAGGGATATCGATTTCAAACTGAGATACAAAGAAACATCTTCTTTCAGAAGGGAGTGAATGCCTGGAATTCCCTAACCCAGAGGTTGTGGAGACTGTTTTTTTTTTAATACATTTACAGACTGGCTGGATTGGATTTTGATAGATTAGTGATTTGAGGGATACAAAAGGTTAGCAGGAAAGTGGAGTTGAGCCCTGAAGTAGTTCAGCCATGTTCTTATTAAATGACAGTACAGGTTTGAGGGGCCGAATAGCCTGCTCCTGTTTGTATTTCTTGCATTCTTATGTTATTTTCCTGAAAATAGTGTTGTACAATGTTGCATTCAGGGAGAGCAGAGGATTTCTTTGAGCTAATATTGTAGAGGGCTGTATTCACAGCGAATCTGGGTCTGCAACATGGCCCACATCTGGAGCAGAAGTTACAGAGACGGGAAGCCTGAAAAGAGAGATTGGGGTGCGGGTCAATACCTGGCTCAGCCTGGATTTTCAATTACATTTCACGAACTACATCTAACCATCGGGGTGGCCTCGATCTGCCCCTGTGTAGCAGGTCCGAAGGTCTGAATGGAACATCAGAACATAAGGCTGAGGAACACGAGTGGAACATTCGGCCCTTTGACACTACTCCGACAGTTAATAAGGTCGTGGCTCATCTCATTGTGGTCCCAGCTGCACTCTTCTCTCCAAGCACCATTATCCCTGATTCACCTGTCGATGGAAAATCAGATGAAGCCAGCCTCGATATAATATAAAGCTTCAGCCATCCCATACTTCTGGGAAGGAGAATTCCTACGTCAATAAATTCCCACTTTGTGAATTTCTCCTCACCCCAGTTCTGACTGAGGTTGGAGGGTGTCACTGATTCCTTTTCTAGTCCCACTCCTTCACTACTCACATCACATTTTAAATGTGACCAGATTGGTGATATAGCTGATGATAAAAGTCTTAGACTAGGTCTGGTTCAGTAAACAAGTCACGCAGATTTCTTTAGTCAGACACAAGTAACTTATAAAACTAATCGAGGAGCATGGAGGATCTGTGTTTCACACTGCTGCCTCACATCACCAAGGAGCTGGGTTCAATTCCAACCTCGGGCGTCCTGTATGTGGAGTTTGAACATTCTCCTTGTGTCTGTGTTTTCTCCCAGTGTTCCAGTTTCCTTCCACAGTCCAAACATGTGCAGCCTAGAGTGGATTGGCCATGCTAATTTGCCCATAGTGCCCAAGGATGTGTATGTTAGTTGCGTTAGTCATGTGAAATGCAGGGTTACATGGATAGGGTGGGGGGCAGGTCGGGCTGGGATGCTGTTCACTGGGTCAGTGTGGATTTGATGGGCAGAATGCCTTGCCGCCACACGGTTGAAGTTCTAGAACAATGGCAAGAAGTTTGGACTATACGAATACCCAGTGGATATCTACCTGATACACTCTGTTGAAGGTTTTGTATGTTTCAGTAAGATCACCTCTCTTTCTATGAGTAACCATAATATAAGGCCTTCATTCCTGGAATACATGAAGTGAAACATTGCTGAACTGCTTCCAATGTAATTATATCCAATCTCAGGGAGGTAGACAAAAAATAACCTCACACCCCAGGTAAGGCTTTTTCTTTGTTTTCTCAGTGCTATGAGTTTTTGGAACTCTCTTCCCCGCAGACCATTGGAGGCAGAGTTATTGAATATTTTTGAGGCACAGACGGAAGATTCATAAGTAACAACAGAGTCAAGGATTATCAGGGAATGGACTGGAATGTGCAGCATGGGAAAATGTTGACAGTGGTACAAAATGACACTGCTTCAGAACATCCGTGAAAACGAAATGGTAATCTAGAAAACATTTTAAAATGGCAACAGTGATAGAACAGAGTTCCAATGACCATAGAGCTGCTCTGTCATTAAAGAGAGACCACTTGTGGTCATTTAACCTGAGGGTCACCACACCTCGGGTGATGGGTTGAGGGTGAGACAGCGTCCCTATCATGGTAACCTCTGTCAGTGTGGTGAATCGAACCAGCACTGTTGGCCTCCATCTTCATCGCAAACCAGCTGTCCAGCCAACTGAGTGGGAGACTGTATAACTGTTACAGACAGAAACAGTCACAGGCAAAGGGTAAGGGAAACTTTCATAACAAGGAAAAAGGTACAATTCAGATAACAGTCAAAATAACGACTGAGGGTAAAAACGTTCTCTGCTAGAAATTGTATTTTATAATGAGACAAGTATTTCAAAGCCATCTTTGGCTGAATACGGTAAGGTGAGACATATGAAATAACCAGAATTACTAATTGTGATTGGATATTGATAACCATAAAATGAGTGTAGATTTTTGATTGGTCTGTGTAAAATGTGCTTACCATTATATAGATGGAGAAAGCTGATGGAATATATTATTGGGACAGTGCATCCCCTTGGGAAATGTCCTCGAGCAGGCGCTTGAAGAAAACCCGGGTAAAAGTGCCTGAGTGTTGTCTGCTCAGTGACAGGAACCCAGGGGGTTGAATGACTGAAAATTCATGTAACATGGAACTGAGAAACGCATCAGATCAACCACAATCTTCTTAAATGCTAGAATGCGTTTGAAGGGCTGAATGGCCCCATAGTGGATTGCATGTGATTTGAAAACTGTACAATTTTGTTCCTTCCCCTTTTGTGTTACATACTGGGGCATTGAAATTTTCTTGAAAATGGGAATTATTTGGAACACGAACTTGAACATTTCACAATCAACATTCTTCAGAATATTCTATCAACATGTGAGAGTATTGCGAAGGCGAGCGTGTGTGTGTGTGTGTGTGTGTGTGTGTGCGTGTGTGCGTGTGTGTGTGACAAAGAGAGAAGGCTTTGCATGCAATAGTGAGAGTAGTGGACCATGAATCGTGTTCGGGTGTCGGTGATATAACAGATATACAGTGAGTGTGAGGGAGCAGGGAGAACACAGTGACCCTTATCCTGACAGTGTGGGGAAGGTTATTGAAGCTTGTCCTGTATTGCTGAACATTTCTTCAGACCGCAGATACTGCACTGAGCTGGTTGGTGAGCTCAGGCCCTGCTCGTTGGGTCTGGTGGTGTGGTTCCGCTGGAAAGAGTATGGTCCCCTCTGTACTAGCCCATCCACCAGGAGCTCCGTGTCCCTGTCGACAAACCGTGGTATAATTGCCCCTTATCTGCCATGCTCGGGGTAAACTGTGCACCAATGCCAGGGATCACGGAATATCAGGGCATCCGACCGATCGTGAATAACTCCAGCCATGATGGGTGGGATCGGACTGGCATTGAATGACAGGGACACCATGGGGTGGCTGGGTAGTTAATGAGGTGAGTTCGATATGATAGTACCAGGAAAATAGCTCAGCCTCGTGCAGACAACCCATCTGTCACACTCAGTGAAAATCACACAAAGATAAATTATGGTTATATTCAGCCCAATGAGTCATAGACTCTGCTGTGCCCACTTTCAGTTACAGAGCTGCAGAACAAATGCTCATTCAAAACTGTCCATCATCTGAACTCACACCAATATCAGGTTCCCTTTGCAAGCTCGAATATGAATGCACAATACATGGTTAAAGACAGGATTCTTGGCAGTATGGAGGAACAGAGCGACCTTGAGGTCTGTGTCCACAGATTACTCAAATTTGCTCCCAATGTTGATGGTGTGGTTAAGAAGGCACATGGTGTGTTGGCTTTCATATGCAGGGGGATTGAGATTAAGAGCCGTGAGGTTATGCTGAAGCTCTATAGAGTCCTGGTTAGACCACACTTGGACTATTGTGCTCAGTTCTACTCAGTCCATTATAGGAAGGATGTGGAAGCTTTAGACAGAGTGCAGAGGAAATTTACAAAGATGTTCACCAGACTGGACGGAAGGTTCTATGAAATAAGCTTGAGGGAGCAAGGGCTTTTCTCATTGGAGGAAAGAAAGATGACAGGTGATATGATAGAGGTGTGCAAGATGATGAGAGGCATAGACAGAGTGAATAGCAAGCGACTGTTTCCTAGGGCAGAAATATCTATCACAAGGGGTCATAATTTTAAGGTAACAGGAGGAAGGTTTGGGGAGATATCAGAGGTAGGTTCTTTAGACAGAGAGTGGTGGGGGTTTGGAATGCACTGCCAGCAGTGGAAGTAGAATCAAATACGTGAGGGAAACTCAAGAGATTCTTGGATAGGCATATGGAAGAAAGTGAACGGAAGCACGGACGATAGTCTGATCATAGAGTAGGATAAACGGGTGGCACAACATCGAGGGCCAAAGGTCCTGTACTGTGCTCTAATGTTCTTTGTTTTGTGTTCTATGGAAGTGCTCATAGAGGTTAGAGAGGGATTTTGATGTATCAGAGAGGTGAGGGCTATGAAGCCATGATCTTAGTGAAAGGCAAGACAGGCTTGGGAGGCGAACGACCTGCCTTTGTTTCTGATATTCTCACATTCTGTTATTGGAAAATTTGATTAGATTAGATTAGATTAGATTACCTACAGGAAGGTACCTGGAAGGTCTGTTATGGAATGTTGCAGTCACGGAGCCCAGGGGACGTTGTGAGCCATCTCTGGGTGAGGTATGGGGGCTGTATTCACAGTAAATCTGCATCTACCAACAAACGGAGTACAAGTTGTAGAGAGGGGAACCTCTGTAAAGAGAAATGAGGGACTGCTTTCATATCCAGCCTGGGTTTTCCAATTACATTTTCCAAATCTCCCAAACCGTGTGTGACAGTCATGAGGGAGTGAATGTTCTCCTCTGTTTCTATGCACCAGGTGATAGCAGTAAGTGGCCTCCAACTGCTCAGATCCAGCAGGTTTGAGGGTCTAAATGGAACACAGAAACAGGGGACTGAGGAGTAGGAGTAGGTCCTGAGATACTTTGAGCCTTCTCCACCAGGCACTAAGATTGTGGCTGATCAGGTTGTGGTCTCAGCCCCACTTTCCTGTCTGTATCCCATTATCCATGACGCAGTCTCTGTCAAATCTTTAACTAACTCAGCTGTGAATACTTGCAATCAGAGAAACACCACAAACTTCTGTGGAAGAGAATTCCCATTCAAAAGCCCTTTTTGCATTTTTCCTCATCACTGTGATAGAATAGCAGAGTCATACAGCATGGAAACACATCCTTTTTTTCCAAATTCTGAATGCCGATTAGGCATCCTAACGTGACCTAGTCTCACTGGCCAGCATTTGGCCCATATCCCTCTGAACCATTCCTATTTATGTATCTATCCAGATATATTTTAAACATGTAATTGTACCCGCTTTCACCACTTCCTCTGACAGCACTTTCCGTACCCCCAGGGCCTCTGCATGTGAAGGTTTCCCCTCAGGTCCCGTCTAAATCTTTCCCCTGTCATCATCAACCTCTGCCATATAGTTCTGGAAGTTCGAACACTGGGAAAAAATGTTGACCATTGAGACTATAAATAGCCCACAGGATTTTATAAACCTCTGTCGTGTCACTATTCAGCTTCCAACAGTCCAGGGACAAAAACCCCAACCTGCTCATCCTCTCCTGCAGTTCAATTTCTCAGGTTTCAGAAAATCCTTTTCTGCACCCTCTCAAGCTGAGCAACATCCATCCTTTAGCAGTGCCTACTGAATTGTACGCAGTATTCTTAAAGTGGCCTCAGCAATGTCGTGTAGAAACGTAATATGCTACCCCATCTCCTATAATCAATGTTCTGACTGAACATTAATACTCTGTCTACCTGCTACTCCACTTTCAAGGAACTATGAACCTGCATCCGTAGGTCTCTTTGTTCAGCAACATTCCCTCGGGTACCACCCTGCTTTAACTTACCAAAATGCAAAACCTCACAAATGTCTGCATTAAATTCTATCTGCCAGTCCTTGACCCTTTGTTTGTCAAGGGTGTCGTTGTACTCTGAAATAACCATCACTGTCCAACGCCCCACTATTTTTTGATGTTACCTGTAAACCTACTAACTATGCCCTCCCCGTCTGTATCCCATTGTAGACGCTCTGCCCTCCCCCCATCTGTATCCCATTGCAGAAGCTCTGCCCTCCCCCTGTTGTATCATATTGTAGACGGTATGCCCTTCCCCTGTCTGTATTCCACTGTAGACGCTATGCCTTCCCCATCTGTATCCCATTGCCGACGTGCTGCCCTCCCCCTGTCTGTATCTCATTGGAGACACTCTGTCTCCCTTTGACATCTTATTGATTGACTATCCTGATGTATGAGCAAACTGAGCTCCATCCTCTCCATCCAGTTCATTGGTGTGGATTGTCATTTGTTGATGACCTCACACAGATCCCTGAAGAATTCCACTGGTTACAGCTTACCAAACACAAAATGAGTAATGATCTCTTGTCTGTATTTCCTGAGGCAGCCTGGGATGGTTAAATGTCATCCTCCTGTGCTGTGTAATTTACTGAAATGATTTGAATACTTCATTCTATTCCTGTCTAACCCCATGGAAGTGCATTATGGCCTCCCCCTGCTGTATTGTCACGATGCTGACTGCCTCAATGGGATCTTTATCTCCCTCTGGAACAGCCTCAGGTGTGAACTGACAGAACAACGAGTGAAGTAGGAGCAGCAGTTGGCCATTCGTTCCCTCCAACTTGATGCTCAGTTTAGAAACATTATGGCTGATCTGATTGTAGCTGAATACCCCTTTCCTGTCTGTTCCCAATAAACATTGACTCCTCTGTCCATCAAAGGTCAGTCAAGGTCAGCCTTGAATATCCTCAATGACCCAGTCTTCCCTGTTCCCGGGGGATGAGAACACCACAGATCACACAATCCAAAGAAGAAAGGAGCAATCTTATCTCAAATGGAAAAGGAAGAACCCTTTCATTTTAAAGTGTGTTAACCTCACAGCAAGTCACCTACACTTTTCAGAAACAAGGGCACAGCAAATACGAACAAACATATACCATTCAGCCCCTCAAACGTATCCACAGTCCCATTGACTGTTCAGTCAAGTATTTATCAAACTCAGCTTCAACTGCACCCTTGGAAAATAATCCTGCCACCTTAATGCCACAGAGCATAGGAAATTGGAATCAGGCCATTTGGCTCATAAGGTCTACTTTGCAGTTTGATCCTGTCTGGTGCGTATCTCAATATAATTTCCCCGCCTTCTCACCGTAACCCTTGATCGTGGTTTTAATCTAACCTTTGTCTAAAAGACATGGTTGCGTCGGTGTCTCTGTATGTGTGTGTGATTGCATGTGTGTTTCTGTGTATATCTGTTCACTGGCAGGAGACAGGGTGATGGTGGATGGTTGTTTTTTGAACTGGAATCCGGTGGGCAGCAATGATCCAGAGGCAAAATTGTTGGGTTCACTTTTGTTTGTCATTTATATAAATGATTGAGATGAGAATTATAGAAGGCATATTTCGCAAATTTGAGGATGACGTCAAGTTTGGGTTTACTGTGGACAGTGTTTGTATAATGGTGAACAGCTGAAGGTTACAAAGAGACCTTCATTAATTGAATCAATCATTCGTAGAGATGTACAACAGGGAAACAAACTCTTCAACTCGCTCATGCCATCCTAATGTTCTAAATTAATCCACTCCCATTTGCCAGCATTTGGCCCATATCCCACTAATCATAAAGCCATCCAGTTGCCTTTTAAATGCTGTAATTGTTCCAGCCTCCACCAGTTTCTCTGGCAGCTTATTCCATAGAAGCACCACCCTCTGCAGGGAAAAAAAGTTGCTCTTCATTGTCTTTCAAATATCTCTCTTCCCACCTTAAACCTACGCCTTCTAGTTTTAGACTCTCCTACCTCGGGGGGAAGGAACCTTGACCATCAACCGTATCCATGCCCTTCATAATTTTATAAACCTCTAGAAAGTGTAAATATGACTCCAATCAAGACGGTTGGCTGTGCTTTCAGTCATCCTGGGTCTATAGTCCCAAATTCAATAGTCGTACCTCTTCCTTCTCCATCAAGGCATGATTCCAAAAGGTTTAATCAACTTGTTCAGACATATTATGAAACTGCTTTGTGGGAGTTGAAACGAGAATTTTCGGCGCAGTGATAGATACACTACCATCATTCAGCATTAGCCCCTAAAGCTGCAACATGATGCTCCTATATGTTGTTCATCAGCTTGTTGTAACACGCTGTGACACACTTCCATCGGACATGACTCCACTCCACCTTCTCCAGAGATAGGGGCACTATCAGACATTCCTGGACTGGAATCAAATCCAGAGCTCCGGCTCAGAAACTTGGGCACCAACCATTAAACAAGGCCGAAACTATGTCCAGATTTTGGGTCATGTTTGAAGTGTATGGATTTATTAAATTCTGGTTAACAATACTGTTGGACAGTTAACAAACACTGTTGGAGTTCAATGTAGCTAAGTGTGAAGTGATTCACTTTGGTAAGAGTAATAAAAAGATGGATTACTGGGCTAATGGTAGACTACTTGGTAGTGTGGAAGAGCAGAGGGATCTTGGTGTCCATGTACACAGATCTCTGAAAGTTGCCACCCAGGTAAATAGTGCAGTGAAGAAGGCATATGGCGTCCTGGCTTTTATTGGTAGAGGAATTGAGTTCCGGAGTCCTGAGGTCATGCTGCAGTTGTATAAGACTCTGGTGCGGCCGCATCTGGAATATTGTGTGCAGTTTTGGTCGCCATACTATAGGAAGGATGTGGAGGCACTGGAACGGGTGCAGAGGAAGTTTACCAGGATGTTGCCTGGTATGGTAGGAAGATCCTATGAGGAAAGGCTGAGGCACTTGGGGTTGTTTTCTTTGGAGAAAAGAAGGTTTAGGGGTGATTTGATAGAGGTGTACAAGATGATTAGGGGGTTTGATAGGGTTGACAGTGAGAACCTTTTTCCACGTATGGAGTCAGCTATTACAAGGGGGCATAGCTTTAAATTAAGGGGGGGTAGATATAGGACTGATGTTAGGGGTAGGTTCTTCACTCAGCGAGTCGTAAGTTCATGGAATGCCCTGCCAGTAACAGTAGTGGACTCTCCCTCTTTATGGGTATTTAAGCGGGCATTGGATAGGTATATGGAGGATAGTGGGTTAGTGTAGGTTAGGTGGGCTTTGATCGGCGCAACATCGAGGGCCGAAGGGCCTGTACTGCGCTGTATTGTTCTATGTTCTATGTTCTAATACCAAATTATACAGGGGACAAATCTCATTGAAAATTTGTACAAATTATTAGCCTTAACTATAGGATGTTGAGTGTATTCGCTGTACTATTGAGATAAACTCTGAACATCTGTAATTGCTTGGCTATGATTTCCGGTTTAAATGTCTATTACCAGTAGTCTGCTATATTAGGGAAAGAAATCCTGCAACACACTGCACTATGAGGGATCTCGAGTAGATATCAATACTGAAGACCAGAGACGAGGAAAGAACACAATTCTGTGCCCAAAACACCGGTCACTATTTCAAATCTCGAGCATGTGGCTTCCCTCTTACGAAAACCATTAATTGAGATAAGACAGCTATTTCCTATCCAGCTTTTGCTTACCGACTCCTCCTTCTGCCTGCACAAGGCAAACCAAGCTCTGGGTCTTTGGGAAACTCAAGGCTGGTGTCTGTAGGCATTATGGAGAGTGGATTGTGGTTTTAATCCGAAGGGGGGGGGGGTGTGAGGGGGTAGTAATATCATTCACTGGGCTGAGGTGTTGCAGATGGGGTTTAACCTGGATACATGTGAAGTATTGCTTTTTGGTAAAACAAACAAGGGGAGGGCTTACACAATGAATGCTGGGATTTGGTAGTTATATAGAAAAGAGGGACCCGGGGGCGCAGGTATAATTCTTTGAAGTTTGTGGCGCAGGGTATTTCAGATTACGTCAGTGCTCAGACCTTTGAGTTTAGAAGTTGAGCAGGCATGCTGAGATTGTTCAGGACATTGATAAAGCCTGTTCTGTAGTTCTGTGTGCAGTTCTGTTATGGGAAGGAGATTGTTAAGCTGAAGAGGGTTCAGAAGAGATGTACCAGGATGTCACCAGTAACACACCATCTTCTGCCTCAGGAGCCAACAAACATGCGGCACGAACATTGGATCCACTGATTTACAAATTTCCCCTGGGTAACCCAGATCCCAGATCCAACTCCCAGACTCACATCTGCCCTCCTGAGGAGACCTAATGCCCATCTTAATTCCCACCGCTCTATCCCACACTCCCCATCGATCTATCACGATCACTTCCTACCTTCGTTCACCTATTACTTACCTTTCCGCTGAAAGTTCTGCCTGAAACTTCGACTCTCTTGCTTCTCGGATGTTGCCTGGCCTGCTGTGCCTTTTCCACCGCCATGCTTTACATACTCTAAATTATCAAACATCTGCAGTCTCCATTATCTCTCAGGTACAATTCCCTGTCAAAAAAACCATGTCGTTGTCTGTTACAACCGCACGTAGTCTTAGGGACATTTTCTTCTCAGATCATGGACGATAAAAGTTCTTTTAACGTTTTACTGATATTGTAATTCCTGATCAGTAGTTAAAGAACGTACGTTTCAATTTATAAACAGAGAAGCATGCTCATGTTCTAATAAACCTCTGGCATTGCTCCCATATCCAAGGCAGATTGAATGCTTACACATGATTGATCGACCAACCCTAACATTTGTTCCCTCTATCATCCCCACATATCCCACCCAGAATGCGTAAATTTTAATCTTACGGTTTTTTTAAAAAAATAATAAAAAGTATTGAATTGAAATGGGTTAACTGGAGATATTTGTTCAGCGATTGAGATTGATCTCAATCTCCGTGGAACCTAAATATGTCACTGGAGAGCTTTCCTCTTCTATTAATGAGGGAATCGGTTCAATGTGTTATCCCATAGTATCAGCGGGAGTATCACCAACAGCACTAACAGGGATCAGCAGATCTAGAGAGGGGGGAAGGAGAAATCTGAATCTGAGAAAATTAGACTGGAATGTTCCAACAATGGATCAGAATCTGAGAACATTAGACTGGAATGTTACAGCAATGGGCAGGAGTTTATCCGAGGGTATTTCCTTGCTTTCTCAACCTCGGATCTCATTAGCATTACGGTTCTATGGTGTACTGATGGTTATTCAAAATGGTTACTATCCCATCCTCATTATCGTTGGTGTTCCTGGTAATTCATTCTATCTGTTCATAAAGCCAGGTTGGACTGAATTACTGCTCATATTATTTAAAATTTAGAAAGGTGGACGTCAATATTTTCAATTCCAATGAAATATTCCATTCCTCACAAATTATAACGAGCAGATTATTATTGACAAATTACTCACCAATACGCGATGAGGAACCAGACTGTTCTCAAACTCCGTAATACATCTATACCTGCACAGATCAACATTTCTATATCTTCCCCACTCACTAATCCTGTCCAATATCACCATTATGATATCCGCGACTCCTCCTCAGCCTCAGTGCATCTTCTGAATAAACCATCAATTGTGCCTTTGTTCAATCTGGATATACCTTAACAAGTCCCTTGTAACCACATGTCAGTTGCAGAATAATTGCTCTTGAGTATGTTGAATTGTTCACTGCACAGAACCTGTCAGACAGGCAGACACTGCGTGCTGCTTAAATCATTGACGCATAATCTAGAGCCACAGAATAATAATCTGTTGATAACTCAAGAAGGAAATTGATGTTATTGAAGTGGAACCATCATCATTTGTAATTTAAAAAAGGCTCATCTGCATGCTTCCTGTCCTTCAGAGAAGTCAATGGTTATTCTTCCCCAGTCATAGCTGTGCAAACCCACATCAAAGTGTTTTACTCTTTACTGTGCTGTGGAACCAGACACTCAGTTCAAGATCCGTATAACATGCTAGCTTGACCATGGCTGCACACATCCCGTGAGGGAAGAACAAAAGTAAAGTTAGCTCCTTTCCTCTGCCTGTTTTCCTTATTTCTACACCACATTTCCATTCGGGTAGGTGACCATTCCCTATTGCAAGTGCAATCTTTCTGACTGAGTCTCTACCCAAGAGTGATGTTCATCTCCACAGGCACCTTTGGTTCTGGATTTACTGATGCTGACATACAGATCTAAGGAACTTTTAAATTCCACATCGATGGCAGTACATAGAGAAGGAATGGGTTTTTATGTCATAATAACGATATGGAGACCGTAAGTGTGGGAAAGAAATTATTGTGATCATCACTGAGAGTGTGGTTGAGACAGTACTTGCGGTATTATGGACAGATTTTCTTATCCTTAGAACGAATGATCTCATTGCTATAGAGACTAATTTCACCCGACTAATCCCTGCGCCGATGGTAAAAGAGGAGTGAGTGAAGGTTAATCTGAAGCACTGTCAGAGATAAGAGGTCATTGCATTGAAACTTGATGGTGACGGACAATCACTCGTTATGTTCTACACACACTGAGAAGGTGATAAATTCCATGGCTTGTAGTTTTTATTTTACTCAGGATGCATGATTCTGGATATTTAAGTTCCTCTGAGGTTAAAACCTTCAGTCAAATCCTGCCTTGATATCGGGGTCAATCCCTCTTACCTAAGCAGGTCAGTTAAACACTTTTGTTAATGTTAATACGTGATGGTGTCTGTGTGGAGAGTGTTTTCTTCTCACAGAGGGTAGTGAATGTCAGGAATTCTCAGGTCTAGAAAGTTAGGGGAGCGATATCACTGCAAGTATTTAAAGAGGAGGTAGATGGAGTTTTAATCCGTCAGAGAGCTGAGTGGAGGGAAGAATTGGGCATTAAAGATGAGTTAATGCCAACAGTAGGTCAGACATGATCGCATACAATGACATGAGCATCGGAATTATCTACTCCTGTTTCTTATGCTCTCATATTCTGTCATTGGAAAGTGAATGGTTGTAATTTACCTAGAAGTGCTGTTATTGAATGTTGAGGACAGTGAGAGAAGTTTATCTGGTGAGCTATCTCTGGGTGAGATATGGACCTGATATTCACAGTGAATCTGGGTCTACAACATGACCAACAAATGAAGCACCATTTGCAGCGAGGAGACACTCTGTAAAGAGATGAGAGGCCTCTTTTGTATCAAGCCTGGATTTCCCATCACATTTTCCAACCCACACCAAATCACCCAGTGTTGAGGGACTCAATAATATCCTGTCTCCATCTGCTCCTGTTCAGGTGGTGTTAAGGACGGAATGGAACATAGGAACATAGGACTGAGGAGCAGGAGTGGGTCATTAGACACTTTGTCATTGCTCGACCAGACAATAAGATCATGGCTGATCTGAGTGTGGTCTGCGCAGCACTTTTCTGTCTGTCCACAATTTTACGCCATTCACATGTCTGTTAAATGTTGAATAAACTCAACTTTGAATAAATGCAAGCACCCAGGCACAATATTAGGGAACTGCACAAAGTCAAACTACACAGGCAGCACAATTCTGGAAGGCGCCAGGCATTTGTCTAACAGTCTTGTTCCCATACAATTAATTCTGCTGCAGTTCATCATTTTTTATTTATTCATGGAATGTGGGTGTTATTGATAGGCCAACATTTATGGACCATGTCTAATTACGCTGGAAGTAGTGATGTTGAGCTGCATCTTGGGAATAAACTTCTAGGGAAGAGAATTCCCATTTGAACAGCCCCGTGAGAATTTCTCATTCCTGCTCTGACCAATGTTGGAGGGTGACTGTTTCATTTTCCAGCCCAACACTTCTCCACTGATTACAACAAATTTGAAGTGTAACCTAGGTCATTTTCTCGAAAAATGTGAGACACAAAGTCACACACATACAGACACATACACCAACGCACATGTCTGAAGACGATAAAGAATAAGAAATGGTTTCCAAAGTTTCATAGTATTTTTAATCATATCAAATGGAAAAGAGATAATGTGTCCCAACTGCTATTCTGTCTCCGACGTTATTCTACTCAAACAAGCTGCTGGTATGAGACTTCTTCCTGGAACAGTTGGATTTGGCAGAATTTCCTTTCCTTCAAGCAGTGGAGCGATTCCCATGAATCCTCAATAGGAATCCTCCACGTTTGTTAAAGATGATTCAGGGACTTTTTAATCTCACACTTTGCTGACAGGAGGGTCAAGGTAAGAGAACGGGAGCATCAGACTGCAGCTTACGACCATAAGATCATCGAAAATAGGAACAGAAATGAGGCCATTGAGCCCATCAAGTCTGATCCACCATTCAATTATGCTGACAAGTTTCTCAACCCCATTGTCCTGCTTTCTCCCTGTAACCCTTGATCCCTTTGATACTCCAGAAGCAAACTATCTCTATCTTAAATATACTCAATGATCTGACCTCCACTGCCTTTTGTGAAAATGAATTCCATAGGTTCCCCACGCTCTGGCTGAAGACATTTCCCCTTACCTCCATTCTAAACGGATTTCCCTTTACTCTAAGTTTGTGTCCTTGGATCCTAGAGTCTCCTATCAATAAAAGTCTTCTCACCATCCGTACTGTCCAGGACATTCAATATTCTGTATGTTTCAATTAGATTCACCCACATCCCTCTGAACTCCATCAAGAACAGCCCCAGAGTCTTCAAACGTTCCCAAATATTAAGCTTTTCATTCCTGGGACCATTCTCATGTACCTGCTGTGAACCCATTCCAAGGTCAGCACATCCTTCCTGAGGCATGGGGCTCAATACAACGCATAATACTCGACATGTGGTCTGACCAGAGCCTTATAGAGCCTTAGAAGTACATCCTTTTTTTTTACATTCAAATCCTTTCAAAATAAATTCCATCACTGCATTTGCCTTCCTAACTACTGACTCAATCTGCACATTAACATTAAGAGAAGCCTGGAGTAGAACTCCCAAGTCCCTTTGCACTTCAGACATCTGAATTTTCTCAGTAGTCCTTGTTTTTATTCTTCCTACCAAAGTGCATGTTCCCACAATTTCCCAGTTTGTACTCCATCTGCCACTTCTTTACCCATTATCCTAACTTACCCACATCCTTCTTAATCCTCCATGCCTCTTCGACGTTACCTGTCCCTATACCTATCTTTGTATCACCTTCAAACTTAACCAGAATGCCTTCAGTTCCTTCATCTGGATGGTTAATGTATAAAATGAAACGTTGTGGTCCCGACACCGAGCCTTAAGGAACACCACTTGTCACTGGCTGTCATCCTGAGAAGGACACTATTATCGACGCTCTCTGCTTCCAGCCAGATAGCCAAATTTCTATCCATGCTAGCACCTTGCTCTAGTACCATGGGCCCTTGGCTTACTCAGTAGTCATTGTCAAAGACCTTCTGGAAGTCCAGGTGATGACATCCATTGGATCTCCTTGTTCTAAGCTGCTCGTTACGTCCTCAAGGTTTTCTAGCAGCTTTTCCAGGCATGACCTCCCCTCTAAGAAACCATGGTAACTTTACCATCCACATCCAACTATTCAGAAATCTCATCCTTCACAATGGATTCCAGGATCTGACCCAGAGCTCAAGTTTTGATTAGACAGTCTGTGATTTCCGTTTTTTGCTTTACTCCCTTTTTTAAATAGGGGTATAACGTTAGCGATTTTCCAGTCCACTGGGAATCTCCCTGATTTGAGAGATTCCTGAATGATCACCACCAACGCCTCCACTGTCTCATCAGCTATCTGCCTTAGAAATCTGGAATGGAGTCCATCTGGTCCAGGTGATTTACTTACCTTCAGGCCATTCAGTTTTCCCAGCACCTTCTCTGAGGTGATGGCCACCTTACTCAGGTCTGTCCACTAAGTTTTTTAAATATTTGGGATATTGCTCGTGTTTTCAACCGTGAAGACTGACACCAAGTAATTTTTCAGCTCCTCATCCATTTCCTTGTTCCACATTACTATCTCTCCTGTGTCAATTTCTAGCGATCAGATGCCCATTTTTGCCTCTAATTTGCCCTTTCCATGTCGAAAGAAGCTCTTACAGTCTTTCTTTTTATTTAATCTTCTCACTCCTTACTTCTGTTTTTTTTTTTGCTCTCTGTTGGTCTTTACAAGTGTTACGACATGGTGGCGAATGCCTCTATTAATTAAACCAAACATCCAGGAAAGCTCAACTCACCTCGTAATCTATTAGAATATGAGTGACAGAGAACTCCCAAATTCCATTATTTAAAGAAAATAACGCCAATTTATTTTTAACTGTAAAAGTGAACATTACACCACAACTATTTACAACTTTATCCAGCTCCGACCCCCACCCCAACCACACAACTGCACCCACCTCTATAACAATATGCTGTTTCAATTAGACACTTATGAAGATTGCATCAACTTGATTTAAAAACCACACAGCCACTGCCGTCCTCTGTGATGTTACTCTCCTGGCTGCTGAATTCCCTGGGTCGTCGTATTTCTGTTTACTGTGAATATGTTTCATATGAAAAAATATCTATGATAGTGAGTATTTCCTAATTTCTTGCAGAGCAAGATGGTTGATCCCAGGCTTCTCCGTCTCGATTGCATCTGCTGCCTCCCCAATTTTCAAAATGTTCGCATTTTTATATACTCAGCATCAAATTGTCTCACTGGTTCAATGTTGGCAAAACAATAAATTCAATCTCGATTTGCTTTCAGTGACAGAGAGAGTGAAGGAAAGAGAGTGTTGCATGCAACAGGGTGACTGGTGGAGCAAGAGCCTTGTTTGGGCGTAGGTGCTGTAACAGATATACAGAGAGTGTGAGGGAGTAGAGAGAATAGGGAGACATTTGTCCTGGCCGAGCGGGGAAGGTTATTGATGTTTGTCCTGTATTGATGGGCATTTCTTCAGATCATCTCAGCATCGGGGTGAGCCTCCCCAATGTCTTGTCCACGTCTATCACTAATAACAGCACAGAGCACATCCCACAGCTTCTTCAGAATATGTTTGCGTGGATCTTGCAAACAACAAGTTGGAACAAACATTGGTGCCTTACATATCTAAACCAAAACTGTTGTGCATCCGATTCTCTGGAAATTAGATATGCAAATATCGTGGGTGCTGCAGTAATATTGAATGATCTAAAATTGCAACTTAACTGCGTTAACGAAATGATTGCTAATGCTGTGAAAAATACATTTCATAAGTGTGTATGAGGTAGGCTGAAGAGTATGTTATGAACCAAAGTAGAGAGCAGATTATTTCGGGCGTGGTGTTGTGTGGTCAGAAGGACTAATTACTTACCGTGCTCTGAGGAACCTATTGGGCAATCGTGACATTATATGTTGCATTTTACAAGGCGCCTGCAAGCAATATAGAATGTTTGAACATTACACTCAAATATCATGGAAATCCGAAGGCTTGAGGCTCAAGTGAATTGGAAAAATACAATATTACATTTAGTGTGAGACAGACTTTGCCTATTAGTGATAGAAATACTGTAAAGTCTGAAAAATACGTATATAACACTAAGTTACAAACACCAATTAAAGGAAAGGTGACTCATTGATGGTTTACGTAAGAAATTAATGATTGCATTAAATCTAAGGAAGCAGCTTCAGAAGAATTCCAGATATTGTGCAAACCTGAACATTCTGAGAGATTTACTTTGCTGAAAATAAGGCCGAAGAAAGTGTTAAGTAAATCAAAAAGAACATGAATACAAACAAACAGGAAACACACAGACTGCTCAAATAAAAACAAACAGGAAACACAAAGACTGCTCAAATCTAGGATCCATGCACCAAAGAAAACAAAAGTAAGGCCAAATGTGGAAATGTATAAGGGTTAGGACAATACATTGTGGGGAACTAGGAAATGGCAGAGAAACTAACCATCTAGTTTGCATCTATCTTCATGGAGAAAGCGCCAGGCAATCCTTGTGTAAAGCAAGCAATCACCTGGGATTTGTGGAACTAAAGACATAAAGTCAATTCATATCAGCAACAAGGTAGTACTTGAAAATGGAGCTAGATTGATCATTGCTAAGTCTGATGGGCCAGATATACTTCATATCAAAATGTCAGAAATAAAACAACATATTAATTGAACTGTCAGTGACTGTGTTTTATTTTCCTGTAGATCCTGCAAAGACCATAAGCCCTTGTAGATCACTGGAAGGTAGTGAACGTGATCCATCTGTGTACACAGGGAAGAAGAGATAATGTGGAGAAGTGCAGAACAATTAATTTGACATATGTAGGGAAACAATTAGAATCCATTATATAAGAAGTCTTACTGGGTACTAAGAAATGAACAGCAATGTTGCAGAGAATCACAATGCATTTCTGAAAGAGAAATCATGCCTGACAAACTTATTTGAATTTATTTCTTGCAGCATAGACCACGGACAACTCGTGGAAGTAGTGTATTTGGATTTTCAGAAGTCTGGGCGGGAAAACATTTCTGGCTGTAACAGCTGCTCCTTTTTTGAGGTATTTTAGGTGTCGAAGGTGATTTCCCCGAATTCCAGGAGCAGCAATTTCTGCTTTGTATGCTGTTGCATTGGTTTGGAACTTTGGGGAAAAAAGTCAAAGCAACAGCAGATTTAAAAGGGAAAAGAACATACAAAGGAAGCACACGGTGAGGGGAAGCAACTGACAGGATAGCGTACCTGCACAGTTACTGCCTTTGCTGTTTGAATTCATGTATTGCTGGAGATCAGAGTGCGTCTAGAAAAATTAACAAACAGTGAAATTTACAACTGGTTTGGAGGAACTGTTTGGGCAAAGTCCCCAGCCAGATAAGTGAATTGTTTTAACTGTGTCCTACAGAAAGTCTTCAGAATTTAGTAGAATGGATTCTTCCTTAATTATATGTTTTTTGAGATATGTCCCTTGATTAATCATAAAATATAAGCCATAAATATTAATTTAACCTGGGGCAGTGTTTTGTAGAGGAACAAGACAGTTTTGTTTTTCTGGGTCTGTAGATTGTGAAGGAGCACAAATGGCCTTGGTAGAATCATATGCACTTCTTGTCAGATGTAGGAGTTTAAAAAGGATTTGAGGGTTACTGCGGACTATATCTGCAATAAATGCTTCTAGTTGCGAATCCTATCAGATCGAATGGATCGGTTGAAGAGACAGTTAGAGACAACGAAAAATTTGTAACAGCAACAGTATGTGATGGATGACAGTTATAGGAAGGGGGGAAAGTCTCAGATGCAGTCACATAGATGGGTTAACTCCAAGAAACGTAAGAGAGGTAAGCAATTAGTGCAGGAGTCTTCTGGAGCTGTCCCCATTTCAAATAAATATGCTGTTTTGGAAAATGTGGGGTGTGATGGATTCACAGGGGAACATGGCACGAACAGGCAAGTTTCTGGTATTGAGACAGGCTCTAATGCAACAAGGGGTATGTCGGATTCCATGAGGTCAATTGTGTTAGGGGACTCCCTAGTCTGAGGAACAGACAGACGTTTCTGTGGACAGCAGAGAATAAAACAGAATTGTTGCTTCCCTGATGCCAAGATCAAGGATGTCTCAGAAAGGGTGCAGAATATTCTCACGGGGGAGAGGGGCCAGCAAGAGGTCATTGTCCACATTGGAACCAACGATATAGGAAGGGAAATTTTGAGAATCTTGACGGAGATTGCAGTGTGTTAGGCAGAAATTTAAAAAGGAGGTTCTCGAGAGTTGTAATATCTGGATTACTCCTGGCGCTGCGAGCTCGTGAGAGCAGGAATAGGAGGATAGAGCAGATGAATGCATGGCTATGGAGCTGGTGTATGGGAGAACGATTTGCATTTTTAGATCGTTGGAATCTCTTTTGGGGTAGAAGGGACCTATACCAGAAGGACAGATTGCACCGAAATTGGAAGGGGACGAAGATGCTAGCAGGGATATTTGCTTGAGCTGCTCGGGAGGGTTTAATCGAGTAAGGGGGGGGGGGGGGTGGAGGGGGGCAGGGAGATAGTGAGGAAATAGATCAATCTGAGATTGGTACAACTGCGAACAGAAACAAGTCCAACAGTCAGGGCAGGGAAATACAAGGTAGTACTAATAAAGTAAACTGCATTATTTAAATGCAAGGTCCTAACAGGGAAAGCAGATGCACTCAGGGCATGGTTAGGAACATGGGACTGGGATATCATAGCAATTACAGAAACATGGCTCAGGGATTTGCAGGACTGTCAGCTAAATGTTCCAGGATACAAATGCGACAGGAAAGATAGAAAGGGAGGCCGGAGAGGAGGGGGAGTGGCATTTTTGATTAGGGTTAGCATTACAGCTGTACTGAGGGAGGATATTCCTGGAAATATATCCAGGGAAGTTATTTGGGTAGAACTGAGAAATGAGAACGGGATGATCACCTTATTGGGATTGTATTGTAGACCCCCTAATAGTGAGAGGGAAATTGAGAAACAAACTTGTAAGGTGATCTCAGCTATCTGTAAGAAAGTAGGGTGATTATGGTAGGAGATATTACCTTTCCAAATATAGACTGGGTCTGCCATAGCCTTAAGGGTCGAGATGGAGAGCAATTTGTTACGTGTGTACAAGAAAATTTTCTGATTCAGTATGTGGACGAACGTACTAGAGAAGGTGCAAAACTTGACCCACCCGAGGGAAAAAAAGGCAGGGCAGGTGACTGAGGTGTCAGTGGACGTGCACTTTGGGGCCAGCTGCTATAATTCTGTTAGATTTAAAGTAATTATGGAAAAGGGTAGGCCAGATCTAAAAGTTGAAGTAGAAAATTGGAGAAGGGCCAATTTTGACAGTTTTAGGCAAGAACTTTCAAAATTTGATTGGGGGCAGATATTCACAGGTAAACGGACGGCTGGAAAATGGGAAGTCTTCAGAAATGAGATAACAAGAATCCAGAGAAAATATGTTCCTGTTAGGATGAGTGGTAAGGCTGGTAGGTATAAGGAATGCTGGATGACTAAAGGGTTTGGTTAATAAAAAGAAGGAAGCATGTGTCAGGTATAGACAGGTTAAATCGAGCGAATCCTTAGAAGAATATAAAGGCAGTAGGAGTACACTTAAGAGGGAAATCAGGAGGGCAAAAGGGGGACACGAGATAGCTGTAGCAAGTAGAATTAAGGAGAATCCAAAGGGTTTTTACAAATACATTAATGACAAAATCATAACTAGGGAGAGAATAGGGCCCCTCAAAGATCAGCAAGGCGAGAAAATGTGGGAGATACTAAACGAGTATTTTGCAGAAGTATTTACTGTGGAAACGGATATGGACGATATAGAATATCAGAAAATAGATGGTTACACGTTGAAAAATGTCCATATGAGGAGGAAGTGCTGGATGTCTTGAAATGGGTAAACGTGGATAATTCCCCATGACCTGAACAGGTGTACCATAGAACTCTGTCGTAAGCCAAAGAAGTGATTGCTGGGCTTCTTGCTGAGACATTTGGACCGTTGATAGTCACAGGAGAGGTGGTAGAAGACTGGAGTTTGGCAAACGTGGTGCCACTTTTTAAGAAGGGTGGTACGGACAATCCAGGGAACTATAGACCAGTGAGCCTGACGTCAGTGGTGGGCAAGTTGTTGGAGGGAATCCTGAAGGACAGGATGTACATGCATTTGGAAAGACAAAGACTGATTAGGGATAGTCAACATGGCTTTGTGCGTGGGAAATCATACCTCGCAATCTTGATTGAGTTTTTTGAAGAAGTAAAGAAGAGGATTGATGAGGGAAGAGCAGTAGATGTGGTCTATATGGACTTCAGTAACGTGTTCGACAACATTCTCCATGGGAGACTGATTAGTAAGATTAGATCTCACGGAATACAGGGACAACTAGCCAATTGGATACAAAACTGGCTCAAAGTTTGAAGACTGAGTGTGGAGGTGGAGGGCTGATTTTCAGACTGGAGGCCTGTTACCAGTGGAGTACCACAAGGATCAGTGCTGGGTTCTCTTTTTTGTCATTTACATAAATGATTTGGCTGCGAGCGTAGGAGGTATTGTTAGTAAGTTTGCAGATGACACCAAAATTGGAGGTGTAGTGGACAGCGAAAAAGGTTACCTCAGATTACAACAGGATCTTCAGATGGGCCAATGTGCCTAGAAGTGGCAGATGGAGTTTAATTCAGACAAATGCGAGATGCTGCATTTTGAGAAAGCAAATTTTAGCAGGACTTATGCACTTAATGGTAAGGTCCTGGGGAGTGTTGCTGAACAAAGAGACCTTGGAGTGTAGGTTCATAGCTACTTAAAAGTGGAGTCGCAGGTAGATAGGATAGTGAAGAAGGCGATTTATATGCTTTCCTTTATTGGTTAGAGTATTGGAGTTGGGAGGTCATGTTGCGGCTGTATAGCACACGAGTTAGGCCACTGGTGGAATATTGCCTGTAATTCTGGTCTCCTTCCTATCGGAAAGATGTTGTGAAACTTGAAAGGGTTCAGGAAAGTTTTACAAGAATGTTGCCAGGGTGGGAGGATTTGAGCTAAAGGGAGAGGCTGTACAGGCTGGGACTGGTTTCCCTTGAGCGTCGGAGGCTGAGGGGTGCCCTTCTTGAGATGTACAAAATTATGAGGGGCATGGACAGGGTAAAGAGACAAAGTTTTTTTCCCTGGGTTGGGAGACTCCAGAACTAAAGGGCATAGGTTCAGGGTGAGAGGAGAAAGATGTTGGGTGGCACGGTGGCACAGTTGTTCGCACTGCTGCCTCACAATTCCCGCCACAGGCGACTCTCTGTGTGGAGTTTGCACATTTTCTCCGTGTCTTCGTGGGTTTCCTCCCACAATCCAAAAATGTGCAGGTTATGTAAATTGGCTATGCTAATTTGCCCATAGTGTTAGGTGAAGGGGAATGAGTCTGGGTGGGTTGCGTTTCAGCGGGTCCGTGTGGATTTGGTTCCACACTGTAAGAAATCTGATCTAAATGTAAAAGAGACCTAAGGGGCAACATTTTCACACAGAGAGTGGTACGTGTATGGAATGAGCTGCCAGAGGATGTGGTGAAGGCTGGTACAATTGCAGCATTTTAAGGCATTTGGATGGTTATATGAATAGGAAGAGTTTGGAGGGATATAGGCCGGGTGCGGGCAGGTGGGACGAGATTGGGTTGGGATATCTGCTAGACATGGACGGATTGAACTAAAGGGTCTGTTTCCAGACTGTACATCTCTACGACTCTATAACTCACAGTGAGTTCTTAAATGCAATTACTTTGATTGGTAATTGGAGGAATACGTGTAATTGGAAAGTTAAAGTTAGGTTGGATTTTGTTTAAGGGAATAGGAATATAGAGGGAAAGACATCATGTCGCAGTTGCATAGAGTGTTGGTGAGAATGTACCTGAGTTATTGAGTGCAGTGTTGGTGACATAATCTAAGAAAGATTACACTGATCAATGTACATCCTCCAGATTAATTCCACAGATGACAAGATTTTCTGATGGAGAGAGTTGTCTTGCAACCTCTCCAGTTTCAAAGCATGAGAGGTGATCGCAGTGAAATTTCAAAAATCTATGATGCATGTGATGAGGTGGAAATAAACAGGATGTTTCTCTAGCTGTCTACTCTATATTAAAGGCAAATAATGACAGGATAAGGGATATGCCATTTAAGGCCGTAATAAGGCAGAAATTCTTCCCTCGGAGGGGACTGACTAATACAGGGGCATGGAAGCCTGTTGGCAGGGCAAGATAAAGGAGAATCCCCAGATATTCTTCACGTATATCAAGTAAAACAGAACAGCCAGGGAACATGTAGGGCCTATTAGTGACTTGCAAAGTTGCATCCAAACTCAAATTCATGGTAGAAGGGTGTTTTTGTGACTGGAACCCAATTTCCCCTGGTGTACCGCAGAGATCAATGCTGTGCCCCTTATTATTTGTGGTATTCATAAGTGATGTGAATGTGAAGTGGGTAGGGGGAGTGTGTGAAGTAAGTTTGTGTTTGACACAAAGATTGGCTGGGTGGTTGGCAGTGAGGAGGAAGGTCTTATGATACAGGAAGATACAGATAGAATGGTCAGATGGTCAGATCAATGGCAAATGGAATGTAACTCTGATAAATATGAGGTGATACACTTCGGAAGAAGGAACCAGACAGGGGAGTACTCAAAGAATGGCACCTCACTAGGAAGCTCAGAGGGTGCCTCTCCACACATTTCTGAATGTGACTGGAAGTGATAATTGATGAGTTCAGCATTATTGTAGACAAAGCATTTATTCATTGACCCAAAGGTTATACGAATTTTATATGGCACTTTGGTTAGGACAAATGAAATATTGTGTGCAGTTCTGGGAGCCACATTACAGGAAGGATGTGATTGTACTGGATGAGGTGCAGAGGAGATTCACCAGGATGTTCCCTGGGATGGAGCATATGAGCTGTGGAGAGAGGCTGGGTAAGCTCGAGTTATTTATTTGGAGCAGAGGAAGTTGAGTTGGTAAGTAATTCAGGTATAATATTACAAGGGGCATGGACAAGGTGAATAGACAACAGCTGTTCTTTTTAGTCAAAGTTTCAGCTTCCTTACAGTCTGAAAACAGGAAATGGAGAATGGAGAACAGAGAAACATGACACAACTACTTCACTTCTGTCTTCACAGAAAAATACATAAACAAAGCCTTCCCAGCAATAGGAGTCTGAGGAGGAAATTATGTTGAATGAAATTAGTAAATAAAATAATTTGGTGAAATTATTGGAACCGAAAATAACGGGCATAGAAAAAAAATCAACACACATTGATGAAATGGGAAAGATATTTGAGAAACTGACTGGTGGATTAATTACAGAAAAAAATAATAGAGGCATTGAACTTGGATTTTTCAGCAAGAATTGTAATAGAGTCCCAAGCCTAGTGTGCAAAGTAAATGCAATTGGGATGGGGGTAATATATGAACATGGTGTTAAAATGGGAGTGTTGACAGGAAACAATGAGGAGGAATAAATGGATGGTTTTCAGTTTGGAAGGCTCATGAGGCATCGCAATGATTGGTGATGGGGCGCCAGATATTCACAATAAATCTCAAACATCTCGTTGAGGGAATCAAATGCAAAGTTTCCAAGTCTGCTGACGGAACTAGGATTTTGAAAATTGAGGATGATGTGAAAAAATCTTCAAGGCGATTGAAACAAATGGAGTGAATGATTATATTTGTGGCAGATGAAGAGCAGTGTGGATAGATGTGATGTTGTCTACTTTGTTGGGGAACACTAAAATGCCAGCCAACCATTTAAAAAGGGAGTGGTTGAGAAATGTCGATCTATGAAGACACTTTTCCTCTATTATTGTTTGGACAGACCTCTGATATCCATGCAGGGCAGCGAGTTCTGAAGACAGAAGCCAATACTGGAAATACATTGACACAGAGACCAGTTTACGCAGACCCATCATGTGGGGAGCTGTAACATTGAAAAGGATCTGGGATCTCCGTTGTACACCAGTCACTGAAGCAATATTGCAGGAGCAGAAAGCAGTCAGGAAGATAAATGTACAGGACTTTGGTTAGGCCACATTTGGAGTACTGTGTGCAGTTCTGGTCGCCTCACTTTAGGAAAGATGTGGAAGCTTTGGAGAGGGTGCAGAGAAGATTTACCAGGATGTTGCCTGGAATGGAGAGTAGGTCGTACGAGGATAGGTTGAGAGTTCTCGGCCTTTTCTCGTTGGAACGGCGAAGGATGAGGGGTGACTTGATAGAGGTTTATAAGATGATCAGAGGAATAGATAGAGTAGACAGTCAGAAACTTTTTCCCCGGGTACAACAGAGTGTTACAAGGGGACATAAATTTAAGGTGAAGGGTGGAAGGTATAGGGGAGATGTCAGGGGTGGGTTCTTTACCCAGAGAGTGGTGGGGGCATGGAATGCGCTGCCCGAGGGAGTGGTAGAGTCAGATTCATTGGCGACCTTTAAGTGGCATTTGGATAGGTACATGGATGGGTGCTTAATCTAGGATAGAAGTTCGGCACAACATCGTGGGCCGAAGGGCCTGTTCTGTGCTGTATTGTTCTATGTTCTATGTTCTATGTTCTATAAATGGGGTGTTGACCCTCATTCAGGTGGACTTGACTCCAGGAGTAAGGGTGTCTCAGTGCAGCTGTACAGGCCTTGGTGAGACCGCAACTCGAACATTGTGCAGTATTGTGTGCAGTTTTGGCCTCCGTACCAAATAACGTACAAACCTGAAATTGAGGGAGTGCAGCAAAGGATTACCAGACTGATCTCTGGGATGACAGACTTTTTGTGAGAGCAGAGTTTGGGGTGACTGAGCCTGTATCCCATGGGGTTGAGGAAAATGAGTGGAGATCTCAGAGGAATATATAAAACACTGACAGAGTTAGGTAGATTGGAAACAATGATGATAATTCCCCTGGCTGGGACGTCTAAAACAAGGAGCCACAGTATTAGGTACAGACAGGTCACATTGCATTTAGATAAGAATAATTATCTGCACTCAGAGACTGGTGAACCTGGGAATTCTCTCTCACATAAGGCTGTGGAAGACAAGGCATTAAAGACTATAAAGGATGTCGAGACACCGAAGGGGTGGTGGAGAGAGCAGGAGTATGGTGTAGAAATAAATGTTCAGTCATCATTATATTGAACTGGACAGCAAATTCGACAGATCAAAGGGACTACCGCAGTTCCTATTTTATAGCTTCACAAGGTTAATCACATTAAGGGATGTGAACAGTGAGTGGGGCAAGTGCATTGAGGAGATGTTCAGACATTAACTAGAATGGGGCAGGCTCAATGTGCTGTATGGCCTATTCCATTTCCGATGTTTCTGTACGGTCTGTGGGAAAACTCTGTAAATGTTGTCACAAGTTCGCAGATGTTAAGAAGGGGGTCTCTGCCGGCTCAACATGACTGTGTTTCCAGTTCCCTTTTCCATACTGAGGCTGGGTGTTCTGTCCGGTTATATCCTTGAAGACCTCGGAGCAGTTTGAAACAATAGAGTGTCTTTCTTGGCCTTTTCAGAGACCATTCAAGTGTTTATCACATGTCTGTGTGTTTGGTGTCACATTTAGGCCAGACCAGGAAAGCACAGGAGATTCACTTCCTGAAAGTACATTGGAAAAGAAAATTGTTGTTTACAATCGACATTGACTTCAAGGTCACTTCAAGGTCTCGATATTTTATTAATTGCTTTTAACTTCCACCAGCTGCCAGAGCATTAGCCTGGTCTTGATTATTAATCCAGTGACTTTTCCAAAACAGCATCATCTCCACATGGGGACCTATTTGAAGCCACACTGAGCAAGTTATGTCTGTGCTGCTTGACAGCTCTGTCAAAATGAACTCCAAATTTGACTATCGTGATGAGACTGAGGGGGTTGGAATTGGTCAGATTGTAATTATTCCCCGCTTAGGAACTGGACATAGCTGAGTCATTTTCCATATTGCCAGGGAGATGTCAGAGTTAGAGCTGGAAGGAAATAGCTTCCCCAGGGACAGGGATAGTGAGAGTTGGAGCTGCCTTTTTTTAGAGACATGAAATGGCCAAAATTTAAAAGTCTACTTCAGTTGTCTGTTTTTGAAAAGCCACAAAATAGCCAGACATTAAAATAGATTGCTTCAGCATTCGCGAAAAAAGTGACTTTGAGAAGGAAATAATTCCAAGGCCAAAGAATGGATAATCTGATTCGCAAGATTCTGAAACATGCTAACATAGTGATAAAGAAGGTTCTTGTTGCGAAAAATTGATGATTTGTAACAGAACACAGATGAAATAATGAAATTGTAGCACAAAAACTCTGAAGAATCACTACAAAAGGTAACTTATTCTGATCTCAGTAAGGATTCTTTTCATCCTCAAAAACAGCAACTCAAGTTATCTTTCAGAAGCCAGCTTGGCCTTTGAAACTGTTTACAATCGTAAAAAGTTCTAGTTAAATATTTGGTGAATAATCATGTACACAGATTTCAACGTAATTATAAAACCTTAAACAGATGCCTGGCATGTCTTGTCCAATTCGCTAAGAAAAAGATTAACAGTAGAAATAATAATAATATTACGAATTTTGTATCAGAATCAACTTTTTAATGTAAAATGTGAGAAGTGGTAGCCTGCCCAATGGAGAATAGAATTTATGCAATCCTTCAAAATAAACAATGAGTCACTGGAGGGTTTGCCTCTTCTATTAATTAAGGACTCGGTTCATTGTGTTATCCCAGTATTGGCGGGAGCATCAATGACTGGACTAACAGGGATCAGTAGCTCGAGAGACAGGGGGAGGAGAGATCAGAATCTGAGGACATTAGACTGGAATGTTCCATTAATGGATCAGAATCTGAGAACCTTAGACTGGAATATTACAACAGACAGGAGTTTATCCTGTGGTTTTTTTCTACCTTTCTCAGCCTTGGATGTCATTAGCATCACGGATCGAAGATATCCTTTGGATTATTCAAGGTGGTTACTATCCCATCCTCGCTATAGTTGGTGTTCCTGGAACAGAATTATTGTGATCAACCCTGAGAGTGTTGTTGTGATAGTATTTGGGGTATTGTGCACAGATTTTCTCTCCTTTATAAGGAACAATCCTCTTGGCAGAAAGAGTATAAAGGAGTTTCGCCTGACTAATTGTTGGAATGATTGTACCATCGGGAGTGCATGAGGATTAATCTGTGGCGCTTTGAAGAATAAGAGGTGATTGCATTGAACTCAAGGTGATGGACAGTCACTCATTATATTCCAAACAGAACTAAAACGGTGATAAATACCATGTTTTTTTTAACTTGGTTTACATGATTCTCGATGGCTTAAAAGACTCTGAGAACGTTCCTCTCACTCCACACCACTCCCCATTTCGATTGAGAGAGAGAGAGAGCCAGTCTTTAACTGAACTCTTCCAACATTAATACAGTGCATTTGGTGTGTGATCATACATATAACTTCACCTTATCCACCATCGCAACAGGAGCCACAATACCTTCATTCTATAACAATTTAACAATCCCCACCAGCTTCTGACCCCCAAGGAGAACATGGATCTGTCTTCTTGGAGATGGAAGATGCCTCCTTGAGGCTTGGCACAAAACATTTGGCTTCCTCCCTCACTGTCCGCAAAATACGTTAAAGTATCATTTGTTCCACAGGCAATGGAGCCACGAGGAACATTGTGAGCAGTCTATGAGTGCAGTCTCTGCTCCATTCGTTTTCCAGGTTGGAGCATCAATAACACCCTCCTATTCCTGTGTAAGTGTCTCGAGAGGTGAATGGTCTCCTACTGGTTCCATAGAACAGGTTTAGGGGTCTTACTGGACTCTGCCTGTTCCTGTTTAACAGCTCAATGTACTGATCAGACGCCTCCTCTTCTGTGGAACACGCAGGAGGATTGAATGGGCTGTCCCTCTTCTTGTTCAGTCATTTCGATGGGCTGAATAGTTTCTACATATCCGGGTGTAACCAGCTTGAGATGCTGAATGAGCTCCTCTTTTAACTGTGGAAATGTGCAGTGCCTGGCCGTTCTGTTACATGAATGTTACCGACACTTTAACAGCACAAATGTGAATGTTGTTCGGGTCTTGCTGAATATGGACACAGACCCGTTCAGGAGCTGAGTGCGGACAAAATATTCCGAATATTGTGTGATCTTCAGTGATCACTCCGCTTCTGATCTTGAGATAAATGGGGGGCGTCGGAATGGGGGCACATAGACGTTGACGAAGGAACTGAAGATGTTTGTGCTGAGGAAAGTTAATCTGAGGATCTCCTGAAGAGATGTCCAGGGATTGAGAGGATTGTCGGCCACCGACCACAAACATCTTCCTTTGTGCTCTGACAGACCCCAACCAGTGAGGAGGTTAGACCTGATTCTCATTAAGCTCAAATAAGTAGGTGGTCCCGATAACACCCGCAGTCATCTACTGCCTTGATATCAAGGCCATTCACTCTATCCTGAGCCCCTGTGTTCACCTCTTGTTCATATCAATCAGGTGACGGTGTATGTGTAGAGGGTGTTTTCCTCTCACAGAGGATAATCAATGTCAGGAATTATCTGAACTAGAGAGTTAGGGGAGCTACATCACTGAAAGTATTTAAAGAGGTGGTACATGAATCTTTGACCTGTCAGCGAGCTGAGGAGTGTGAAAAACTGGGCATTAAGGAGGAGTTAATGCTAACAGTAGATCAGCCATTATCAAATACAATGGCTTGACCGTCCAAATTACATATTCCTGTTCCTTATGTTTTCATTTTCTGTAATTTCAAAGTAAATGGCTGTAATTTCCCTGGATGTACTGTTATTGTATGCTGTAATCAGAGAGAACAAATCATTTTTGCATCATCTCTGAGTGAGGTATGGAGCTTTATTCATAACGAATCCTGGTCTAGAGCAAGACCAACAAATGAAGCACAAGTTGCAGAGAGGGGACACTCTGTAAACAGACCAGTGGCATCTTTCAAAACCAGCCTGGATTTCCAAATAACATTTTCCAATCCGTACCAATCTGAGTGTGACAGTTGTGAGTGATTTAATGAAATCCTGTGTTACTGTGGACCAGGTATTTGGAGCAAGTGGCCCCCATCTGCACCTTGCAGGAGCTGTATGAGGCTGAATGCACCATAGTAACACGGGACTGTGGAGCAAGAGTGGGTCATCAGACACTTTGTCACTGCTCTTCCATGAACTATCATCTGATTAAGGTCTCAGCAGCACTTTTCTGTCAGTACCATTTCCCTACATTCATTTTTCTTTCAAATGTCTTACATAGACAACTTTGAACAAATGGAAATATCCAAGCATCACAATCGTCTGTGGAAGGGAATTCACACCTTAACAACCCTTTGAGAATCTCTTGTTTGTGTTCTGACCAATGTTGGAGGGTCACTCATGTCTTTTCCCACTCCTCTATTGGTGAAAGCAAATTTTAAATGTAACCAGTTGAGTGCTGTGCCCAATGATATAGGTATCCGACTGGGTAATTTTCTGGAAAAGTCTGAGACACAGAAAGTTGAACTGTGAAAAAATGGTAAAATCATAGAGTGTCCCAAATATGTTTCTGACTTTGAACTTATTCTGCTCACACAAATGTCTGGGAATGCGGATTTCTTCCCGGAACAGTTGGATTTGGCTGAATTCCCTTTGTTTCGAGCTGTGCAGAGATTCCTATGAATCCTCATCAGGAATCCTCCACGAATGGTAAAGATGACTCAGGATTTTTCTGCTCTTACACCTTGTTTTCAGGCAGAACAAAGTAAGGTAGAGACACCAATTGGCTGCTGCTTCTGAAGCAAGTAATATTTTTCTCCGTCTCTGTGTGGAAAAATACAAGAATGTCAACTGAACACCAAAGTGGACCATGTGCGCTCTCCATGTACATTCTCTGGAATGGATGATAATAGACTGTATGCTGTATGCAGCATCATTGCTGTTGTTGTGCACAGTGCCTTTCATTAGCAAAAGAAAATAATGTGACCGTTTTATGATTTGATGAGATGCTTATATGCATCAGCGTAATTTTTAAAAATGGGTTGATATCTTCATAAGATTTGTGTTAATACCAATGCATCTCATTCAAAAAATTATTATCTAGCTTTAGACTTCTTAACAAGAGAAAATATGTATCCAGCTGAAAGACTTCTCTGAAAATCGTGGTTCAGTAAGATTTCTCATCTCAGATCTAAACAGATAATCCCCGATAACAAAAGGCCTTCATTTCAGGAATGAGTAAAGGGAAGCATCTTTGAACATCTTTGAAAGGAATTGACTCCTTTTTTTTTAGTTTAGAGGATCAGAACTGCACCCAGTGTATCTGATGTGGTCTCAGCAATCCTTGCACAGATACAGTGAAATATTCCTAATTAAACCCAATACCCGTTGCCACAAACAGCATCATTCCACTTACTTTCCGAATCACTTGCTGCATCTGCAGACAGACTTCATATGATTCATGTACCAAGAATATGAAAAACATCTGCATCACAGAGTTCTGCAATCTCTCTCCATTTAAATTGTTCCCGACTGCAATAGACAACTCACATTATATTATTCCTGCTGAGGGTATGCTCACTAACCTACCCTGTCTACATCATAATGCAGATTCGCTACCTCCATTTGAAGATCAATTGAATGATCATTTTGGTGTCCGAGGTAGTTCAGCTTTGATCCATTCAGTCCCTTCATCGAGATATTTTACATAGATTATTGATCAGTGATGACCCTACAGTGATCTCTGAGTCAAAACTAGTTACAGTTTTGTTTAAAAAAGTCATATATCACTACTGTCTATTTCCTGTTAGCGACAGCTTCCCTGTTCCTGTGCAGCAGTTCAGGCGGGTTGAATGGCCTCATCCTGGGCTGTGTAATGTACTCAACGAGCTGAATTACTTCATCATATATTTCTGTGTAATTCTTTTTGAGGGGCAGAATGGTCTCCTCCCGTGTCATTGTAACGATCTAGTCAGGCTGAATGGGATAGTCCTCTACCCTGTAATCGCACTCAGTGGTGGATTGAGGGAACAACACATGGGGTAGGGACAGCAGTATATCTCTGTAACGGCCGGGAGCGTGGATTGAGGGAACAACACATTGGATAGGGGCAGCAGTTGGCCATTTGGTGGCACCATTCAGAATGCTCATGGCTGATCCGAGTGTGTCTGACCATCATTCTCCTGTCTGTTCCCAATAAACATTGACTCTCCTGTCCGGCAAAGATCAGTCAAACTCAAACTAAAATACCTAAATTAACCGAGTCTCCACTGCTCCCTGAGGATGAGGACACCACAGATAGCACAACATTAAAGGGAAAGGGACATCCTTCTTTCATTGTGGGACACATTTTTTAAAAACTGTGTTAACCTCATATCAAATCACTGCCCCTTTTCGAATATAGTGGTACAATAACTAGGAATAGACATTAACCATTCTGCCCTCCAATCTTTTCCCACATTACCACTGACTGCTTCCAATCAAATATGTTGCTGCTGCTGTCTCAGGAAGAGAATACCTGATAGCATAACACCACACAAACATTAAAAAAGGATCAGAATTAGGCCATTTGGCCTATCGAGTCTGATATACTTTAAAGCCATTTCTATAATGTTCCTCAACATCATTCTCTTACCTTCTCCCAGAATCCTTGATCTCCTTATAAATCAGAAACTTATTTATTTGTGTCCTAATGGCACTGACGTCTGTGTCTTAATGTGTACTTAAGTGTGTGTTTGTCCATGTACTTGTTACTTTTGTATTTGTGTGACTATATCTGTCTGTCTTTGTATCAGCCTGTGTGTTTCTATCTGTGTTTGTGTCTATTTGTGTGTGACTGTTTATGTCTTTGTGTGCTTCTCCGTGTGTGCATGCTTATCTCCTTGTATGCATTGTGCATGTTAGTATATTGGGGTGTTTACCAATACGTCTGTGTATTTCAATGCATGCATCTCTGTGCAATGGGATATCTGTTCATCTGCGAGTGAGAGAGATGAGGTTGGAACTGACAGTAGGTTTGAATTGAGAATTGCTCTTTACTAAACACTGCTCCTTATTTGGTTGGTGGGACGTGGATGTTTCCGAATCTCCACCCAAGGCCTCCTGGTCCTCTCCGGCTCACTCCAGGATCCTCCCCACATATCAGGGTAGGGGTATGAGGGAACGGATATCTGGCACTCCACCACCCGGCTTGGCCCGTTCTGTCCTATTCCAGGCTGTTTCTCCTGGAAAGGGAAGGAAGGAGTGTGGGTGGAAGTGGATGGTCCTGCTGTTAGTGCTGGACTCGGTGATGTGTTTTGTTGAGGTGGCCGGAGGGAGTCTGTCCATAGTGTTGTATCCATGTCGTGCTATTAGTGTGTGGGACTATTGCATCAGGGACAGAAAATGTGAGGGATGGAAGGTGCTAAATTCAACAGTGAGAGTGGTCGTGCTTGAACCTTATTGGAGTTAGAGTGTGAGCCTTGGTCGAGGGTAGGTGCTATAAGAGACATACAGAGAGTGTGAGGGAGCAGTGAGAATATACGGAGACACTTATCCTGACAGAGCGGACTGGATATTGATGCTTGTCCTGTATTGCTGGACATGTCTTCAGATCATCTCAGCATCGAGGTGAGCCTCCCCGAATGTCTTATCCAAGTCTATCACTAATAACGACACAGGCTCTGTCCCTCAGATTCTATAGAATGGGTTTGGGTGGGTCTTACAAATAGCAAGGAGAAACAAATTTGTTGTGTTATATATCTGAACCAAAACTGTCGCGCAAATATTTTGCATCATATGCTCTGGAAATTATATATGCAACTATACTCAAAGGGAAGCTATGACATAGTGATATTATCGCTGGGCTCTTAACCCAGAGACCCAGGTAATGTTCTGGGGGCATGGTTTCAAATCCTGCCATGGCAGATTGTGTAATTTGAATTCAATATGTATCTGGAATCAAGGGTTTATGATGATCAGGAATCCATTCCTGATTGTTGGAAAAACTCATCTGGTTCACTCATGTCCTTTAGGGAAGGAAACGGCTGTTCTTATCTGATGTGGCCTGCATGTCACTCCAGATCCAAGGCAACGCTGTTGACTCTTAACTGCCGTCTGGAATGGCCATTAAATGCTGGTTATCCAGCTAAGCCCTCATCCTGTGAATGTGTAACAAATACTCGTGGGTTCTGCAGTAATAATGAATGGTGTCAAGTTGCATTGAAACTGAGTTAACTAAGTGACTGCTAATGTTGTGAAAAATAAATTCCATAAGTGTATATCAGATAGGTTGAAGAGTATGTTGTGAACCAAACGAGAGAGCAGATTATTTCTGATTTCGTGTTGTGTGATATTGATTAAGGATGATCAGCCATGATCATATTGATTGGTGGTGCAGGCTCAAAGGGCAGAATGGCCTACTCCTGCACCTATTGTTTATTATCTATTGTGTGATCAGAAGGACTAATTACTAACCTTCCTCTGAAGCAGCTTTGGAGGAATAGTGACATTAATATGTTGTATTTTACACGGCGTCTGTATTCAATGTGGAATGGTTGAACATTCTGGTCAAACATCATGGAAGCCCAGAGGTTAGAGGGTCAAGTTCGCTCCAGTGAATTGGGAAAGTACAATATAACTTTCAGTAGGAGAACAATGGTTGTTAGACCCATATAGTATTACCGCACAGAGACAGGCCATTCGGCCCAAACTGGTCCATCCCGGAAAAAGCATCCATTCACACTAACCCCATTTCCCCGCCATTTCCCTGTATCCTTCTAATCCTTTCCTAACTCTGTATTTGTCCAAATGTATTTTAAATTTTGTGAATGTACCCGCCTCAACTACAGCTGTCAGCTCATCCCATATGCATACCACCCTGTGTGTAAAAGAAATTGCCCCTCAAGTTCCCTTTTACTCTTTCCCCTCTGACCTTAAATTGATGCCCTCTAGACCGTGATTGCCCAATCCTGGGGAAAAAAAGACTGAGTGCATTGACTCTATCCATGTCTCCCATGATGTTACACACTACTATCTGATCCCCCTCAGCCTCATACATTCTAAAGTACAAACTCCTAGCTTGTTCAACCTCTCACTATAACTCAGACCATTGAGTCTTGACAACATCCTTGTAAATTTCTTCTGCACTCTTTCCAGTTTAATAACATGCTTCCTCGAGCAAAGTGAACAAAATTGAACATGGCGCAACAAGTATGGACTCACCAACATCTTGTATAACTGCAACATAACTCCCTAATTTCGATACTCAGTGCTCTAACTGATGAAGGGCAGTGAGACAAAAGCCTGGGACTCCACTTACAGAAAATCGTGCACCTGAATTCCAAGGTCACTCTGTTCCACTGCACTCCTTAAGGCCCTGCCAGTCACCATGAAACTCCTGCTTTCTAAAATGCAAGAACTTACACTTATCTGAATTAAACTCAATTTGTCTTTTCTCTGCCCAATTCCCCACCTGATCAAGGTACTGCTGTAATTTCTGAGATTTCTGATAACCTTCCTCACTGTCCACGATACCACCTATTTTAGTGTCACCTTCAAACTTACAAATCATACCTGTACATTCTCATCTAAATCATAGATATGTGTAATATATGAATATATAGTCCCAGCACCTATCCCTAAGGCATTCCACTCATCACAGGCCTCCGGTCCAACCAGCATCCTTTCACGATTGCCCTCTTGTTCCTATCATCAAGCTAATTTTGGACCTAATTTGCCTACTCCCCCTCAATTCCATGTGATCTAACCTTCCAGAGCAGCGTACCATGTGGAACCTTATTGAAGGCCTTACTGAAATCTATATATACAGCCATGTCCTTGCCAAAGTTACTGGTAACTTCATCAATGCAGTCTAACAAACTTGTGACCCATAATCCTCCATTCACAAGGCCCTGTCTTTCCAAATGCATGTATATCTTCTCCCTCAGAATCTTGTCAAATAACTTACCTGCTACAGATTTTAGGTTTACTGGTCTATAGTTCCCCGGTTTTTATTTGTAGCCCTTTTTGAATAACAGCACAGCATTCACTACCCTCCAGTCCTCCAGGACCTTACCCATTGACGACCGATGATGCAAGAGTAGCAACCAGGGCCCCCGCTATTTCTATCCTGTCCTCCTGCAGTGTTCCTGAATATATATGGTCAGGACCAGGAGATTGATAGAAATACTACAAAGTCTGAAAAATATGTCTATTTATTTCAGGTAAAACACCCAAGAGTGAGAAAGTGAGTTAACAATGATTAGCATAATAAATTAAAGATCACACGAATCACAGGAAGTAACTTCAGAAGAATTCCAGACATTGTGGAATCCTGAGAATTCTCAGAAAATTACGATCCAGAAAAGCAGGGCCATGAAACGGGTAAGGAAATCAAAAAGGGAACATGCATACAAACAAAAAGGAACACAATGACTGCATAAATCTATGATCTATATTTCAAAGGAAAGAGAAAAGCATAGTCAAATGTGGAAATCTGCAATCAGGAGAGACGAGTTTATTATGGATAACAGAGAAATGGCCAAGCAAATAACCAGTTACCTCACATCTGTCTTCATGGAGGAAGATCCAGAAAATCACCCAGAAATACGAAGTGATCGTACAGGACTTGTGGATCGAAAGACAGAAAGTCAATTTATATCAGTAACAAGGCTCTACTTGAACATGCAGCTGGACTGAGCTTTGCTAACCTTGACAAACTAGTTGTACTTCATACCAAAATCTTCAGAAATAAACCACTAATTGAAGTATTAGTTGCACTGTCGATGACTGTGCACCATTACCCAGTGCATTCTGCATAGTCTGGAACCAAGCACTACAGATGAACGGGAGTGATCCAAGCATCTACAAAGGGAAGAAGAGATAGTGTGGAGAACTGCAGACTAATTAACTTGACATTTGTGGGGAAACTGTTGGAATCTATTATGTAGGATGTGATATTCGTTATTGAGAAATTAACAGCAACATTGGAGAGAATCAGTATGTATTTCTGAAAGGGAAATCATACTTGACAAGCTTTGGAATTGTTTGAAGTTGATTCTTACAGCACAGATAATGGGGAACCAGTAGAAATGGCATACTTCAGATTATCAGAAGGTTTTCTATAAGAACTCACACAATGAGTTTGTAAATGCAATGAATGTGAAGGGTATTTGGAGGAATATATGCAAGTGGTAAGTTAAAGTTTGGATTGCATTGCTTTACGGGAGTCAGAATACAGATGTAAAGACATGTTGAAGACATGTTAACAGCGTGTTGGTGAGACTGTACCTGGAATATTGAGGACAGTTTTGGTCACCAAATCTGAGAAAGAATATACCGACCCCAGAGGAAGTACAATGGACATTCTCCAGATTAATCCCTCAATTGGTGAGATTGCGCGATGAGGAAACTCGGCCTGTGTTCTCTAGAGTTTCAAAGAATTACAGATGGGTCACTGTGAAATGCATAAAATTCACAAAACATGTGACAAGTAGGAAATTAACAGGATGTTTCTCCGGCTGCCTAATACACAATCAAGGGAAATAATGGCAGGATAAAGGACAGACCATTTAAGGCTGCAATAAGGAGGAAATTCTGCATGCGTTGGGGACTAACTAACACAGGGACATGGAAACCTGCTGGCAGGGCAAGATTATGGATTCCCAATTATTCTACAAGTGTATCCAGCGGAACAGAATAACCAAGAAACAGGTAGGTCTCATTAGGCCAAATTGCATCAAAATAAAGTTTAGTGGTGGGAGACACAAGGTGGTGGTTGACTCCTTTTGTGACTGGAGGCCAGTATCCAATGGTATACGACAGGGATCAGTGCTGTATCCCTTATTATTTGTGATTCGGAGATGCTGGTGTTGCACTGGGTGGACAATGCTAAAAATCGCATAACAACAGATTATAGTCCAATAGGTTTATTCGGCGGCACTCGCTTTCTAAATGCTGCTTCTTCATCAAAGCGCACAATCACCTGATGAAGAAGTAGCGCTTTGAAAGCTGGTGCCTCCGAAAAAACCTGTTGGACTCTATTCTGATGTTGTGTGATTTTCAACTTTAATATTTGTGGTACTCATAAATGATGTCGCTGTGAATATGGACGAGAGGTGGGGAGTGTGATAAGTAAGTTTGTGTTTGATACACAGATTGGCCATTGGCTGGCAGTGAGGAGGAAGGTCTTAAGTAACGGGAAGATACAGATGAAATGGTTAGATGGACAGATCAATGGCAGATGGAATGTAACCCTGATAAATATGAGGTGATACACTTTGGAAGAAGGAGAGGACTCAATGAATGGCAGCACACTGGGAAGGTCATAGGGTGTTTCTCCACACATCCCTGAATGTGATGGACAGGTTCATACACAATTTGGGAAAGCACAGAGGACTGTAAACATAACCTTGATTCATTGAGGCACGGATTATAAGAGCTATGCGGAACTTTGGTGACGCCAAGATGGAATACTGTGTGTAGTTCTGAGAACCATATTACAGGAAGGATGTGAAAGCACGGGAGGGTTTGAAGAGGAGATTCACCAGGATGTTCCCTACGATTGAGCATATCAGCTATAGAGAGAGGCTGGATAAACTTGAGTTGTTTAGTTTGGAGGAAAGGAGGCTGAGGGGGACGTATTCAAAAGCATAGGATTACGAGGAGCATGGACAGGGTGGATGGACAGCAGCTGTTCCTTTTAGTCAAATGGGCACACTTTTAAAGTGAAGAGTTTGCGGTTTAGTGAGGATTTGAGGATTGCTTTTCAGCCAATGTGTATTGGGGTCTGAAGTGCACTTCTTGAGAGGGGAGATGTCATGACAAACTCAAAATCATTCGAAAATACACGGTTGTGCACTTGAAGTGCCTTAAGATACACGGCTAGGCGTATTGTGTCGGAAAGTGGGCCTTATGTAGACCATGCTGTATTTCTGATAGTACAGAGTCTTTGCTTCTGTGATTGTATGGCTGTAGAAGGCCAATCAGTGAGTACCTTAAAATAGGAATTGATAGGTTTCTGAAGAATGTCTTAACAAAGTCTATAAGACAGAACTTACGATATTTTCTGAAAATATGTTAATGGCAAAATTAAGAGAAAGAAATGTGCAGCTTTCTTACAGTTTGATGTCAGATAATTGAGGACCAGGAAATGGTAGAACTATGTAACAAAAGTTTCAGTCATGCCTTCACAGAGGAAAACAAAATAAAAAAGAAAACTTCCTAGCAATACGAGGGATCTTTAGTCTGGTGAGAAAAAGGGAATAGAATGAAATTAGCAACTAAACAGTTTAGAGAAAGTATCGGAATGAAATTAATGGACGTAGACAAAGTCAACAGAGATTTATGAAATGGGAATCATATTTGAGAAAGTGGCTTTTAGCAACATTATGGAGAAGGTATCAATGTAATACGAGTGGAATCTCAGAAAGATTTTTGATAAAGCCCCAAGCCTATTGTGCAAATTCGAATCCTGTGGGACTGGGTCTAACATATGGTCATGGTTTTAGAATGGGAGAGCTGGCAGGAATAAAACAACATTTTTTTTAAAATGGAAGGCTAGGAGGATATAGCAAGGTTCGTGTCTTGGGCCCCAGCTATTCCCAATACAAATCATATATTTGATTGACGGGCTCAAATGCAATATTCCCAAGTCTGCTGACAGCACTAAACATTGTCAGCCTGTGAGTTGGCGAGAAAGATGTACAAATGCTCCAAAGTGACTGAGACAAGTGAAATTACTTGGATAATATGTGGCAGATGGAGAGCAATTGGGAGAGATGTGATGTTGTGTACTTTGATGGGAACAATAGAATGGCAGCCTCTCATTTGAAAAGGGAGTGGTTGAAAAATGTTGTTCTACAAAGGAATTTAAGCTGCATTTTCGTTTATTTCTGCACAGCCCTCTGAGTACATGCAGGACAGTGAGTCTGAAGCTCGAAGTCAATACTGGGAATGGCATTGATACGTTGACCAGTGTATATAGACCCAGCAAGTGGGGAGCTGTAACATTGAAAGATGACATTGTACCAGTCACTAAAGCAATATTGCAGGAGCAGAAAGCAGGTGGACAGATCAATGATGTATTTCACCTTCATTACAGGGGAATTGAGTGCAGGAGTAAGAGTATCCTACTGCAGCTGTACAGGACCTTGGTGAGACCCCATCTCTAACATTGTACAGTATTGTGTGCAGTTTTGGGCACCTTACCCAATAAAGGACAAAGCTGACATTGAGGGAGAACAGGGAAGAATGACCAGACTGATCTCTGGAATGACAGACTTGTTGTGGGAGCAGAGTTTTGGGCGACTGGACCTGTATTCCATGGGATTTAGGAAAATGAGTGGTGATCACAGTGAAATATATAAAACTCTGACAGGGCGCGACAGATTGGAAGCTGGCTTGGATGCCTCAGACAAGGGGCCACAGCATTCAGTACAGACAGGCCACTTTGCATTGAGATGAGAATAAATGTCTTCACTCTGAGACTGGTGAACTAGGGTGTTCTCTCCCAGCTCAGGCTGTGGAAACCTAGGCACTGAATATAAATAAGGATTTCTGGAAATTAAAAGGATAGCGGAGTATCGTGTGAAGATAGAAGATCAGCTATCAATCCAGGTTGTTCTCCAATAACTCAGTAGCTGTGTTCCTGTGCAACACCGTGTTGTGCAAAATCGTGCAATATTAATCATGGGGTCTATGGGAAAAAGAGGGTAAGGGGCGAACCCCCAAAATTATTAGTAAAGCCAAAAATTTAATTTAGTCTAACACACATACTAGCAAAGTCTAAATAAAACTTTAAGTCACATATTGTAATAAAACAGTGCTGTAAATGTAACACTTTCAAAATACAGGTCACTGACTACAGCAGTGTACCTTTCACCACACTCTTCACCAGAAAGCGCGTGAGGCTGACTGACCACGTCATGTCGATGGGGAGATTCCAGTTCTCCTCAAGAATCTCCCCACAGTTTGAAATAAAGTTCTTTCTAAGTGGATAATACAATTCCCCGTTTCAGGCTCAGTTTCAAGGCTTCCAGAGCGGATTACATTCCTGTTTTAGCTGAACACATTGATTGTACATTTTGCAGACAGAGGATCCTGAGGCTGGGTTTTGCTGTTCAGTTGGTTCCCGGCAAGGAATTGCGTCACAGTGAACGGGAATTCACTTTATGGAAAAAGGTTCATGAATCACATTGCAGCCAAATTTTATTTAATCAACACGCGTTATCTGAGAACTGCCTGTATATTGAATGGAGGAGCAAAATTGATGGGCTGAAGGGACTACAGCAGTTCTAATTTTATATTTCACAATGTTTAAACATATTAAGGGATATGAATATTGTATGGGTAAAACTGCATGAAGGAGATGTTCGAACATTAACTAGCATAGAGAAAGCTCAATGTGTTGTGTGACGTACTCATTTCCCGAAGTTCCTGTACAGTTTGTGGGAAAGCTCAGTAAGTGTTGTCACAAACCGTCAGACGTTAGGAAGGAGGTCTCTGCAGGGTCAACAGGACTATGTTTCCCGTTCCCTTTTCTGAGACCAAGGTTGTAGCCAGGTGTTCTCTTCGGGTATATCCTTTAAGAGCTCGGAGCAGTTGATACAATTGAGTCTCTTGCTTGGCCGTTTTAGAGACTATTGAAGAGTTTATCACATGGCTGTATGTCTGGAGTCACTGTTAGGACAGACCAGGAAAACATGGAGATTCACTTCCTGAACGTACATTGGGGAAGGAGATCGATGGACTCAAGATCACTGTTAATGAACCAGATTTTAGATCTTGATATGTTAATAATTGTTTTTATCTTCCACCAGCTGCCCGAGCATGAGCCTGGTCTTTATTAGTAATCCAATGACAATTCCACGACCGCACCATCTCCACATGGAGACCTATCTGAAACTACACTGAGCTGGTTATTTCTGTGCTACTTGACAGCTCTGTCAAATAGAACTCCCACCGATTTGACTGTCGTGATGGGACTGATGGGGTGGTAATTGGTCAGATTGTAATTATTCCCCTCTTAGGAAACTGGACATAGCTGAGTAATTTTCCACGATGCCAGGGAGATGTCAGAGTTGGAGCTGGAATGAAACAGCTTCCCCAGTGACACGGCGTATTGTGCAGCACAAGTCTTCAGTCCCATTGCAGGAATGGTGTCAGGGCCCATTGCCTTTGTCGTATCTACTGTGTTCAGCGGTTTCTTCATGTCACGTGCAGCGGATCGAATTGGTTGAAGACTGGCATCTGTGATTCTGTGGGCATCATGATACGGTAAGTTGGAACATCCACTCAACACGTCTGGCTGAGGATAGTGCAGACACCACATACTTGACTTTTACACGAATGTACAGGACTGTTCCATTATTTAGGATGGGGATATTTGTGGAGTCCTCTCCCCCAGTCAGTTGTTTAATGGTCCATCGACATTCATGCTTGGATATGGCAGGATGACAGTGCTTAGATCTGATTTGTTACTCGTGGTATAATTTCTGCCTCTGTACCAGATGTTAGTTCTGCTGTTTCGAGAGAAACCAGCCAATTGCGGTAGCTTTAATGGGTTTTCATCATATAAAGGTACACATAGTACTGACCCTGGCATCTTCACCCACACTCGTCACTGAACTATAGATCGGCTTGAGGGTAATGGTGGACTGAGACATTATCCTGAGGGAAAGGTTACAGATTGTCATTGAATACAATTCTGCTTCTGCTGTTGCTGCTGTGACCTACAGCATCAGATGATAACCCAGTTTTAGCTGCAATATCTACAATTCAATCCTACTGACTGTCCCTCAGTTCACACCGAGACCCATTCACCCATTAACCCTGCACTCAGTGACCTACTCTGGTTTCTGATGCGGTAACCCTTCCATTTTCATATTCTCATTCTGCTGAAATTCTTTCCATGGTGTCACGCCTCCAATTTGTTACTTTAACTCAATCAATTTAAGGTACTAATCTGAATCTTTTCCTTTCAGTAATACCATCTTCTGTATTTGAAGTGAATGTGTTTCCTTCTGTTTTTCTCCCTGACCATAATTCAGAGCTCTGCAGTGTCAGTAATGCCAGCCTTATGCAGTTTCAGAGTCAAGGAACTTGTCACCATGCGTTATCGTTCAGTTCCCAGTGTATGGCACTCCATGTTGGACAGGATGTTTGGGCATCTTTGACATTCGTCGTTGGAAATTGTTCAAAAACAGAAATTGCTGAAGAAATTGCTGAAGATGTTGCAGCATTTTATGGAGTGAATGCAGATATAAACTTTCAGGTCCAGTGAACCTTCTACAAAGCTGCCGGTTTCTCTAGCAATTTTTGGTATTTTTATTTCCAGCATCGATCGTTATTTTGTAATTGAAAATATGTTCAATGCCGCTATTCATTTCTGGAGAAACCCAGCAGGTCTGTCAGCATCTGCAGGGACAGAGAAACAGGATTAGTGTTTCAAGTCTAGTGTGACACTTCTTCAGAACTCGAAATGATTGGAAAATGTGCTTCAAATCCCTAGCCAGAGTTGGGGAATGGGTGACAGGGGAAAGAGGGTATGGCAAAAGATAAAAGAAGATTCTCTGAAATGAGTTTAAATTAAGATGCGACGGGGAAAGGGGTTCTCTCTATTGAGTGCAAGATAAGGAAGATACAAGCACAGAAGTTCAATGGGAGGCCAGGTGGGGGAATGTTGACTATATGGTATTATATAGATCTGGCCATAGATACGTTTTCATTGTTGAGATCATCACCCCCGTTAGACAAATAAATTCAGGTGCGTGACTTGTTATTGGCACTAAATAAGCGTTTCATGCTGCCTCGGTATTGGAATATGGAGAAAAACAAATAATAGTATGAAGTTTTGGTTGTGTATTGTTTTATTGTCATGTTTAATATAGTTTCAAATTTGCAGCACTTATCTTTACATGTTTGTTCTTGAAGTTAGTAACAGATGGAGTGTAGAAGGTTGTGGGCTGACATTATAGAAGTTTATGAAATCATGAGAGGTATGGATCGGGTGAATAGCCAAGGGCTTTTCCATAGGAGGGGAGAGTTCAACCATAGGAGGCATAGGTTTAAGGTGAAAGGGGGAAGATGTAAAAGGGACGCAGTGGCAGTGTTTTTATACAGAGTGGTACGGGTATGGAATGAGCTTTCAGAGGAAGAGTGGTAGATGACAATATAGCTGTAACATTTAAAACTCATTTGGACAAACATACGAATGGGAAACATTCGTAGAGGCCTATGGGTCAAATGAAAGCAGATGGGGCTCGTTTAGATTGGGAAACCTGGCCAGAATGGACATTAAGAAAAGCTTCACGCAGTGTCAGTGAGGGTTTGTGAAAGGAAATTATATTTTGCCCTGTAAGATCATGCAAAGATTTATGGAGATGCCTGGAAATATAACAAGCGAACTTGATAAAGGGGATCTGGTAGACAAGAGGCTTTTCAGAGATTTTCCGCAGGGTATTACAAAATAAAAGATCTTACTCAAGCCGGAAGCTCGTAGGATGACGGATAATGTATTAACATGCGATGATGACTGGTTAACACATAGAAATCAGTGAGTCAGGATTAATGGATCTTTATGATAAAGGTGTATCTGCTGGATCACCACACATATCAGTCCGATGGCATCAGTTATTGCAATCTATACTGACAGCCTGAAGGAGGGAGCTGAGTGCAATATACATCCGAGTTTGTGGAAGACACTGAGAACCAAAAGGCTGGCTGTTATTTAATGGAGAGGACTTCCAGAAAAGGAGGAGTTCAAAGTGATTGGAGTCTTCCTGAGTATGAAGCATCACGTCAGCATGCTGATGCAGCAAGTAATGCGGTTGGATCATTAACTGGCTTCCAGAGATGAAAGGGTTGAGTTATTCAGAATCTCTATAATGGTGAGGTGATTATTCATTGGAGTTTAAATGAATGAAGAGGGATACTGTTGAAATATATAAGATACAGAGCGGGCTTGAGAAGGTAGATGTTGAGAAGTTGCTCCCAATCGTGGGCAGAATGTCGAACTCGAGGATAAAGATACCGAATAAGGAACATCGATTTCAATCTGAGATGCAAAGTGATGCCTTCTCTCAGAAGGTAGTGAATATCTGGAATTCCCTAACCCAGAGAAATGTGGAGAGATACAGGAGTCAGCATGAAAGTGGAGTTGAGCCCTGGAGTAGATCATCCATGTTCTTATTTTATGACAGGGCTAGCTTGAGGTGGCGAATGACATACTTCCGTTCCTATTTATTAATTTCACATGGTACGCTATTGGAAACTAACAGGTTATTTTCCTGGAAGTCGTGTTGCACAATGTTGCATTCAAGGACAGCAGATGAATTGTTTAGGTTAACCTTAGGTGGGGTATAGGGGCTGTATACCCAGCGTATCTAAGTCTGTAACATGACCCACATCTGGAGCAGATGTTACAGAGAGGGGAAGCCTGGAAAGAGAGCTTGGGGGTGGGGGTCAGTTCCTGACCCAGCCTGAATTTTCCAAGTAGTTTTCCGAAACTACACCTCATCATCGGAGTGGCCTCGATGTGCCTCTGTGAGCAGGTCTGAAGGGTTGAACATAACATCAGAACATGGGGCTGAGGCACATGAGTGGGCCATTCAGCCCATTGACACTACTCCACCAGTAAATAAGGTTGTGGTTCATCTCATTGTGTTCCCAGCTGCACTTTGCTCCCGATGCACTATTATCCTTGATTCACCTGTTTATGGAAAATCATTTTATATTATATCGAAGCCAGCCTCGATATAATGTAAAGATTCCGACATCCCAAACTTCCGGGAAAGAGAATTCCCACTGGAATAAATTCCCACTTGGTGAATTTCTCCAAATTCCTGCTCTGACTGAGGTTAGAGGGTGTCACTGTTTCATTTTTATCCCACTCTTCCACTGCTCTGAACAACTTTAAAATGTAGCTTTAAAATGTATTGCTGGAAAAGCGCAGCAGGTCAGGCAGCATCAAAGGAGCAGGAGAATCGACGTTTTGGGCATGAGCCCTTCTTCAGCAATGAGGAGGGTGTGCCAAGCAGGCTAAGATAAAAGGTAGGGAGAAGGGACTTGGGGAAGGGGCGTTGGGAATATGATAGTTGGAAGGAGATTAAAGTGAAGGTGATAGGCCGGAGAGGGGTGGGGCGGAGAGGTCGGGAAGAAGATTGCAGCTCAAGAAGGCGGTGCTGAGTCTGAGGGACTGAGAAAAGTTGGGGAGAGGGGAAATGAAGAAACTGGAGGAATCTGCATTCATCCCTTGTGGTTGGAAAGTTCCGAGGTGGCGCTCTTCCTCCAGGTGTCGTGTTGCTCCGGTCTTGCGATGGAGGACGCCAAGGACCTGCGTGTATTTGGCGGAGTGCGAGGGGGAGTTAAAGTGTTCAGCAACGGGGCGGTTGGTTTGGTTGGTGCGGGTGTCAAAACGGTGTTCTCTGAAACATTCTGCAAGTAGGCGGCCTGTCTCCCCAATGTACAGGAGGCCACATCGGATGCGGCGGATGCAGTAAATGATGAGTGTGGAGTTGCAGGTGAATTTCTGATGGATATGGAAGGATCCCTTGGGGCCTTGGAGGGAAGTGAGGGGGGAGGTGTGGGCGCATGTTTTGCATTTCTTGCGGTTGCAGGGGAAGGTGCCAGGAGCGGAGGTTGGGTTGGTGGGCCGTGTGGATCTGACGAGGGAGTTGTGGAGGGACTGGTCGTTCTGGAAAGATGATAGGGGTGGGGAAGGAAATATATCCTTGGTGGTGGGGTCCGTTTGGAGGTGGCGGAAATGATGAAGGATGATACGATGTATCTGGATGCTGGTGGGGTGGTAGGTGAGGACCAGTGGGGTTCTGTCCTTCTGGCGATTGGAGGGGTGGGGTTCATGGGCGGAGGATTGGGAAGTGGAGGAGATGCGGTGGAGAGCATCGTCAACCATGTCTGAGGGGAAATAGCGGTCTTTGAAGAAGGAGGCCATCTGGGTTATTCAGTATTGGAAATGGTCTCCCTGGGAGCAGATGCGGCGGAGACGAAGGAATTAGGAACATGCGATGGCGTTTTTACAGGGGGAAGGGTGGGAGGAGGTTTAATCTAGGTGTAATCTAGGTAGCTGTGGGAGTCGGTCCGTTTATAGTAAATGTCCGTGTTGAGTCGGTCGTCTGCGATAGAAATGGAGAGGTCTAGGAAGGGTAGGGAGGGGTCTGAGACGGTCCAGGTACATTTGAGGTCGGGGTGGAAGGTGTTAGTAAAGTAGATGAACTATTCTCCTAGTAAACTTTAAATGTAACCAGGTTGGTGATGTGGCCAATCATAAAGTTCTCAGACTGCGTCAGGTTCAGTGACAGGAACAAGTCAGGCAGATTTCTTTAGTCAGCCACAAATAACTAATAGAACTGTCGGATGTGCATGGTGGATATCTGGTTAGCACTGCTACCTCCCATCATTAAGGATCTGCTTTCCATATAACCTCAGGCGACGCTATGTGTGGAGTTTGAGCATTCTCTCTGCAGTTTTCTGTGTGGGTTTCCTCCCAATCCTCCAATTTCCTCCTACAGTCCAAAGATCCGCAGCTTAGAGTGGATTGGTTTTACTAAATTGCCCATCATTCCCAGGGATATGTAAGTTAGGTAGGTTAGTCATGGGAAATGCAGGATTACTTGGATAGGGTAGGGGGGCAGGTCCGGTGGATGCTGTTTGGCGGGTCAGTGTGGAGTTGATGGATGGGATGTCTTACTTACACACTGTAGAGATTCTGTGAAAATGACAAGAAATTTAGACTATACCCAGTGGGTATCTATCTGATCCACTCTCATCTAGGTCTTGTATGTTTCAATAAGATCATCTCTCTTTCCAAGGGTGACCTGTTAAATTCTTCATAATATAAGGTACTCATTCCTGGAATGCGTGAAGTAAAACATCACCGAACTGCTTCTAACGTAATTATATTCTTTCTCAGAGAAGGAGACAAAGAAAAAATAATCTCACACTCAGATCTTGAGTTTTATTTTTTTTTCCTCAGTGTTGTGTTTCTTTGTAACTCTCTTCCCCACAGAACATTGGAGGCAGAGATATTGAATAATTTTGAGGAACAGACAGAAGGTTCATAAATAACAACGGTGTCGAGGATTATCAGGGATTGGCAGTAATATGCGGTATGGGGGTAAATGTAGACAGTGGTACCAAATGACATTGCTCCAGAACATCCAGGAATATAATTCAAAATGAAATGGTAATGTCGATAAAATGTTAAGGGGGAAGCCCAGATGGTGGCGATCTGGAAGGTCTGTTTTAATGGGGTCTGCATCAGAGCACAGGCAAAGTGGTTCTCTAACCCACCCCATCCCTGCCAGTTACTTAACATTCAACACTAAAAAGAGCGATAGAATCTTTACTAATCCCGTTTCGTCAAGTGGAAATGACAAAACATGGGAAAGGATCGATCAAGTCACAACATGCAGTGCACCCGTCAGAAGCATCGAGCAGGCCTGAGGCTGTAGCTGCAACCCACTCTGCTCGTTCCATGGACCCAGTTACTCACCAGGCCTTGGTCACTGAGTTCACCAACTTAAGTGAAATGATTGAAGGCATGACTGAACAGAAGTCTAGCTGTGGCTAGAACCGCTCTCAGACGTGCTCCAAAAACATGAGCAGCAACTAGATAGCCTTGGAAACAGAACATACAATGTCAAGTGCCGAACTGCATTGACAGAGACTGCGATCAATTCCTCTCGGGAGAGGATCCTCCCCCTTGAAATACAGGTTCATACCTTAACTGAACAAGATGACCTCCTCGAGAACAGGGACAGGACGAAGAGTGTTCACATCGTCGATCTGCTGGGCCCGACGCCAGGTGGTCAGCTTTGATTTGGCTGCTGTGATTCCTTCACTTCGAAGCTGAAGTTCATTGGGTTATGGCACGGTGGTAAGACTCAGACCAACGCCTTTGCCCTGTCCTTGTACGGTTACATAGTTACAGGGATAAACAAAGACTGATGGAAGCTCAGTGTGGTTTCCGATGGCTTTAATTCACGAGAGCTCCAGGATTATGTTCTTTTATGACTTTTCAACATCGGTGATTCAGGAAAGGAAATCTTTTGATGATATCAAGAGAAGAGTAAGTGAACTCGGGATTCAGTATTCCTTATGCTCTGTATTGCTTTGAATGGGTCAATGAACTCGTCTGATTCTCCAGAGAAAGCGAAAACTTTGTGGATATTTTAAAGAAAGCTGGATGTTGAGATAATCATGTTTCTCCCTTAAAGAAATTTTGTTGGATTTTTCTGGTATTAACCAGTGTTGAATTATAGTCGGGGATGGGTAGAGTGCACACTTTTAACTTCTTCATAAGTATTACTACTTGTTTTCTAATTCTTTGCTTGTGTCGGAGGTGTGGCTCAAGCTGGAGGGAGTTACAAAAGTAGTTGTGATGACAAACTGTTGACCTAAGGACAGTTGAAGCCTGGTTTTTGTTATGAATTGCCCTGAATGCCATATTGGTCGGGGGGAGAAGATAAAGTTTTGGGATATGTAAGCGCCTCCAAGGGGCGGGGTAAATTTCCATATAACGTGTCATTGGCACTTGGGATTTTGTTTCGTTCGTTGTTTTTTTTTATGTGTTTAGCTTTGGAAAGTTTTGCGAGCTTGTTAGTTGTAGTAGTAATAGTTTGTATCGTTTTAAGGGTCGCTGAGTGTTTTATCATTAATGTTCAGCGATGTGTAATTCGATGTGAAACTCTCTCGAATTCAAATGTTGCTGCAATGTGTTATGGATTATAATGTGGTTAAATAGTGTACCTGAAACATTAAGGGCAGTGATCTGCCAGTCAAGAGGAAAAATGTAATTTCTCGTCTTAAAATCAAAGAGGGTGGTTGTTGCCTATTTCAGGAGATGCACCGTGATGACAAGGAACATTTGATGTTACAGCAGGGCGGCTTTGATCGGGTTTATTTCGCGTCTTTTAATACTACGAGTAGGGGAAAAGTCAGAATGGATTGTAAGAATCTTCCATTTAAATCACTAGATTGCATTAAACACTCATGGAAGGATCATAATCCTCAAAACCTTGAACTATAGGAATTAATACAGTGTTTTGAATTGCCACCCAGTGCACCCGCTGAAAATCCTGGTAGATGCATTTCCCAAATTAAGTTATCTTGCATCGTGGCACATTGTTGTAGAGGATATTTCAACTGTCTTATGCACCCCATTGTGGACAGAATGACCAAAGGTCCCCAATACCCTCGTTATAATGTACGTAATTAGTGGATTTGTGTGCAGAATCAGAGCTGGTGGATGTCTGGAGGCAGTTCGACTTCACAAGAAGAGATTTTATTTTCTTCTTGAACCCGCATAAATAGAACACGAGGGTTGATCTCTTCCCCATCCCTGAAACCATCTTAGGTTCGCTGGCATCCTGCACAATTGGGAATATTACCCCAACATACTTGCCCCAGTAATGGGATAGAAGTCACATAAGATTATGTTGTTTGTAGATGAAGGTCTTATGTTTTTGTCAAATCCCGCAATTTCGGCAGCTCACGTGATGCAATGCATTAATTCGCTCGTCACCTTTTTGGCTTTAAGATTAATTTTACAAAGTTGGAGGCCATGCCTATGGGAGGCCTTAGGGAAATACCAGATTTTGAGGGTAAATCCTGTTTTTGTTTTAAATGGACGGGGGTGGGTGGGGGGAGGGAGGTTTCTCTATTTCAGTATATTCATTACATCCGTTTTTGATCATTTATTTAACAGGAACTATGTCTATTTGTTTGAAAAATTAAACAAGACCTTCAAAGAAGGGAGGCACCTCCAATATCCTGGCTAGGTCGGATAGCTGTTCTTAAAATGAATGTTCTTCCTCATTTACTGTAACCCGTGTGAAAGCTTCCTTTTATGGTTCCCAGACAGACATTTAGGAACCATAAGCGACTCTCTATCAAGCTAACCAAATTTTAACTACCCCACATTGTGGGGAGTAGATCTCCCAGATTAAAAGCTATGAATTCAGGTCTTTTTTATCCTATGTTAGTGCCTGGGCCGCTGATGACTCGGCGTCAATAGGATTAGATATTGAACCCTCTCAGACAAAGTGAACCCTTATTGGTCTGCTTGATATAGACAAAATGAGAATATTTATGGAGTATTGTAATAACCCAATAATTATCAATACTGTTAAAGCATGAATGACAATGCGTCAGATTGAGGGCAATACAGTCAAAACCATGTTTCTTACACCTATAATTGGTATGCCGGGTTGTCATACTGGGATAATGGATTCCAGGTTTAAACTGTGGGCAACAAGGGGTGTGTCTTACTTGAGTGATTTAGAATTAGTAGAATCCTTACAGTGTGGATAAAAGCCCTTGGGCCCAGCAAGTCCACTTTGACCCTTTGAAGAGTAGCCCACCCAGACCCATTCCCGTACCATCCTATATTTCCCCTGACTAATGACCCAACCTACTCATCACTGAACACTATGGGTGATTTATCAATAATCAATTCATCTAATCAACACATCTTTGGACTGTGGGAGGAAACCCACACAGACAGGCCTCGAATATGTTAACTCCACACAGCCAGGCACCCAATGCCGGAACCAAATTCGGAACCCTGGTGCTGTGAGGCAGCAATGCTCACTACTGAGGCACCTCGTGCTTTTTGAGGGAGAAACAATGATGTCATTTGATCAAATAACTCGTATGTATGGACTGGCTAGTAGAGACCTCTTCTCTTTCTTTTCCAGATCAGAGATTTGATTTTAAAAAACACACTTTTACCAGACTCTTACAGATCCAATAGAGAGAAGAGGGTGCTTATTGCTTAGAATACACTCTCCCACAGTACCCTTTATCATTAGTTGGAGAGTGTCCCCTCAGACGAAACTGTGCAGCTTTGTGATGTCTGCGAGAGAGAGTTGGGGGTTCAGAACACTTCGGAGCCAGAGGAGGATATTTGTGAAAATGCTCGAAGAATTTCATCTGTAATAGGACCCTTTCCATGCAGTTGGAAATTCTTCATAGGGCCTATCTGACCCTAGATTATCTCACAAAATTCAAAATGGGATTATCTTCAGCATGTCCGAAATGCAGAATGACTACAGGCACTCTTACACATTGCATGTGGTCCTGCTGCAGGCTTCATAAATATTGGAGCAATGTGTTAGGTGTGATAGAGTGAGTCGAGGGGACTGAATTGGAGATGGACCTGGTTTCTCTTTTCCTGGGCCTGCCCAGGGTACTTTACACAGATGCACAAGTGAAAAAATATCCTTAGTTTCTGTGCTAGGAAAAGCATTCTGTTGTGTCTGAATCACCACCCCCCCCCCAAAAAAAAACCCAACCTCCTCCCGCACCCCCCGCCCGGGTCTGTTGGGTCGTCGTAAGCTCTTCATGGAGAATATCCATTTGGCCATTCTCACCAGCATGGTGCACCAAAAACAGAGATTTATATAAGACCATGGCAGACCTTTTTGAATTACCTTGATACACGCTTATCTGCCACTCTCAGAAGGGCTTTTATACAGCCATGACGATATTATCTAATGAATCTTATATCCAAAGAGGAGGAATAATGAACATAAAAAGGGATATCAGCTAATGCTCTTGAAGAACGAGAGCTATCATTTTGTTACACTGAGCAGTATTATTTATTCATTACTTACTGTTAATTTTTGTTTTCCTTCTGTCTGTTTATTTTTTTTAACTTGTTTTGTATGTACATGCACATGGGTGCAATTTAGATCAGTTACTGGAGTTGTGTTGTTATTGGTTTATTATAAAATTAAAATTCTCTTTTTCAATAAAGATATTTTTAAAAGTATTAAAATGCTAACATTGATAGAATAGAGTCCCAAAGAACTCTCATTACACAGTCCACTCATGGTGGTTTATCTTGAGGGTCACCACATCTCGGCTGATGGGGTGAGGTTGAGAGAGCGTCCGCTTCTTGGTAACCTCTGTCAGTGTGAGGAACTGAACCTGCGCTCTACATCACAAACGTGCCGTCCAGCCAACTGAGTGGGAGACTGTGTAACTGTTACACACAGAAACAGTCACAGACAAAGGGCAAGAGAAGCACTCATAACAAGGAAAGTGGTACAGTTCAGATAACGGATATAACATTTATGGAGTATTGTCATAACTCAATAATTATCAAGACTGTTAAAGCATGAATGACAATTCGTCACATTGAGGGCAATACAGTCAAAATCATGTTTCTTACCCCTATAATTAGCATCCTGTGATAATGGATTCCAGGTTTAAACTGTGGGCAGCAAGGGGTGTGTCTTACTTGAGTGATTTATAATTAGTAGAATCCTTACAGTGTGGATAAAAGCCCTTGGGCCCAGCAAGGGTAAAAACATTCTCTGCTCGAAATTGTATTTTATAACAAGACGTGTTTAGAAGTTGTTTTTGGTTTAATATCATTATGGTGAGTCAACTGAAATAACCAGAATTACACAGTGTGATTGGATATCTATAACCATAAAATAAAAGTATATTTTTGTTTGGTCTGTGTAAAGCATGCTGACTGTTGCATGAAAGTATACAGTTGATGGAATATACTGTTAGGAGAGCGCGTTCCATCAGAAATGCCCTCAAGCAGGCGCTTGAAGATAATTGGGGTAAAAGTGCCTGAGTGCCGTCTGGACAGTGACAGGAACGCAGAGGGTTGAATGACTGAAAGCTCCTGTATCTGAGAAAAGCACCAGATCAGCTGGGAAGTTATTAAATGCTAGAGCACACTTGAAGGGCTGAATGGCCTCAACATGGTTTGAAATATGTGTGATTTGGAAAACGTGCATCTCTACTCCTTCCTCTTTTGTGGTTACACACTGGGGCACTGCTAATTTTCCTTAAACTGGGCATTATTTGGAACACTATCTGGAACATTCCATATTCGGTGTTCTCCAGAATGTTCTCTAACTGTGTGAGGGGTATTACAAAGGCGAGAGAGAGAGAGAGCGAAGCTGTTGCATGTGGCAGTGAGAGTGGTGGAGCATGAGCCTTGGTCGTGCTATAACAGATATACAATGAGTGTGAGGGAGTAGAGAGACCAATTACCCTGACAGAGCGGGGAAGGTTATTGATGCTTGTCCTGTTTTGCTGGATATTTCTTCAGGCCGCAGATGCTGCATTGAATTTGGTGGTGAGCACAGACCATGCTCGGTGGGTCTGGTAGTATGGCCCCCTCTGGGAAGGCAATGGCCCCTCTCTGCACTAGCCCATCCACTATGCACACCATGCACCGTCAACAAACTATCTGCCATGATCGGGGTAAACTGTACAGGGCAGCTCCAAACTGAGAAAACTTAGCTGTGTGCCCCTTGGCCTTTTAAAGATGGCACCAGTGACAGGGAACACGGAATATCTAGGGAAATCCTGGCGACTGTGAGTACCTCCAATCATGATGGGTGGGAGAATCGGGCTGGCATTCAATGAGAGGTGGGTGGGGTGGGTGGTATTTAATGAGGTGAGTTCGATAGGACAGCACCAGGAAACTAGCTCAGCTTCGTACAGACAATCCCTCTGTCACACTCAATGAAAATGACACTGAGACAAATTACTGCTTTATACAGTTCAATGAGCCGAACACTCGGCTGTCCTCACTCCCAGTTACAAAGTTGCAGAACAAATGCTCATTCAAAACTCCCCATCGCCTGAACTCACAGCATTATTCCATTCACTCATAATTCTTCATAATACTGACCGGTATTGCATGATACTATCGAAATGTCTTCATATCAGCATTCTAAAACCTGTGAACATATCTTTCCATGACATTTTTTCTCGGTCTGTCCCTCTCTGTCTCTATCCTGAAACACACATGTTTACAGTCATATGATTCTACTGCATGGAAACAGGTCCTTCGGCCCAACTGGTAGATGCCGACCAAAATGTGCATCCACACTCACCCCAATTCCCTGCCCTTGCTTCTTTCCTATCCATGTATTTATCCAAATACCTTTTTAATGTTGTTATTGTACCCACCTCAACCACTTCCACTGGCAGCTCAGTCCAAAGGCAAAACACAGTCTGTGTAAAAACGTTGACCCTCAGGTTCCTTTTTATTTTTGTCCCCTCCAAACATTAACAGATGTCCTCTAGTCCTTGGCTTCCCAACCTTGCAAAAAAAATTGAAATATTCTCCCTATGCATGGTTCTCATGATTTGATAAGAGGTACACTTCAATATAATCCCCCTCAGTTTTCTACGCTGTTAGGAAATATGTTCTAACCTGCCCAACTTCTCCCTATAACGCAGACACTTTAGCCCAGGAAACATCTTTGTAAATTTCTTGTACATTCTTTCTCGTTCAATAATATCCTTTCTAGGGCAAGGTGAACAAACCTGAACACAATACTCCAACTGCAGCCTTACCAACATCCTGTACAACGGCAACAGAACGTCCCAACTTCTATACTCAATGCCCTGATGTAGGCCAGTGTGCCAACAACCTTCTTCACTGTCCTGTATATCTGCGACTCAAATTCAGACAACCATGCACCTGATATCCAACATCCTTTTGTTCCACTACACTCCTCAAGGCCCTCTCATTCACCATTAAACTCCCACCTGAATTTGACTTTCCAAAATGAAAGATGTTGCATTTATCTATATTAAACTCCATTTGCTTTTTCTCAGCCCACTTCCCCAGCTGATCAAGGTAGTGCTGCAATTTCTGATAATGTTGCTCACTGTAAACAATACCACTATAACATCACTAACCCCCTCTTACTTCCTTGTACCATTCAATATTTTAGTGCCATCTGCAAACTTACTAACCTGCATTGTGCACTCTCGTCTAAATCATTGATCTAGATAACACACAGCAATGGGGACAGTACGGACCCCTGAGGCACTCCACTAGTCACAGGCCTCCAGTCCAACAAGCATACCTCCACCATAGCTTTTTGCTTTATAATGTCAAACCAATTGCGTAACCAAATTGCCAGCTTACCTTAGAGTCTGTGCGATCTAACCTTCTAGAGCGGCATTTCATGTGGAATCTTACGAAAGGCCTTACTGAAATCCATATAGATTATGTTGACCGCCCTGCCCTCGACAACTTTCCTGGTCACTTCCTTAAAAAACCCTAATAAAATTTGTAAGGCATGATCTGCCACGCACAAAGCTATGCTGACTGCTTCAAGTCAAACTCTGTCTTTCCAAATGCATGCATATCTTGTATCTCAGAACCTTCTCAGGTAGTTTACCGCAAACAGATGTGAAGCTTACTGGTCTGTATTTCCCAGGCATTTATTTGCAGACCTTCTTGAAGAAGGGCACTATATATTTGTTACCGCCCAGTCTTCCAGGACCTTGGCCCCTGTCTTCTCTCACCTCTTGCAGTCCTCTTGGATATATCTGGTCAGGACCAAGAGATTTTCCTGACTTTGTGCATTCTAATATGTCCAGCAGCACCTCTATTGTGATTTCGACAGTACCAAGATATGACAATTAACCTCCCAAAGGTCACAGGTCTTCATGTCTTTCTTCATGGTAAACACAGAGGGGAAATTGAGGACCTCATCCTCTCTTGTAGTTTTACACATGCGTGCCTATTTTGGTTTTTAAGGCGTCCTATTCTCTCTCCAGTTGTTCTTTTTCTTTACTATAGTGAACTTGGGTTCACCCTAATCGTCTCAGCCAAGGCTATCTCATACTCCCTTTTCGCCTTCCTGATTTCCTTCTTCAGTAAACTCCTGTATCCCCTGTATACCTCCAGGGATTCCCTTAATTCCAGCTGCCTGTACCTGAACCACGCCTCCTTTTTGCTGGCTAGAGCCTTAATATCTCTTGTCATCCAGGGTTTTCTCTTCCAGCCTCACTTTCCCTTCACCCTCACAGGAACATGTAAACCTTGAACTCGAGCTATCTCACTTTTACAGCCCTCCCTCGTGCCCAATATCCTTTTACCTGAAAACAAACTACTCCAATTAACCCCTGCAATCCTCTGTCTAATTCCAACAAAATATGCCTTGGCCCAATTCAGAACTTGAATCTGTGGACCAATTTGGTCTCTCCCATAACTATTTTAAAATTACTACAACGCCAGTTACTTTTCCCAAAATACTCCCCCACTTTACCACCGTCACCTATCCATCCCTATTTCACAACAGTTTGTCCCTTCCCGTGTCGGACCCTTTATTTACTGCTTGGGAAACTTTCTTGAACAAACTTAAGAAATTACGTTCCATCGAAGTTCTTAACCATCTGGATGTCCCAGTCTATGTTAGGAAAATTTAAATCACCTATTATGACAATCCTAATGCTCCTGCTACCCTCACCAGTTTCCCTGCATATTTGTTGCTCTAATTCCCATTGATGATTTGGAGGCTTATAGTACAACCACTACAACATCACGAACCTCCTCTTACTTCCTTGTACCATTCACAGAACCTCATCGGATAATACCTCAGTTATTTCATCTTTAACTACTTGTAGGATACTCGCCTTAATCAGAACTATTGGTGTTTCAACTGTTTTCATTTACATCTCTCCCTTGCAATGATTTTCACATCTGCATCAAAACTTGTCAAGGTACAGTGGAGATATGCTGCTGTAACTGGATGGGAGCTGCACATCCTGTCACTTCCAGCAAGTTTCCCCACACTGGGCAGTGATCTAACACAGTGTTACCGAAAACTGGAACAACCTGTGTTTATATATGAATAAACCAGTGAGGTCTGCACTTCTCCCCACGCTGGACATTTATCCCAGGAATATAGATCAAGTATTGGTGTGGGCTGCACAGAGTTCCATTCTGGATATTGTTGGGTTGCATTCAGCAGTACACGAGCCATATCGACACAGTGCTCCATCCTGAATGCATTATGGATGGGCTGTTTATGTGAGTTTGATTGCGAATGTGAGAGAACTAAACATCTGGCAATACCTTTATTTTGTGTTTTCATTCTTGTTATTGGATCCTTCAAATCCAGACTCATCCGGTTAGACCCGACCCTCTGGATGAGTCATGGTGACTGTTGTTGCAGCATCTGAGTCTGCAACATGACCAACAAATGGAGCAGAGGCCGCAGAGAGGGGAAGCTCTGTAAAATGGAATGAGGAAATCACAATCAGATCAGCCGTGGTCTTAGTGAATGGTGGGGCAGGATTGAATGGACCACTAATCCAACTTGTTCATGTATTTATGTTTGTTCCAAGCAAACTCCTCTTCTCTCCCAATGTCCCATACTAGTGGGAAGTGAGTCAGCTCCTCCTGTTCCTGTGTAACAGGATCCTGGGGCCTCACTAGCCTACAGATTTCCCTGTGGCCCAGTTTCGAGCAGTTGAGTGACGACCTCCTGTTCCTTTCCCTGTTCCCGTGTCCCAGTCTCAAGCAGTTGAATGACTCCATTCTGTTCCTGTGTCCCAGTCTCGAGCAGTTGAGTGACTCCCTCCTGTTCCCATGTCCCAGTCTCAAGCAGATGAGTGACTCCCTCCTGCTCCTGTGTCCCAGTTTCGAGCAGTTGAGTGACTCCCTTCTGTTCCTGTGTCCCAGTCTCAAGCAGTTGAGTGACTCCCTCTTGTTCCTGTGTCCCAGTCTCAAGCAGTTCAAAGACTCCCTCTTGTTCCTGCGTCCCAGTCTCAAGCAGTTGAATGACCGCCTCCTGTTCCTGTGTTCCAGTCTCAAGCAGTTGAATGACACCCTCCTGTTCCTGTGTCCCAGTCTCAAGCAGTTGAGTGACTCCCTCCTGTTCCTGTGTCCCAGTCTCAAGCAGTTGAATGACACCCTCCTGTTCCTGTGTCCCAGTCTCAAGCAGTTGAGTGACTCCCTCCTGTTCCTGTGTCCCAGTCTCAAGCAGTTGAATGACTCCCTCCTGTTCCCATGTCCCAGTCCCAAGCAGTTGAATGACACCCTCCTGTTCCTGTGTCCCAGTCTCGAGCAGTTGAATGACTCCCTCCTGTTCCCATGTCCCAGTCCCAAGCAGTTGAATGACACCCTCCTGTTCCTGTGTCCCAGTCTCGAGCAGTTGAGTGACTCCCTTCTGTTCCTGTATCCCAGTCTCGAGCAGTTGAGTGACTCCCTCCTGTTCCCATGTCCCAGTCTCAAGCAGATGAGTGACTCCCTCCTGCTCCTGTGTCCCAGTTTCGAGCAGTTGAGTGACTCCCTTCTGTTCCTGTGTCCCAGTCTCAAGCAGTTGAGTGACTCCCTCTTGTTCCTGTGTCCCAGTCTCAAGCAGTTCAAAGACTCCCTCTTGTTCCTGTGTCCCAGTCTCAAGCAGTTGAATGACCGCCTCCTGTTCCTGTGTCCCAGTCTCAAGCAGTTGAATGACACCCTCCTGTTCCTGTGTCCCAGTCTCAAGCAGTTGAGTGACTCCCTCCTGTTCCTGTGTCCCAGTCTCAAGCAGTTGAATGACTCCCTCCTGTTCCCATGTCCCAGTCCCAAGCAGTTGAATGACACCCTCCTGTTCCTGTGTCCCAGTCTCGAGCAGTTGAATGACTCCCTCCTGTTCCCATGTCCCAGTCCCAAGCAGTTGAATGACACCCTCCTGTTCCTGTGTCCCAGTCTCGAGCAGTTGAGTGACTCCCTTCTGTTCCTGTATCCCAGTCTCGAGCAGCTGAGTGACTCCCTCCTGTTCCTGTGTCCCAGTCTCGAGCAGTTGAGTGACTCCCTCCTGTTCCTGTGTTCCAGTCTCGAGCAGTTGAGTGACTCCCTCCTGTTCCTGTGTACCAGTCTCAAGCAGTTGAATGAATCCCTTCTGTTCCTGTGTCCCAGTCTCAAGCAGTTGAATGACTCCCTCCTGTCCCTGTGTCCCAGTCTCAAGCGGTTGAGTGACTCCCTCCTGTTCCTGTGTCCCAGTCTCGAGCAGTTGAATGACTCCCTCCTGTCCCTGTGTCACAGTCTCAAGCAGTTGAATGACTCCCTCCTGTCCCTGTGTCCCAGTCTCAAGCGGTTGAGTGACTCCCTCCTGTTCCTGTGTCCCAGTCTCGAGCAGTTGAATGACTCCCTCCTGTCCCTGTGTCACAGTCTCAAGCAGTTGAATGACTCCCTCCTGTCCCTGTGTCCCAGTCTCAAGCGGTTGAGTGACTCCCTCCTGTCCCTGTGTCCCAGTTTTGAGCAGTTGAGTGACTCCCTCCTGTCCCTGTGTCCCAGTCTCGAGAAGTTGAGTGACTCCCTCCATTTCCTGTGTCCCAGTCTCGAGCAGTTGAGTGACTCCCTCCTGTTCCTGTGTCCCAGTCTCGAGCAGTTGAGTGACTCCCTCCTGTTCCTGTGTCCCAGTCTCGAGCAGTTGAGTGACTCCCTCCTGTCCCTGTGCCCAAGTCTCGAGAAGTTGAGTGACTCCCTCCTGTTCCTGTGTCCCAGTCTCGAGAAGTTGAGTGACTCCCTCCTGTTCCTGTGTCCCAGTCTCGAGCAGTTGAGTGACTCCCTCCTGTTCCTGTGTCCCAGTCTCAAGCAGTTGAGTGACTCCCTCCTGATCCTGTGTCCCAGTCTTGAGCAGTTGAATGACACCCTCCTGTTCCTGTGTCCCAGTCTCAAGCAGTTGAATGCCCGCCTCCTGTTCCTGTGTCCGAGTCTCAAGCAGTTGAATGACACCCTCCTGTTCCTGTGTCCCAGTCTCGAGCAGTTGAGTGACTCCCTCCTGTTCCTGTGTCCCAGTCTCAAGCAGTTGAATGACACCCTCCTGTTCCTGTGTCCCAGTCTCGAGCAGTTGAGTGACTCCCTCCTGTTCCCATGTCCCAGTCTCAAGCAGTTGAGTCACTCCCTCCTGTTCCTATGTCCCAGCCTCGAGCGGTTGAATGACACCCTTCTGTTCCTGTGTCCCAGTCTCAAGCAGTTGAATGACACCCTCCTGTTCCTGTGTCCCTGTCTCAAGCAGTTGAGTGACTCCCTCCTGTTCCTGTGTACCAGTCTCGAGCAGTTGAGTGACTCCCTCCTGTTCCCGTGTCCCAGTCTCAAGCAGTTGAATGACTGCCTCCTGTTCCTGTGTCCCAGTCTCAATTAGTTGAATGACACCCTCCTGTTCCTGTGTCCCAGTCTCAAGCAGTTGAATGACACCCTTCTGTTCCTGTGTCTCAGTCTCAAGCAGTTGAGTGACTCCCTCCTGTTCCTGTGTCCCAGTCTCAAGCAGTTGAATGCTCGCCTCCTGTTCCTGTGTCCCAGTCTCAAGCAGTTGAATGACACCCTTCTGTTCCTGTGTCCCAGTCTCGAGCAGTTGAGTGACTCCCTCCTGTTCCCATGTCCCAGTCTCAAGCAGTTGAGTGACTCCCTCCTGTTCCTATTTCCCAGCCTCGAGCAGTTGAATGACACCCTTCTCTTCCTGTGTTCCAGTCTCGAGCATTTGAGTGACTCCGTCCTGTTCCCGTGTCCCAGCCTCGAGCAGTTGAATGACTCCCAGCTGTTCCTGTGTCCCATTCTCAAGCAGTTGAATGACTGCTTCCTGATCCCAAGTCTGTGAAAATGGATGTCCTCCTCCTGTTCCTGTGTAACAGGCTCCAATAGCTCTGTGCTCACCTCCTGCTCCTGTGGAATGGAACTGAGGGACTGAATGGCCTCTTCACATTCATTACAGCTTCTGTTGACTAAAAGCAATTCTCCTGATTCTGTAAATCACCATCAAAGTCTGAATGATGTATTTTTGTATTTTGCTCTCAGTAAATGAGCAAACAATCTGACTGACAGAATTCAGAAGCTGGGTAGCCTCCTCCTGTTCCTGTGTTATACACTCAAATGGCAATAGAGTCTCAGAGATGTACAGTACAGAAAACGATCCTTCAGTCCAGTCGTCTATGCCAACCAAATATCCTAAATAAATCTCGTCCCCCTTGCCAGCACTTGGCCCATCTCCCTCTAAACCCTTCCCATTCATGTATCCATCCAAATGCCTTTTAAATGGTGTAACTGTACCTGCCTCCACCACCTCTTTTGTCTGTTCAATCCATACACACAGCAGTCTCTGTGTGAAAATGTTGTCCCTCATGTCCCTTTTTAAAATATTTCTCCTCTCACCTTAAACCTTTGTCTTCTAATTTTGGACTCGCCTATCCTGGGAAAAGACGTTGACTGTTTACCTTATCTATTCCCCTCATGATTTTATAAACCCCTTTAAGATCACCCCTCAGCCTCAACACTTGAAAATAGCCCCAGCCTATTCAAACTCTCCCTGTAGCTGTAACCCTCCAACACCTGCAACAATATTTTAAATCTCTTCTGTACCCTTTCAAGTTTGACAACATCTTTCCGACAGCAGGGAAACTGGAATTAAAGGCAATATTACAAAAGTGATCAAACCAATGTCCTGTACAGATGCAACGCCTCGTGAAAATGTTTAGACACAAAGCACGGACCAATAAAGGGAAGATCACCAAGTGCCTTCTTCACTGCGCTGTCTACCTGTGACGGCAATTCCAAGGAACAGAGAACCTGCCCCACAAGGTGACACAGTAGCTCAGTGACTCGCATTGCTGCTTCAGAGCACAGCGATCTGGGTTTAACTCCATCCTTGAATGACTGCCTGTGTGGAGTTTGCACATTCTCCCCGTGTCTGTATGAGTTTCCTCCGGATGTTATGTTTTCCTCCGACAGTATAAAGATATACAGATAAGAGTAGATCGGCCATGCTAAATTGAGTAAAGTACCCAGGGATGTGTAGGCGAGGTGGATTAGCCATGGGAAATGCAGGCTCAGAGTGATAGGGTAGGGGTTTGTCTAGTGGGATACTGTTTAGAGGGTCGGTGTGGCCTCGATGGGCCGAAAAGCCTGTTTCCTAACTGTAGGGATTCGATAACTTCTATGGAATTCTCCTTGATTGGCAGCTTTCCACAGGACCCTACCTACATGTCTTGCCTTGATATTTTTTGCCAAAATGCTACACCTCACATTTCACTAAAATAAACTCTATCTGCCACTCCTCGGCTCACCTAAGCAAAGTCCCATTATAGTCTGAGAGATCATTCATCACTGTCGACGACACCACCAAATCTGGTATTATCTACAAACTTACTGACCATACTTCATATACTCAAATGTAAATGATTTGTATAAGTGACAAAAGGCAGTGGACCCCCTATTGATCTTTGCGGCATACCACTGGTCACAGGTCTCCACGTTTAATGAACAAATGTCACTGTCACGCCCTGTCTCCAATATTCAAGAAAAGTTTGGACCTAAATGGCGAGTTCTCCCTGGATCCGAGGAAGTCTAACCTTGCTAACCAGTCTACCATGTAGACCATTTTGGTAATCTTACTGAATTCCATAAAGACACCATCCCCTTCCTGTCTTCATCAATCATCTTCAACACTTCCTCAAAAGATTACACCGAGTCAGTGAGACGTGATCTCCAATGTACAAAGCCCTCTTCAGTCCTTGTCTTTCCAAATACATATCGATCTTTTTCCTCGAAATCCCCTCCAACAATTTAGTCACCATTGACGTCATGTTCACCAATCTAGAGTTACCTGTTTTTTCTTTACTTTCTTAAATAATTGCACTATGTTAGCAGGCCTCCAGTCTTTTGACACCTCACCTGTGAAAATCAATGTTACAAATATATCAGCAAAATGCATAAGCAATCTATTTCCTAGCTTCCCGCAAACATCTGGGATACAACTGATCAGGTCCCAGGGATTAGTTCACCTTTATGTGTTTTAAAATGTCCAACACCTCCTTGTAATATAGACACTTTTCAAGGTATCATTGCATATTTCTTCATTCTCTCGCTCTTGTAACCTCCTCCACATTAAATACTGAGGAGAAATACTTGTTTAGTATCCCTCAAATTTGTTGTGGTTCCATAAATAGGTAGCCTTACTGATCTTTAAGGGGCCCTATTGTCTCCCTAGTTAATCTTTTGCCATTGAAGGATTTGTAGAATTTGTTCAATGCCTCATTAACCCAATTTCTAAAGCAATCTCTTGTCCACATTTTCCTGGCCCGATTTCCCGATTGATGATACACTTGCTGCCCTTATACACCTCTCGGGATTCACTTGATCTCAGCTCTGTTTACCTGACATATGCCTCCTTCCTTACCTTGACCATAACATCAATATATCTAGCCATCCAGCACTCTCTGCACCCACCAGCCTTGCCCCTCTCACTAATAGGAACACGTTTGCTCTGGACTCTCTGAAACCAAGTTTTGATGGTCTTGCATTTACCAACCATCCCTTAACCTGTGAATAGGGTATTCCAATCAGCCTTTCACAGGGCTCACCTAACACTTTCAAAATTGGCCTTGTTCAAAGTTAGAACTTTAATGTTGACATCAGGTATTTCCGATTCCATAATTAATTTAAAACTAATATTTATGCATAACAAACTTGAAAGTTAAATAAACACTTCCTGTGCCTCTATAACGGGCTCGAGAGACTGAATAGGCTCATCCTGTCCCTCTGTATTACAGTGGAAATGCTGTCCCTCTGTAATAGACCCAAGAGGCTTAATGGCCTCCTCCAGTTCTTCTAAACACACTCGAGAGGCTGCATGGCCTCCTCCTGTCCCTGTGTAACAGATCCGAGACACAGCAACCTGTGGATTACGAGCAGCCGGTAAACTGTATCTAATGGAGACCCATTCCTTTTCAGTTACAGAAACACAAACAACACAATGTACTCCAGGTGCCCTCTCAGTGACACCTCATACAGCTGCAGTGACAAATCTCTTTGTTTTGAATGATTCTGTTGGCAAAATGTGCCAATATTCCAACTTTCCACCTCTTCAAGTAGCAACAGGTTAATATGGGCTGAATGGCATTCTCCTATCCCTCTGTAAGGGGCCCATAGGGACAGAATTGCTTTGGCCTGTTACTGAGCAGCAGTCGCAATGCTCTGTCTCAAGGTTATGAAAGGATTTGAAAACAGGACATTAAAACCAGGAGTAGCCTCACACTGGTCAATAAGTACCGTACATTGTTTCAGGTATCTAGAAACTTGCCCACCAGACGTTTTTTTTTACGCAGCAGGTCTGTCATTTTATAACTGCCTATTTTCATAGACAGAGTGGAACATATATAGACCGCTGCAGTGTTCTGTTAATACTCTCATATACAAGGGGAAAAAAGATTAAAAATATTGAAAGATTTATGGTCCATCCCTCAGCAACTTTATCCATTCCATCCAAAACCAGTATATGAAAAGTCATGTATTGAATTGGTTAACTGGGCCTGTTTGTTCAGTGACTGTGATTAATGCCAATCTCCATGGATTCTAATTATCTCAGTGGAAGCTTTCCATCTTTTAATGATAAATGGGCTCCGTTCAATGTGTCAACCCATAACATGAGCGGGAGCATCACTGACAGCACTGACAGGGATTAGCAGATCCAGAGAGAGGGTGAGGAGAGATCAGAATCAGAGAACATTAGACTGGAATGTGCCAACAATGGATCAGAATCAGAGAACATTAGACTGAAATATTCCAACAATGGATCAGAATCAGAGAACATTAGACTGAAATATTCCAACAATGGATCAGAATCTGAGAACATTAGACTGAAATATTCCAACAATGGATCAGAATCTGAGAACATTAGACAGGAATATTCCAACAATATACAGGAGCTTAACCGATTATGTTTGGTATCTTTCTGAATTTGATTGGATGTCATTATCATTGCGGATCTATTTCGCTCTTCTCATTATTCAATACTTTTATTATCCCTTCCTGGCTATCGTTGGTGTTCCTGGTGAGTGTCACTATCCAGATTTTGTTTTCTATAAACCAGTCATGAGTGTATTATTGTTATTTCATATTGTCTACACTTCCTGCCACTATTATTGTTCCTGTTGAATCTCTCCATCCAGATATTCACTCTACAGACCACTACGAACTACATTAATGAAGGTGTTCAATTACTGTCTCGCTCTCTGTTCTGGTTGTGTTACTCATGGGTCTGTATGTTGATCTATTCAGTTTCAGGGGAGAACCAAATGCATTGTCTCATTTCCTTTACTGTTAAGAGCATGGAGGTCACTGTCTACTGCTCTGGTTACAAACTCCACTTCCTTCCACTGTTTCCAACCCATTCCTGGCCAATATCTGCAGCTGAAGCAGTCAGGTCACAACTGTGGGAGATCCCTTTGACTATGAGCTGATTCTTGACACCATTCCCTGACATTTCTAATTTGAAATACTCACTACTCCAGAATATATCTCACTGGTTTATTCCATCTGCTGTTTGAACCTTGAGCTATGAAATACAGTCTTAATGAAGCCAATAATCTGCTGCTGAAGCTCCCGGCTTCAAACCTGCCGAAACAAATCTGATTTGAACTCACACCACACTCCCATCCATCTGTCATTCATGTGCACGCCGATGTATATTGCTGTTGTGTCTGGCAATGCCTTTATTTTAACATTCTCAAACACTTTAGCTCATCTGTCCATGAAGCTTCTCTCGCTCTCTCTACTGATTAACAAAAAGCTTGTTGTTCGTATTTAAAATAATTTCCTCCATGTGTGTTCCTTCTCAAACAATGAGTTTTGCATTCAACCCCACACACACACGCACTCTCCCTCAGTCTCTGATGAACACACACACGCGCGCGCAGAGAGAGCAAACCTTCCCAGTGTAAGCAGTAAATCTGTTGCGAGTATAGTTAGCGTATGATAGTAAAGTTTGCCATACTCTCATGCTGTGCAGATAGTGCAGTTTACTGAGCAACACACTAGCATGGTCTGCACAGCTCTCCATGCTGGCCTGTCATCTTGTCCCAGTTTATGTTGTTTGTGGTGTTCTGTGAAGCAGATTGAGAACTTGATGTAACAAACCATTTCAGCTGATCTGACAATGCCTTTATTCAATGTTCTCATTCTTGTAATTTTGCTCTCGAAGATCTCACTTCGCCAGTTAGTCCCACTGCCCTGACGTTTTCCACATATTTCCACAACATCTTTTCAGTTAATTAACTGTCTGTTTCTGTCTTTAATGTGAATCTCTTGTCCCTTTCTTTCTTTCCCTGGTCTTGGGTTTTGTCTCCCTCGTGTATCGAGTGCTGGCATTGTGTAGCTCAGAAATAATGAAATGGGGTGTGTCAAGCTGTTGTTCACTTCCTGGTAAGTCCCATGTGATGGTCCATGGACAAGCGTGTTTCAGAAGTTATGAGAAACATCCTTGTAACTTGGTCTGTACCTGTGGCTGTCGCTCTCAGGTGACCATGCGATTAGTAACAAAAGGAAGCCCACTGAGTAAAGGACCACGCATATAAATTGCCTGACATTGCTGTCACTTTTTAAATAAGAGGTTATTTTCTCCCTTTTTTTAGTAAGAGACCTTAAAGGCAAAACTGCCTACTGAAAACGGCTCAAGTAAATAACTTATGGGGCTTTTAGGGTTTTTTAAATAAATAGCAGATAGAATGGCCAGCTGGCACAGACCAGGATTTCTAGGTTTTTTTATATTGTAGCTACAACAATCACCAAGTGCTTGGGGTGCCAGAAGGGTTGTAAGTTTCAGTAAATTATCCACAGCTGCTATTCTCTCTGGAACCTCACTTGATGGTGTTTCCTCCTGGATTGGAGAACTGTATGCAAGAATGCATGTCTGAAAGTTCCTTTTTGCCAAGGGGTGTGTTTATGGGATATTGATATATTGGAACAGTTCATTAGTAGAAGGTACTGTATCCATTATTCGGTTAAGATTGCCAATAGAAAAATTATTCTAAATTCATCTTCATTTCTAATTGGATTTTCATTAGAGTGTTTAAATATATTGTGTTTTGCTTAATGGTGAGTGGTTTGAATAGTTTGACATCTGGAACATCCAACTCACATCTACCTTTAAAATAAGGAAAGGTTGGCATCCAACCTACCTTCTTAAAGTAGTTTGAGGCAGTCTGGTTGGTCTATAGCAAACTGGGGACTCTTGTCCGGTTCTAAATCGATAATACCAAATTGGGTTTAGAATTACAATCCCTACTGTGTGCAAGCAGGCCATTCGTCCCAACAAGTCCACACCGACCCTCCGAGGAGTAACCTACCCAGACCCATTCCTCTCCCCTATTATTACACATTTACCCCGACCAAGGCAACTAACCTACACATCCCTGAAAACTATGAACAATTTATCATGGCCAATACACCTGATATGCACATCTTTGGATGTGGGAGGAAACCAAATCATCCAGAATAAGCTCAAGCAGACACTGGAGAGTATGCACCAGGAGGCTATTGGGTTCAAAGGTCGTGTATGGTAGTTGATAGTGTCTTTTTTCTGGATGTTGAATTTGGTTGGTTTAAACAGTATTTTGTGTAAAAAGATTCAGTCCTTAAGAGTTCTCTGGGTGTGGAAAAGTGAAGTTGGCGGTTTTACAAAAGGTAATGATGGTAAAGTTTTCGGAATTGACAAACAACCTGGAGTTAGGGTTGCGATTGTCTGTGAGAAAATGAGAGATAATTACAGCTATAGATCGGCAATTACGTTTAGTAGAACCGCCATCAGACTCTTTGGAAATGGCTGGAATTCAATTTCAAATGATGGTCTTTGAACCTGAGAAGGAATTGAAAGAGTTTGAATTATGATGAAAAGTAGAAATAAAAGAAAGGGAAACGAAGAAGAAAGAGAGAAAAGGGTAGAAGAAAAGCAGAGAGTTTCAACTTAAAAAGTTAGCAATTAGAGACGAAAGTTGATATAGAAGGCGGAGATGAAGGTAGAATGTCGGTGGGATGAGGAGGATAGTGCGGTTGAGCAACCCTATTGTAACCAATGGCCTAACGAGGTTCCGTTTAAATGCATCCAGGCATTCTCTAAATTTGATGAGAAGGATGGGGAAGCCTTTTGAATTTCATTTGAGAAAGTGGCTAAACAAATGCAGACACCAGTGACCATGTGAGTTTATTTGATCCAAAGCTGATAGGTATTTGCATCCCTATCGGAGGAGGTATCTGGGGAGTATGAGGTGTGTAGAAAGCCATCTGAAGTGTATATGAGCTTGGGCCAGACACTGACAGAATCTAAAAGATTACAGGAATCTAAAAGAGGGTCCCTGGTTAAACGCACATTGAGTTTGAAAGGATCAAACAAAGTAATTTTGAAAGGTGGTAAGGGTATTAAAAACAGAGCAAACCTATGACACTCTTAGAAAGATTCTTATTTTGTAGAAGTTCAACAATTCACTTCCTGCAGCCGTGAAAACTCGTGTGGAAGAGCAGAGTTAAAACGGCAAGATTAGAAGCTGAAATGGCTGATGATGATGATTGAGTTCAGAAATCAAAGTTTGGTTTCTGTGAGAGATGGAGAAGAATGTGCGAGGTCTTGTTAAGGTTTACAGGCATAGGCCAGGAGTAGCAGGTAAAGAGGTTAGAGCATTAAGAGGTACAGAAGCATGTAATTCTTTTATGCTGAGACATGAGGAGCTATGTCATTCAGAGGGAGTAGTGGAGAGATTAGAAGCGCTACATTATGTAATGTGTGATTGGAGTGTCCAGTGGAAACATCAACAGATTTATTCCACAATGGGGAAGGAGGCCTTGGTGTTGGCGTTGCAACATTTCAGATTAAATTGCCAATAACATATCTGAGACAAATCTTTATCACTGATCATAACCCCTTAAAGTTTTTGGTTAAGTTTAGGGAGAAAAATACCAGTCTGTTTCGATTGAGCTTATTATTGCTACCATTCAGTTTGAAACTATACAGGCGACAGGGTGATAAAACCTAAGTGTGGAGACTTGGATGAAGAAAGACAAAGGCATTCTGTGGCAGGAGTAAAATGACTGAAATCGAAATAGATGTGAATATTTGTATGCTCAGAGTCAATGTAATATAAATGCATTTCAGTCTACTAATAGAGGAAGAGTAGGATGTCTAAAATGAATCCACCATTGTGTATTGATGGATTATTTTATTAAAGATGGAGTTGTGAGGACACTATCACTGTTAAAAAGGTTATTTTCTCTTGGGGTTTTCTTTTGAAGAGAGGTGTTAAAGGCAGAGGTGCAGAACTGCTGTCTGAAAACAGTTTAAATAAATAACTGAGATTTTAGGTTTCATTAAAACGGTGGTAACAATGGAAGGGCAGTGGCCAGCTCTCCCAGACCAGATTTCCTCATTTTACTTTTAGCTGCAGCATTCAGAAGCTGCTGGGGATCCCAGAAGTGTTGGATGTTTCAATAGGTGATCCCCAGCTGCCTTTCTCTCTGAGATCTCTGTTCATCTTGTTTCCCTCTGGATTGGAAAACTGTTGTAAGGATCTGAATTTGAATATATCTTTGTGCCAAGCGGTGTAAACCAAACAGGTACGGTATCTATTGTTTGTGTAAGTGTTCCAACATATAAGCTATCCCAAAACGTTCTTTTCTTTGATTGTATTTTAACTAAAGCATTTGAATAGATTATATTTTGCTCAAAGTTGAGTGGTTTGACTAGTCACAACATAACTGGAACACACACTTCACATCTATATTTAAAATAAGTAAAGGTTTGGGTCTAAACGGCCTTCTGGAAATATTTTGAGGGAATCTGGTCTGGTCGAAAACACTTGTAGCGAGTGGCTTCTGACTGGCTTCTGCAATTGAAAATTTAGTGGAGGGGCAGGGGATGTTTTGCTGGAGGTTGTGCTGTCAGTTGCCTCAGACATTCAGGGAGATCTGAGGATTTGGTGACCCAACTCTGGATGGAGCACGGGGACTGCAGCTACAGCATCTGGGTCTGTAACATGAACAACAAATGGAGCAGAGGCTGCAGAGAGGGGAAGCTCTGAAATCACACAGTGAGTGTGTGTGGGGAAAGGGATCTGCTGTATCCACCCCGGGTTTTCCAGGAACAATTTCCCAAACTCCACTTAACCCAGGATCAAAGTATGAGGGGACCCTGACTGAACAAGGAGCTGGTCACAGAGCGGTGTCACCTCCTTCAACACGCCCTGCAGCCTCACACCAGGGGGAGGATGGTGCTGCCAGGGGTTGTGAGGGTCACTGTTTCATTCAGCTTCAATGATCCAGAACTTTCCAGGCAGGACTAGGTGACATATCCATCATCTCCCAGTATCTCAACATTAATGTTACCATTCGGTGATGGAGGATATATATGGTGTATGAGGTAAATAGATTGTTTCTCCCTCAGCAGGGAGCTGCCGGTTGTATCTATACTGGATAGTGGGATTCCCAATGGTGTCTATGGCATCTGCAAAGTATCCATGTCAATGCGGAGATGTAGAGGAACTGAAGGAGCTCTCTCTCACTCCATTAATGTCACAGCGTGCCCATCACAGTACATCATGTCGGTGAATACCCACTGTCCTGGCAGCAGTCACGGCCTCTTCATTCAGAAGCAGTCAGCCAGTCCCATCGTCATCGGGTCTCCACATAGAAAGGAATGAATATATTTTGGATAAAGGCCGTCCCCTCGATGCACGTTTCAAAACACCATCCCCACCACCAATCAACCACATCAAAGTATTCCATGTGTACGGAGAGCAATGGGGTCACTTGGGATGTCTGGGAATAGACGATCAGGGATGGAGCAAACCCTCCCATGTCTGAACGGGTCTGAGTGACCCCCCCAGTACACAGTATCATTAATCCCTGTAATCCCTCTCCATTTCAGTAACATACTGCCTTCCATTATTCCTGTAAATGAAATGACAGGTTATATCATGTTAAATTCCACCTGCCAAACTATTATCTATTGCCTTTATCTCTCTGAATCTATTTGCAGACTCTCCACCCTCTCTTGATAATTTATTCTCTTGCTTACCACAGCGACATCACCAAACTCAGCATCTGTATATCTGTTCCATCCTCCTGATCATTGATATCGATTGTAAATAGTGACCCTACTGGTTACGTTCTGTCTAACTGATTGAGACGGATTTATCCTGAGTGCCTGCTCCTGTATGATACCCAGTCCTCCCCCATTCCAGTGAAACACTGTCGAAGGGTTGAAAAAGAACAAGGAGCATCTGTGAGGAATCCAACCCCTCAATGACACTGATGTCAACACGGCCTCTGTTCTACTTTCCTGCCATCTCTCCATCCTAAAACTCTAGTCTCTTCTTGTAGATTGCGCCACATGAAAAAAAAATCCACTCCATATCTACACATTCAATTACTTATAGAATGTTACAGACCTCAATGAGATCTCCTTTCATTCTTATAAACTCGAGAGTATATGCTTAAACTGCTCAATTACTCTTCATAAGACAAACACTTCGAATATGGAATCAATCTAATGAAGCTCTTCTGAATTGCCTCCAATGGAAACACCTCATTCTGCCGGACCCCCAAACTATACTTCAGTTGCAGCCTCACTAATGCCTTGCGTAGCTACACCAACACTCCCTACCTTTCTACTCTATCCTTTTATAAATAAACACTGAAATTATGCTTGCATTTCTCATTACTTGCAGTAACTGCAGGCAGGTTTTCTGTGATATGTAAGCAGACACCCAGATCCCTCTGCACTTAAGCACTTTGAACTTTCTCTCCATTTCGATAATCATTTGTCTTTCTATTATCCTGGCAAACATGAATAGTCCCATATTTATTCCCATTAATTTTCCTTGCTAAATTTTGGCCCATTCACGCAACCTATCCATATAGTTTTAAAATCTCTTGCATCGTCATTCCAAAGTAATTTCCCACCAATGTGAGAGTCATCTGAAAATGTGGCATTGTATTTTCTATCCCATCAACCGAGTACAGTAATACCATCGATCGCAAATGGTTGAGGCATGAGTACTGAAATCAATGGTACCCCACAAATTGCATTTGCCAAAATAAAATGACACATTTATTCCATCTGACTGCATTTTGTTGGTTAACCAATCCTCCATCCAAGCGAATAAATTACTCCTAAACCCATGTTGTCTGATCTTACCACTTAGTCTTTGGAGAAGCGACACATCCAATGCCTTCAGGAAGACCAGATATGTTCCATCTCCCACGATCCACCTTTTTTGTGACATCTTCAAATAACTCAAGCAAACAATTCAAACTTGATTGTCCTTTGTAAAACCATGTTGACTCTGACGGATTGTGGTTTAATTTTGCAAATGTCCTGAACAATGGACTCTAACAATTAGCCTTAAATTACAATGGTTTATTGTTACACTTTAGTCCCTAATGTATACCATTATTATAAATTCATCCCTTTCAAAAACCTGCACGTTTTCTTTGAATTCCTATTTAATGGGCACACGTTTTTAAGAGATCTGCTCCAATTACTGAGTAAGAGTCATGTGTGGCTGAATGGACTCACCATCCTGTTGGTGTACAAACTCGATGGGCTGACGTCTTTCTGGTGTTCCCATGTTGTCGTCTCCAAGGCCAGAATGATCTGCGCCTGTTGATCCTTTAGAGGATTGGGAGATTATGGAATCTTACTGTTGCTCTCTAACATTTTGATGGGCTGATGGGTCTTCTCATACTTCTCCATGGAAATATTGAACAGTCTCCTCATGTATCCGGGAGATGGTTCCGAGGGGTTGATTGGTCTTCTCTTGTTCCCATACAACAGACACGTGTCGAAATTACTTCTTCCTTTCTCATTAAAGAAGTCTCAGATAGTTTTTATCCTTATCCAATTCCCTTGCAATAGGCTCGGTGGGTCTGAATGGCCTCCTGTTATCCCAGTGTAACAATCTCCAGTCATTGTGTGACCTCTTCCAGTTCCTATGTTACAGACTTGAGGAGGCTGAATGGACTGATCCTGTTGCTGTTTAACAGGATACTGGTGCAGCATGGCCTACTGTTACAGGGTTGAATGGCTGATTGGTCTCCTTCTGTAAATGTATATCAGACTCCAGGGGCTGAATAGCCTCATCCTGTTTTGGTATAACAGGGTCGAAGGCTTGAATATCCTTCTGTTGTTCCTGCATAACACACTGGAGAACGGAATGGTTCCTCCACTATCTGTGTAATTCGCTTCACTCGTTGACTACATCTGTCACCTATGTTGAAATAAGGTCATCCTTATTTTTTGCAAACTCCAATGGTTAAAGGATCAACCTGATCATCCTTTCGTTATAAGCTAGCACCTTCATTGCAGGAATCAGTTGAGGGAACCATCTCTGAGCTGCTTCCAATGTAACAACATCATTTCTTCATTGAAGAGATTAAATCTGTTCACACTACTCCAGATGTGATCTCACTAAGACCCTGTACAGCAGCAGCAACATTTTACCAGCCTGTTGTAAAGTTCCCACCCAGGTTAGAGCAGTCCCAGCTGTCTGGGGGAATACAGAGCATTGTTGAAAGATCATTGTCCTTCTCTACTCCATCATCATCACGGGAGATCTGGAGAAATTGAAGTTTGAGAAGTTGATAAATGATGTGGAGAGATGATCTCTACTATTAATCTCTCCAGAGCCCACATCGCTCAGATTCCACAGAATCTAGTAAGATGGAGCAAACATTGATGGGAGTTATATCTCAAAGTGAAAGCTGCAATACAAATGCTGGACATGTTATAAAACAGGAAATGAGATATACACATTTGTGGGTACTGTAGTAATAATATACTGCTTACATTATATCTAAACTGTGTTAACCCAATTGAATGCTAATGCTGGGAAAATGGATTTCATGACCGCGTGTGAGATGGTTTACATGAACATTATGTTGAGCACTGAGCTCGAGATCAGGTTATTTAGGAATTGGTGTTGAGTGATTAGAAGAGCTAATTGAAAATTTTGCTGGAAAGGACATTTTGGGAACAGTGACAACAATGTATTGGTTTTCTTTTATGCTGTTTGAGTACACGATAGTTTTTGTTGCATTTGAAGTAACCATTTGAAATCTGAGTCATGCAGACCATGAAGGTGTGAGGAGAAAGTGGGGACTACAGATGCTGAAGATCAGAGCCGAAGGGTGTGGTGCTGGAAAAGCACAGTCAGGCAGCATACTAAGAGCAGATAAATCGATGTTTCAGGCATAATCCTTTCATCAGGAATGAAGCTTATGGGCCTAGGGGGCTGAGAGATAAATGACACGAGGGTGCGGCAGGAGGGAGGTAGCTGGGATTACGATAGGTAGATGAAGGTGGGGTTGAAAGTGAAAGGTAATGAAGGGAGACAGAACGCCTCATCTACTGCATCCATTAAAGACAATGTGGTCTTCTCTTCATTGGCGAGGCAGGAGGTCAACTTGTAGATCATTTCAGGGAACATCTCTAGGACAACCACATTGAACAACTCCATCGCCTAGTGGCTGAGCACTTTAACTCCCCTTCCCACTCTGCCAAGGACATGAGAGTCCTGGGCCTGCTCCATCGCCTAACCGGAGCCACCAGAAGCCTGGAGTAAGAAAGCCTCCTCTTCTGCCTTGGGACCCTCCAACCACAGGGGATCATAGTTGATTTCCCCATTTCCCCTAATCCCACTTTATCCTACTCCAACCTTCCAAGTCAGCACCGCGCTTTTGAATGTTCCTATGTGTCCACCTTCCTTCCTATCAATCTGGTGCACCCTCCTCTCGGACTATCACTTTCAACCCCACCTTCATCGACATATTCGATGCAGCTTAGGAAAATGCCAAGTGTTGCAGTAAGCCAGTGGATTCAGAGAAATGTAGGACCCAGCAAAGGATGACCAAAATCAGAAAGAGAAAAAGCATGCAAACGGAAGAAAAACATAAAGACTGCTAAAAAGCGTCTATCAATGTATGAAAAAAATAAAAACAAGGTCAAATGTGGAACAGTTGGTGTGCACACAGGATAATTTATTGCAGATTACAGAGAAATCGCAGGGAAAAGAAACAGTTCCTTTGTGTCTATCTCCATGGAAGAATGTCCAGAAATTCTCCCAGAAATACCAAGTGACCATGGGACTTGTGTAAGTAAAGTCTAAGATCATTGTTATCAGTGTTGGAGTCATCTTTGAAAAGAAAGCTGGATTGAGTATTTATAAATCTGACAGACTAGATGTACTTCATACAAGAATTTCAGAGGAAGCAGCAATAGACATGTTGATTGCATCGCGGATTTTCCCTTTATTTTCCGACACATTCCCGAAAGGCATTTATCCAATCTGGATAAGGTAAAGGTTATAAATATTATCCAACAATTTAAGGAGAGATGAATTTGGAGAATGGTAAACTACAGACCAGATAACCTGTCATCCGCAGTCAGGTATCTCCTGGACTCGATTACAAAGAACATGCTACGAGATATTTAGAAGGTAAAAACATAACTGGGGAGTGTGAGAATGTACCGATGAATGGAAAACCAGCAGTGGCAAACATTGTTTTGGAATGGTTTGAAGATGATTCTTGTGGACATAGGCAATGAACAACAAATGGATAATGTATAGTTGGATATTCATGAGCTTTTTAAAAGAACTCACACACTGAGCTCATAAGAAAAGTTAAACTGAGAGGTATTAGGAAGAACATATGCAAATGGGAAAGAAAAATTAGGTTTACATTCATGTGAATGTAATTGGAAGGTAGAGGATGTCGTGCACCAGTTGCATCGAGTGTTAATGAGACTAAACTTAGACTATTGTGTATCGCTCGGATTCCCAATCTAAGAAAGAATATACTGACTACAGAGGAACTTAAAAAAGCTATTCTCCACATTAACCCCTTAGTTGGCAAAGTTGTCTGACGGGGTAACTCAGCCTGTAATCTCAAGTTTCGAAACATGAGAGGTGATTGTCGTGAATATTAGAAACATCGAAAGGACTGAATAACAGAGGGATCTGAGGAAGCAGAAGTAGGTGAGATCTGGGGGAATCCCATGATATTCTACACGGACAAGTAGAACAGAATAATCAGCAAACAGTCAGTGTACATTAGAAACCAAAGGGGCAATCTGCGTGTCAAGCTGCAGAACAATGATGGATTGTAACAGGAGACCTTCACATCTATTTTACTTGGGAGAAGGAGGATGCAGGTACAGAATTAAAGAAGATGGACTGGACAACTCTTGAACAGATTGATGTAAAATACGAGTAGGGATTTGAGGCTTTGTTCTGTACAAATTTGGACCAATATCCATGTCTGAAAGAGTTGTATCACAGGCGGCTGTTGGGGTCAAGGGAGGAATGACACTGATTGAATATTTTAATTAGAATCTGATCATAGGGGAGGTGCCAGACAACTGGAGGACTGCGAATACGATTCCACTTCACAGTAAGGGTGGGAGAGATAGACAAGGGAACTATAGACGAGTGAGTATTAGATCACTGTTAAGGAAACTACAGGATAAAATAGGGAAGGAGAAAATCGAACTCCAATCAGAGTCACAAGGTTTGATCAGAGATAATCATCGTGACTTTATCAGAAGGAAGTCGCATCTAATGGATTTGATTGAATTAGTTTGAGGAGGTCGATTGTTTAGTTTTGTAGGAAGGTCTCTGACAAATTTCCAGCCGGGATACTGAGAAATAATGTAAAATCTCACAATATGAAGGATACCTTGACAGGTTACAAGGAGAAATGTCTTAATGGCAGCAGGCAGAGGGTGGTGGGAGAAGGCTGTTTGTGTGACTGGAGACCAGTGTCCCCTGGTGTACCACAGGGATCAGTGCTGTGTCCCTTATTGTTTGTGTTATTCATAAAAAAAGATGTGAATGTGGAGGGGGCTAGGTGGAGAGTGGGGGAGGTGTGATAAGTAACTGTATGTTTGACATTCAGATTGACCGGATGGTTCGCAGTGAGGAGGAAGGCCTTAAGTTACAGGAAGATGCAGATGATTGGTCAGATGGGCAAATCAATGGCAGATGGTATGTAACCCTGATAAATATGAGCTGATGCACATTGGGAGAAGGAACCAGACAGGGGAGGACTCAATGAATGGCAGCACACTGGGAACTTCAGGGTGTGCTTCTCCACACATCCCTGAATGTGACTGGACAGGTTAATGGACTAGTTAAGAATTGGACCTTGGGTGTAGCATTTCCTAATCAGGAGTAGATTATAAGAGCAATACAGGGCTTTGGAGTACTGTATGTAGCTCTGGGAGCCACATTCCAGGAAAGATGTGATTGTACTGGAGAGGGTGCAGAGCTGATTCACCAGGATGTTCCCTGGGATGGAGCATATCAGCTATGGAGATAGGCTGGATAAGCTCAGGTTGTTTTCTTTGGAGCAGAGAAAGCTGAGGGGTCAGGGATTCAGAAGGATAAGATTATGAGGGACATGGACAGGGTGGATAGACAGCAGCTGTTCCTTTTAGTCAGAGGGTCAAGAACAAATGAGCCCAATTTAAAGTGAAAAGTTTGAGGTTCAGAGAGGATTTAAATATTTTTTTCACCTTGAGGATGTGGGGTTCTGGGATTACTTCCTGAGAAGGGGGATTATCACGGGTAACCTCACAATCATTAAAAAGTATTTGGACGAGCACGTGGAAGTGTCATAACATTCCAGGCTATGGGCCTGGTGTAGGAAAGTGGGACTAATATAGATTGTGCTGTATTTCTGTTGGCACAGAGTCTGTGCTCCTGTGAGTGTATGGTGTGTAAGGTCAATTATTGAGCAGTCTAAGGCAGGAATTGATGGCTTTCTGAAGAGTATATTCACAAGGGTTAAAAGAGTGAACTGTAATAGCTGGGTAAATTATGTCAATGTGAGAAATATGAGAAAACAAGTACAGTTTCCTTACAGTTTGAAACCAGAGAATAGAGAACGGGAAACAGGGAAATGGCAGAACTATGAAGCCACTACTTCAGTTCTGTCTTCACAGAACTTTCAAACAATACAAGGAAAACCGAGTCTGGTGGAGGAAAATGATAGAGTACATTGAACATAGAACATAGTAAGTAAATGGTTTAGGAGAAATTATTGTGGCTAAAAGTAATGGTCATAGGCAACACTGACGTAGATTTATGAAATGGGAATTATGTTTGAGAAACAGAATGGGAGACAAATGAAAGAGAAACAATGGATGTAAAACATGTGGATTTTTAGAAAGATTTTGGTAAAGCTCCAAGCCCAATTTGCAAAATCAAATCTGAGTGGATTGGGGTCTAATATATTGCTATGTTTCTAGAATGGGACAGCTGGCAGGAAACGGTGAGTAGAAATAAACAGACTCGTCAAGCAACAGCCTGACATTGTCTGTAAGGTATGATTCTGTGAGTATGACTATATCGCAGACACCCCATTACCTACCCCAGATATCTCCTGTCTCATCAGCAGGACGGACACAGCAGAAGTGGTGGCACAGTGGGATACAGTTTGAAGGGAATTGCTCTTGGAGTCCTCAACAGTGACTCCATATCCCATGACGTCTCATGGCATTACTTTGCACATGGGAAAGGAAACCTCCTGCTGATTACCATGTACCAGCCTCTCTGAACTGATGAATCAGTACTCCTCCATGCTGACCAACACTTGGAGGAAGCACTGAGGGTAGCACGGACGCAAGATCTACTCTGGGTGGGGGATTTCAATGTTCACCAACAAGAGTACCTCAGCGACAGCATTACAGCGAGCTGGCCAGGCCCAAAAGGATAGAACTGCTCGACTGGTTCTGCAGCAGGTGGGGAAAGAACCAACATGAGGAAAATACAAACTTGAACACAGCCTTACTAATCTGCCAATTACAGAAGTATCTGTCCATGATATTATCGGTAAGAGAGACCACCACATAGTCATTGTGGAGACAAAATCACACCTTCACATTGAGAATAACCTCCACCATTTTGGGTGGTACTATCACGTTGCTAAACAGGGCAGACTTCGAACAGATCTAGCAGCTCAAATCTGGATGTCCATAAGGTGTCGTGAGTCATCAATAGCAGCCAAGTTGTACTCCCGCATAACCTCATGGCCTCCCGCATATCCCCCTCACAATTGCCATCAATCTAGAGAATCAATATTGGTTCAGTGGAGTGTGCAGGATGGCAGGAACTGCACCAGCCATTCCTGACAATGAGGTGTCAGCCTGGTGAAGCCACCAATCAGGACTACTTATGCGCCAAACAGAATAAGCAGTAAGTGATAGACACAGCTAAGTGATCCCACAAGCAAAGGAACAGGTCTAAGCTCTGCAGTCCTTCCACATCTAGCCGAGAAACGTTGGGGACAATGAAACAATTCACTGGAGGAAGAGATTCCACAAATAACCCCTTCCTCCATGATGGAAGACCCAGCACTTCATTGTATAAGATAAGGCTGATGCATTCGCAACAATCTTCAGTCAGAAGTGCTGAGTGGATGATCCATTTCAGCCTCCTCCAGTGGTCCTCAGCAATTCAGTTACCAGTCATCAACCAATTTGATTCAGTCCACTCGATATCCAGAATCGATTGCAGATACTGGATACTCTCCAAAGAGTCCATACTCTGACAACATTCTGGCAATAGTACTGACAACTTGTGCTCCATAACTTGCCACTCCCCTAGCCAAACTATTTCAATACAGTTACAACAATGGCTTTTCCTGATTACGTGGAAAATTACCCCAAGTAATCATTGTTCCTGTATGTAAAACGCAGAACAAATCCAATCCGGCCAATTGCCATCCCATCAGTCTCCTCTCGATCATCAGTAAAGTGGTGGAAGGTCTCAGTGTTTTTAAGTAGCACTTGCTCAGTAATGCCCTGGTCAATGACGCCCAGTTTGGGCTCCACCAGGGCCACTCAGCTCCTGACCTCATTACCGTGATTCAAACATGGACAAAAGAGCTGAATTCCAGAGGTGGGGTGAGAGCGATAGCCCTTTAAATCAAGGCTGCATTCGACTATGTGTGGTATCAAGGGGCCTTAGCAACACAGGAATCAATGGGCATCGGGGCAAACTCCCCGCTGGTTAGAATCATACCTGACACGTAGGAAGGTGGTCATGGTTGATAAAGGTCAGTCAAGTCAGCTCCAAGTCTGTAGGAGTCCCTCGGGCAGTGACCGAAAACTTCTTCAGGGCTACTTCATCAATGACCTTCCCTCCATTTTAAGGTCAGCAGTGGGGATGTTCGCCAATGATTGTACAATGTTCTGCAACATTTGTGGCTCCTCAGATACTGAAGCAGTCCATGTTCAAATGAGACAAGATCTTGACAGTATCCAGGCTGACAAGTGGCAAGTAATATTCAGGCCACACGAATGCCAGGCCATGACCATCACCAGTAAAGTACAATCTAACCTGCCACTTGGCATTCAATGGTGTTACTATCACTGAATCCCCCAGTGTCAAATTCCTGGTGGGTAATCATTGCTCAGAAACTCACTGGTCTCGCCACATGAACACAGTAACTATAAGAGCAGGTCCGAAGCTAGGAGTACTGCGGCGAGTAACTCACATCCTGACTTCCAAAAGTCTGTCCATCATCTACAATGCATAAGTCAGAAGTGTAATAGGAGACTCCCAATTTGTCTTGATGAGTGCAGCCCCAATAACACTTAAGAAGCTTTATACCATCCAGGACAAAGCAGCAGTTTGACTGTCCCTTCATCCACAATGCTCCACCATCAACGCTCAGCAGCAGCAGCAGTGTTTTACTATCTACATGCTGCAATAAAATGATCCACCAAAGATCCTTAGAGACCATCTTCACAACTCCCATGTCTATCTAGAAGGACAAGGGCTACAGATGTATGGGAATACCATCATCTTCAGGTTCCCTCCAAGCCAGTCACCATCCTGACTTGGAATTTTATCACCGCTCCTTCACAGTCACTGGGTCAGAATCCTGGGATTCCCTCCCTAATGGCATTTGAGGTCAACCAAGCAGGTGGACTGCAGCGTTCAACAAGGCAGCTCACCACCACCTTCTCGAGGGCAACTAGGGACGGGCAATAAATGCTGGCCCAGCCAGTGACTCCGAGATTCACGAAATAAATTAATAGAAATTAACAGAGGACGGTTGCTGAGGTGTCGCAGGGATCGGTGCTTGGGGCCCAGCTGTTCACAATGCCCTTTAAACATTTGGTTACTGGAATCAGATACAATATATCCCAGCCTGCTGACAGCACTAACGGATGTGGGATTGTGAATGGGTGAGGAGGTTATAAAAAAGCACCGAGAAGACAAGTGGAGTGAATGGGTAAATACGTGACAGATGGAGAACAATGTGGATAGAGGAGACGGTGTGCTCTTTGGTGGAAACGATAAATTGGCAGCCTACCATTTGAAAGGGATTGGTTGAAACATGTTGATCTACAAAGGGACGTATGCTCCTGTTTGTTGTTTCCTTCTGCATAAACCTCTGAGGCCCCTGCAGTGCAGTGAGTTCTGGAACCAGAAGTCAATACTGGGAATGGCATTGGCACGCTGCCCAGTGAACACGGACCCACCAAGTGGGGAGCTGCAACACTGAAAAGGATCTGCATCTCCTTGTACACCAGTTGCTGAAAGTAATATTGCAGAAACAGAAAGCAGTGAGGAAGATAAATGGTGTGTGGATCTTCATTTCAGGGGGATGTGAGTCCAGGAGAAAAGGTGTCTTACTGCAGCTGTACAGGGACTTGGTGAGATATCATCTTGAACATTGTGCACTATTGTGGGGAGTTTTGGTCTCCTTACCTAATAAAGGACAAACCTGACATTGAGGGAGAGCAGTGAAGGATGACCAGACTGGTCTCTGGGATGACGGGCTTGTTATGGGAGCAGAGTATGGGAGACTGGGCAAGTATTCCATGGGGTTTAGGAAAATGAGTGGAGATCTCAGTGAGATATATAAAACTCTGACAGGGTGAGACAGATTGGAAGCAGGAATGATAATTCCCCTGCCTGGGACTTGTAAAACAAGGGGCCACAGTATTAGATACAGGCAGTCACTCTGCATTGAGATGATAATAAATGTCTGCTCTCAATGACTCGGGAACCTGGGGAATTCTCTCGCACCTGGAAACCGAGACACTGATTATAAATAAGGATTTCGAGACAGTAAAGGGATGGTGGGAGAGCAGGAGTACGGTGTGGAAATGAAGGGCCAACCATCATTATATTGAATTGGTTAGCAAACTCGATGGACCAAACGTACTACTGCACTGCCTATTTTATAGCTTCCCAAGGTTACTCACATTAACGGATATGTATATCATGTGGGGTAAGTGCATTGAGGAGAGTTTTTCCATGAACTAGAATGGGGAGGCTCAATGTGTTTTCCATTCCCAATGTTTCTGTGAAGTCTGTGGGAAAGGTCTGTAAATGCTGTCACAAGCTCTCAGATGTTAGGAAGGAGGTTTCTGCAGGGTCGACAGGACTGTGTTCCCATTCCCTTTTCCGACATTGATGCTGAGGCTGGGTTTTCTGTCCGGTTTCATCCTTTCAGACCTCGGAGTAGTTTGCTTCGAACAGATCTGTTGGTCAAGTCTGGTAGCTTTAATGAGTTAGCATCAGGTAAAGTTCACGTGATTCTGACCCTGACATCTTCACCCACACTCGTCACTGAGCCATAGATGGTGTTGATGCCAATGACAGACTGAGGTGTTACCCTGGCAAAAAGTTACAGGTTGTGTTTGAATGCAGATCTGCTTCTCCTGCTTCTGTGATCTACAGCACTACGTGAATACACAGTTTCGAGCTGCAATATCTGCAATGCAATTTTGCTGTCTGTTCCCCAATTCTCACTAAGACCCATTCACCCATCAGCCCTGCACTCAGTGACCGAACCTGGTTTCTGATGTGGAAATACTTCCATTTTCAAACTCTTATCCTGCTGAGGGTCTCTCTCCCCGGGTCTTGCTTACAATCTGACACATTCCGCAAAAGCATTTAACTGATCTTAATTCAAATATTTAATTCACCTAAATATTTTTCATTGAGAAATACCAATCTGCTGTGTTTAAAGTGAATGTGTTTCCCCTGTTTCTTTACCTGACCATGATTAAGAGCTCTGTAGTGTCAGTGATGCCAGCCTTATGTAGTTTCAGAGCCAATGAATTCTCTGGAGTCCCAATCATCTTCACCACATTGCATGTTTTCTCTTTTGGTTTGATGCCTTATCATTCATGGCTGCCTTGTTCTCCCTTGAGTATGTTTCAAGTTCTTTGGGTTGCATTTCTGGTATTATCTTCCGAAATTATCCCCAGAACCTCCTCCCATTGCTGCTCCATGGTCTTTCCTGCTCAGTTCCCCTTCCAATTAACTCTGGACAGCTTCGCCCGCATGTCTTGGTAGTTACATTGCTCAATTATAACCACATTACATCTTGAAAGAGCATTAGATATAAACCGAAAGGAGGAGTTTTGGGAGACGGGACACGAAGAATAATTGGTGGATTTCTTAACTAGATACAAAGGGAGAACGAGAGAGAGGATAGAGATCTGGAGATCTGGAAAATGAGAAAGCTACATTATCGAAAGAAGTAGATGAACATCCCCCAATGTTTTGGCAATGCCTGTGTGCTGTGGTCCTTGGTACAGTGCATGTACAACAGAGTAATATGTTCAAATGCTGAGTCTGATGCCAGAATATTTATCTCCAATAATATGACTGACACTAGCTTTGGAAAGAACCCACCAGGCCAACATATTGAAGTCCCGGTAGAAAGGGGATTAACTGAAATAAGTTGGGACACCAGAATCAAGAATTTGGAGCACACATCCTGGTAAGAATGAGAGATTAGAGTTGGGAATCCCAGAAAAGGAGGGTTCGTTGAGAGGATCAAATCATGTTTTAATGTTTTACCAATTTTATACATCATATGCATCATTTTTCGTTAACTGTGTCTCTGTTGTTTCTTTACAATGTGTTGTGCACATATGAAAAATGTGACTTATCTGCACACACACATTGATTAAACAGTGTATATAAAATAATTTTTCCACCATTGAAACTGTCCTGTTGTTGTGTTACGAGGATAGATTAGATTAGATTAGATTACTTAGTGTGGAAACAGGCCCTTCGGCCCAACAAGTCCACACCGCCCCGCCTCAGGCAACTGACTGTGTGGAGTTTGCACGTTCTCCCCGTGTCTGCGTGGGTTTCCTCCGGGTGCTCCGGTTTCCTCCCACAGTCCAAAGATGTGCAGGTCAGGTGAATTGACCATCCTAAATTGCCCGTAGTGTAGGTAAGGGGTAGATGTTAGGGGTATGGGTGGGTTGCGCTTCGGCGGGGCGGTGTGGACTTGTTGGGCCGAAGGGCCTGTTTCCACACTAAGTAATCTAATCTAATCTAATCTATCCTCGTAACACAATAACAGGACAGTTTCAATGGTGGAAAAATGATTTTATATACACTGTTTAATCAATGTGTGTGTGCAGATACGTCGCATTTTTCATATGTGCACAACACATTGTAAATAAACAACAGAACACCAACTAGCCACCAAAAGACATGATCCACTATCACTATGTTCCGTACATACAGACAAAGAAGGGCACCACTTTGACTGGGACAAAGCAAACACACATACTAAGACACGCAAGGACCTTCTTAGAGGAATCGTATTATAACCAGAAGTCCATCAATAAACGCATCAATTTAGATCCTGTCTACATTCTCTTTTTAAAAATAACCGGAAATGACATCACCCACTTTAAGAAACCAAGACCTATAAATAGAGAGGTGGGATATCCCACCAGCACTTCAGCAGATGCTCCCACTGATGATGTCACCTCGTCATGGTGACGAAACTTCTGAAAACATACCTTCAAGCTCAGCGAGCTTACTTGCACAGATATAAATTGTTGTTTGTTGTTTATTAGTGGAATTTAGGAGTTCTCTGTCGCTCACGTTTTGACAGATTATGATGTGAGGTGAGCTTTTCTAGGTGTGTGATTTTAATTAACAGAGGGGTTCGACATTGATGTCATAACAGTTTGGGGCCTTGCCGTGTGGCACTTGGACCGATCTGAACAGATTTGAGATACAACAGGTCGCAGCAAATTCCAACTCATTGCAATTAGTGACTTTGATCTTCAAATAAAACCAGTGGGAATATTCGTTTAATTTTGTTACTTGTGGTTGGTTAAATGAAAAGTGAGGGAAATGGCTGTTCACATTACTAAAGAGGTTCCCAAATTTTCCAAGGAAGTTTAGAAAGACAGAAGAAGGAGGACATTTGTTAGAATTAGCAAATAGGTTGGAATTGGGTTCAACCAGGGAGAAAAGGGAAGCTGAAATTGTAATGGAGTTGGTCAAGCATTTTGATGTATCAGAGAAACAGGCAACTGCAGTAGAGTTATAAAAACTTAAATTGCAAATGTGGCAACTGGAGTTAGAAGATAAATAAAGGGATGGAAACAGAGAGAGACGAAAGAGAAAGAGAGGAAAAAGAAAGAGAGAGGGGATTTGAAATTCAGAAGTTGGGAATTAGACAAGAAATTTAAATTAACAGGATGGAGATGAAGGGAGAACGTAGGGATGTATACAACTAGGTTAGTAACTTGCCATATTTCGTTGAGAAAATTGTCAAACCCTTTTTCATTTCATTTGAAAAAATGGCTAGGCAGATGACGTGTCCAGTGAACTTGTGGGTAATGCTAGTTCAGACTAAGCTGATGGGCCCAGCTGGTGAGGTATGTGCAGCGCTGTCAGATGAGGGATCAAGAGATTATCAAGATGTTAAATTGGTTATTTTGATTGGTTATGAATTGGTACTAGAAGCATATAGATAGAAGTTCAGAAAAATAGAGACGGAACCAGGTCAGACTTATATTGAGTTTGAAAGAATTAACCACAGTCATTTTGACAGGTGGGTGCTGGCCTTAAAAATGGATAAGACCTGTGAGGCTTGAAGGGAGATTAATCTGCAGGAGAAGTTAAAAGACTCACTTCCAGAGATAGTAAGAATTCATGTGACTGAATAGGAAGTTCAAGAAGTATGAAGCACGGCAGAAATGACAGGTAAATATGCATTGTGGAATGTGATAAAATTTAGCTTCTGGCAGGAATTTCATCCTGTGAGGGATAGAAATTGGGAGAAGGGACAATCACACATTACAAAGCGAACAGTAGCTCACAATATTTTACCACAGGGGAAGAAAGAAGCCCAAGGGGGTTGAAAGGTGGTGAAAGGCCTCAGGTGTTCTCACTATAAGGCACTGGAACACATAAAATGACAGTGTTGGTGGTTTAAGAAGGGCACAGGGAAAAAGTTGTTTTCACTGCAGTAAGCTGGGACACACCGTGCTGGGCGTTAAAGGAAGACACTTTGGGGAAAGATGCGGTCGAAGAGGCTAAGCCCAGTAGCATTAGTGAAACTGGTAAAGGAGACCCCAAGTGGAGCCGAGGAGCTGCAGGAAATTGCACAGCCGAGGCAAGGGCTGGGTATGGAGGCAGTGCCTGATCTCTCAAAAGAATTCACCTCTGTAGATAAAGTTTACTCAGAAAGAACAGGGGGAGAAGGACAAGAAGTTATAATTTTGTGAGATAGGGGATCTGCTCAGTCTCTAATAGTTGAGAAGTGAGGGGCCGGAAAAGCACAACAGATCAGGCAGCATCAAGACAGCAGGACAATCGAATATCAGGCAGAAACCCATCGTCAGGAACATGGTGGGGGGTGGGGGGGGGGGTGCGCAAAGGGGACTGAAAGATAAATACGAGGGTAGTAGCTGAGCTGATGGAAGGGTCATTGGGAAGGCAATAAGATGATGTAGGTGGGAGTGATATGTCGGAGGGTAGGGTGAAGTCGATAGGTGGAAAGGAAGATGTCTAGTTAGGGCAGTCCAAGAGGGCAGTGCTAGGTTGTACGGTTGGATCTGGGAGAGGTTGGTGGAGGGGAGATTTGAAATTTGGTGAAGTCAACATTGATGCGGAACAGTTTGAGGGTTCCAGCTGTCCTACCACTGATAGGAGTCCTATCACCCTCCTCACCGACCTATCACCATCACACCCCACTTGCATCTACCTATCGCCTTCCAAGCTCCCTTCCACCCAGCTCCACCCCCACCCTCCCATTTATTTCTCAACCTCCTTCCCCCTCCCTTACTTCCCACTTTCCTGATGAAGGATTTATGCCTGAAACGTCAAAGCCCCTGCCCCTCGGATGCTGCCGACGTGTTGTGCTTTTCCAGTCCCACACTTTTCAACTCTCATCTCCAGCATCTGCAGCCCTCAATTTCTCTCACCCTCTAATAGGAAGAGATGAAAGTTTTTTTCACTCTTTCTGGCATGTTAATCAAGAGTGTGTTAATTTGTGGAATGGGGACAGAAATTAAGTATTCCCTTGTGTAACATCAGGATGGAATGCCAAATCAAGGTTGGGGAAGTAACAGTGACAGTGAGTAACAGAGTGTCATTTCCAGGAATACAGTTTGTTCTTGGGAACGATTTAGCAGGAGGCGAGGTGGGAGAGGCACCCCTTGTGGTGGAGAAGCCAAAGGAAGACGAGGGAATTGGTGAGTTAAAAGAAAATTACCCAGGAATTTTTCCAGACTGTGTAGTAACAAGATCCCACTGTCATAAGTTACAGCAGGAAGGAAAAACGAACGAAAAAGACAAATGGTTTGATGCTCAGTGAACTGACCCCCTGTTTGATGCAACGGTGCAGGAAAAACCTGAACAGGCAGAGGACCAGGCAGGGGGGTTTAGTCCAGAAAGGTGAATGGACTTACAACAGATATATACTCACACATTCACACACACATACACATGCACACACACAGAAAAGGAATCAGAATATATGGTTGAACGTTATTAACTTAAAGATAGAATCATAAAATTAAAATGGAGACCCCGATAGGTTACTGCAGACGGGAAATGGGCCGAAGTGCACCAGATTGTGTTAGCAGTAACGTACAGTGTTACGGGTAGCTCATAAACTAACTGCAGACAGTCACTTAGGTGTACAGAAGACTCAGGCTAAGGTACAGAAGTGTTTCTAGTGGCCTGGAATGTACAAGGACACTGTTAATTTTTCTTGTACATGACATACATCCCAAATGGTAGGTAAGTAACAGGCAGTAATAAAACCAGAACCTTTCTTGCCAATTCCTGCATTCGAAGAACCTTGCACGTGGGTTATGATTAATTGTATAGCTCCCCTTTCTAAAGTAAAAGTGGAAACCAATATTTGCTGACTATATTGGATGTGTCTACCAGATTTCCAGTGGCAATTCCATTATTGGAGTGTCAAGGCAAAAAGGGAAGTGGAGGAGTTGGTAGCTTTCTTTACTCGCTGTGGGCTGCCCAGAGAGATTCAGTCAGACCAAAGGTCTCATTTTATCGCTCAGCTGTTTAAGGAAGTCATGGATGGCTTAGGCAGACAGCACTTCAAATCAAGGGCATCCTATCCTGAATCCCAGGGAGCCTTGGAAAGTTAGCATCAGACGCTGAAGACTATGTTAACAGCGTACTGTCAGGGTTGGCCAAATGATTGTGATAAAGGTGTCCCATTAAATTGTTTGCCATTAGAGATGTCCCAAATAAATCTACTCACTTTACGTCTGTTGAGTTAATATTCGTACATGAAGTGAGAGGTCCTTTGAAATTAATTAAATATAAATTGACAGGACCGAAGTTGGAAATCTCACACCTGGATTCTGTGTGTGAGGTGAAGGAGAGAGTAGATGGAGTAGGTGAGTTTGCTAAATAGTATCTGAAGAGAACAGCATAGAGTGAAGCAGGTGGCAGATAAAAACTCAGAAACTTTGAAGATTTCCCGTGGGGATGACGTATCAGTATCGCCACCAGTGGTAGGAAATCCCTTCAAAGCCAGGTTTAGTGGCCCCATTCAAATTTTTTAAAATGTGGAGTCAGTTAAACAATCTAGTAAAGATACCAGAGATGACAAAAAAAAACTTTATCGAGTATTTCATATGGATGAATAATGCACCAGCCACATTTCAGACTCAGAAACAGAGTTGTGGCCATATGAACAAATTGTGCAGCTTATCTGTATGATGTAGTGATCTTTAGCAAGTGATTGAAAGCACACATGTTACAGTTGGCAGAACATGCTGAACGATTACAAGAAGAAAACTTGGTAATAAACTTAAAGAAAACAGAATTCGCGAAGGTAGAGGTGATGTTCTTGGGACATTACATTGGCCATGGAAGGTTGACCCCATGGAACACAAAGACCGAAGGGCTTTGAGTAATTTCCACAACCATCCTCGAAGAAAAAGGTGCTTCGATTTTTGGAACTGAGTGGATTCTATTGGAAGTTTGTTCCAAACTTCAGCAGCGTATGGGCACCACTGATGGATTTACTAAAGAAGAACACAGAATTGTGGTGGACAGAACAATGCCAGGGGGTATTTGAGAATTTTAAAGCAGGATTAATCAGCGTACGAGCTTTAGCTACACCAAATATTTTGAAACCCTTTGAAAATTGTGTTTGATGCTCGGGATATAGGGGTCAGAGATGTATTGATACAGAAAGAGGATGATGGAATTGAATGGCTAATTGGCTACTTGTGGAAAAAACTCAATATCCACCAGAAAAAAAATAAAAAATCTCCATTATTGAACAAGAATGATTAAGTTTCACACTGGCCTGACAATATTTTAATGTGTATATGACAAACAAATTGTCGGAGATGGTTGTGGACAATGACAAATCTCTCGCATTTTTGGAATATTTAAAGACCAGAATATGAGACAATTTCATTGGAGTCTTACCTTACCGACTTTAAACTTACAAAATGTACATGCTGTGGCCCCTACAATGTGATAGCAGATGGGTTTTCGCGGATTTAAAGGAAAGCAGTGTAGATAAGATTTGACTTATTACAGTGTTGTGTTGGTGTGCAGAATTAATATGAATGATATAACTGAGATTAATACTTTTATATTTCATATAGTTCGGATTAAGAATTAGAGGAAAAGAAATGTAGCCATCTTTTCAGTCTGCTGGTTCATTTTATTTTCTGAAGCGGGAAGATGTTATGAAAACAAAAACATGTATGGGCACTTTAAGACAGATCGGGTTTTGTTGAATAGAAATTAAAGCCACAGATGCCAGCTAAAGGTCACACTGTTCCACATGTCACCATTAGCTGAGAAATGGATACCTGAGTGTTGGTTGCTGTTTTGACAGCCATTCAAATCCAACCAAAGAGTTTAAATAATGCTCAGGATACCAGAAACCAACAGAATTTGAATATTATTGTTTGGACACCTGGACAGCAATCAAATTATGAGAATTATTATATCATGGGGAGTATATAAACCCAGCATTTTGAAAATAGAGGGAGAGCCACTGCCATCCAACAGCAGAGTAACTGCTGTAGAGCAGGAGTGCTAACTGGCCATCTCAAACACTCTCTATCAAAGACACATGTTCATGTAAACCTACTTGCAATAAAAAAAATGACGAAGGGAGATCAGCAGCTGAAAGAGTGAACACAGCGGGGAAGATAGAGACTGTATGGTCTTGAGATTTTAATGTTTCGTATGTGGGTTGTTGGAACAGCATATTTTTACAGAGTTGGAGTCAGATAGTAAGTGGCTAAGAAAAGAGGGGCTTGTATTTGTGAATAGTTGTTGTTTAGAGTTCACTATTAAAGTTAAGAAACTAACTTGATATTTTTTGTTTAAATAGTGGAATGTAGGAGATCTGTGTCACTCTTATTTTAACAGATTACAAGGTGAGGCAAGCTTTTCTGGGTGTTTGGGTTTAATTAACAGAGGGGTTCGAGTCCACCTTGAAAATGTCCATCCACGCTAAACCCATTTCCCTGCAGTTGGCCCATATGCTTCCAGTCCTTTCCTATCCACATATTTATCCAAATGTTTTTGAAATGTTGTTAATGTACCCCCCTCAACCATATCTGCTGGCAACTCATCCACGTACCAGCCCTCTGTATAAAGAAGTGGCCCCTCAGGTTCCCTTTTATTCCTTCCCCTTTAACCTTAAACTGATCCCCGCTAATCCTCGATTCTTTACACCTTGGAAAAAGACTGAGAGCTTAACCTATCCATACCCCTTGTGATTTTATACAGCTCTATAAGGACTCCCTCAGTCTCTTACACGCTAAAGAAAAGGTCCTAGCTTGTCCAACCACTCCCTATAACTCAGACCATTGGGTCCTGGCAACGTCTTTGTAAATTTCTTCTGCACTCTTTCTAATTTAATAACATCCTCCCCATGACAAGGTGAAAAAACTGAAGACAATACTCCAAGTGTGGCCTTACCAAAGTCCTGTGTAACTGTAACATAAGGTCCCAACTTCTATCCTCAATATCCTGCCTGATGAAGGCCAATATGCCAAAAGCCTTCTTCACTTCCCTGTCTACCTGTGACTCCACTCTCAGAGAACAGTGCACCTGAACACCAAGGTCCCTCTGCCCACTGCACCCCTTAAGCCCTCCCATTCACCACAAAACTCCTACCTTGATCGGAGTTTCCAAAATGCAAGACCTCACGCTTCTATATTAAATTCCATTTGCCATTTCTCGGCCCACTTCCCCACCTGATTAAGGACCTGCTGCAATTTCTGATAAACTTCCTCACTGATCATGCTCCCACTTATTTTAGTGTCATCTGCAAACTTACTAATCATACCTTCTACATTCTCAACCAAATCATAGATAACAAACAGCAATGGACCAAGCCTCCGGTCTGACAAACATCTTTCCACTAAACACTCTGCTTCCGACCATCAAGCCAACTGTGTATCCAATTGCCCAGTTCCCCCGCATTCTACGAGATGTAACCTTCCTGAGCAGCCTGCCATTTGGAAACTTATCAAAGGCCTTACTGAAATCCATAGAGACTACATCTATCACTCTGCCCTCATCAAACGTCCTGGTAACTTCATCAAAGGTCTCTAAGAAATTTGGGAGGCATGATCTCCCACTCACAAGTCTATGCTGACTGCTCCGAATCAAACCCTGTGTAAGTAATGGGTGCAGTCAATGGTATGCTGTCCTTCATTGTAAGATGATTCGAGTACATGAGTAAAGCCATCTTCCGGCTGTTGTAGAGCCTTGCTGAGAGAGCATTTGGGGCACTCTCTACAGATTTGATCTCCTTTGTAATAAATGATTCCCTTACCACAGACACGGGTGATGGTAACATGGGGAAAGAGTGAAGAAGCTGAGTGTTTAATCTGTAGAGCTGTGAGAGATGAAGAAATGGTGATCCTGAAACACGAGGAGTGGCAGCGATCAGTTATTTCCAAAACAGACATTGATAGGGAGAGAAATTCCATACTTTACCCAGGATTGATTGGTTTGATTTATTGTCACGTGTACCTCAGTACAGGGAAACACTTTATTTATGAGCAGTGGAGGAAGATCATAGTAAGCATGGCCAGACAGATCATAGGGTGGAAATAGACTTGGACAGAGTAAGGATTACAGGTTACACTGCACAGGACATGCACTAGACAAGATCAACATGAACAAAATCACCATTATTTGAACTTAGAGAGTCCATTCATCAGTCTAACGTGACTTTCCTCATAGTTTATTTGCCTAAATTAACTCTCCCCACGTTATTGTGCAGTCGGCGTGTGAACCCTGTGCTGAACATCAGGTTGCTCACAATCCCCAACAGCAGCCACAATACCTCCGTCTGAAACAGGTAGCCATTCCCATCAGCTTCCGCCCTGCATAGAGAACACCAGTCTGTCTTCGTGGAGATGGAAGATGCCTTCTTAAGACTTCACACAAGACATATGGCTTCCCTGCCCACCTCAAGAAAACCATGTTAAAGTCCCACATGTGTATCATAAACAACGGAGCCATGAGAAACAATGTGTAATAGTCTGTTTGTGGGGCCTCTGCCCCACTTGTTCATCATGTTAGAGCATCAATTAGGAGACAGTGAGGACTGCCAATGCTGGAGATGAGAATAGATCATCAATTGCTGGAAAAGCACAGCAGGTCAGGCAGCATCCGAGGACCAGGAGAATCGACGTTTTGGGCATAAGACATTCATCAGGAATCACCAAAAAGTACCTCATTCTGCCCCCGCGTAAGTGTATTGAGGTGGGAATGGCCTCCTGCTGTTCCTGTGTAAGTGACTCAAGGGAGTGATTGGCTTCAACCTCGTCCGATTGGACAGGGCCAAGGGCCTGACTGATTAACCCTGGTTCCTGTTTGACAGCTCATTGTACTGACTCATGGAACATTGCTGCAGCTTTAAGAGGTTATTTTGTCCGGGTTTCTTTTATGAGAGAGATTGAACGATCGTTACCAAGCTTGCCAGTTAAGACCACTTGAGTAACAGCTAGGGCGGCCTTGTGTTTATTTTAATGCAGCCTGAATGGGTGTGGCCAGCTCTCACAGATTAGGATCTCTGTGTTTTGGTTTCTCAGTAACATCAGAAACTATTGGAGTCTCCACAGAGTTGGAAACTTCAGTGAAAGTCTTTTGGCTGCTACCCTCTCTGAAATTTCTCTTGATACTGTTTTTAATTCTTGGATTGAAGAAATATTTGTGTCAATCTGTGTCTGAATATTTCTTTTTGCCAAGGGCTGTGTTTATGGGATTTCCCTATATTGGAACAGTTCATCAGTAATAGTTCCTAGATCTATTATTCTGTTAAGCTGTCCAATAGAATTACGTTATTCTAAATTCCTCTTTCTTTGGTTTCATTTTCTCTTTCGTGTTTAAGTAGATGGTGATTTGCTTCACACCGAGTAGTCTGACCAGTCACATTGCATCTGGAACAGACACTTTACATTTCCTTTAAAATAAGAAAACATTAGAATCTAGGCTACCGCCTTCAAATATTTTCGAGGGGCTCTGGTGAGGTCCATCACACTAGACTCCTTCCCTTCCTGAGTAATAGGCTGGAGGCACTGAATGGGCTGTCCCTGTTCTTCTCCAATAGTGTCAATGGGCTGAATGACTTCCTCATATTCCTGTGAATCCAGCGTGAGGTACTGAATGAACCCTTGTTTTACTGTGGCAATGTGCAGTGTCAGGCAGTACTGTTACATGAATGTTACTGATACTTTAACAGCACAAGCCTCAATGGAGTCTGGATCCTGCAAGTTACAGACATAGACCAGTTCAGCAGCTGACGGGGGACAAAATGTTCTGAACATTGTGGAATCTTCAGTGACCATCCCCACTTCTGATCTTATGGTGGGGAGGGTGGGGAGGGGAGACATTGATGAAGCAGCTGAAGATGTTTGTGAAGAGGAAGCTACCCTGAGGATCTCCCACAGAGGTGACCCAGGACTGAGATGGTGAACATCTTCCTTTGTGCCATGTTTGACCCCAAACACTGGAGAGGTTACTCTGATTCCCATTAAGTTCAGTTTTGTTAAGCTCCTTGATGTCAACAGAAGTCAACCACAGCCTTGATATCGTGGCCAGTCATTGTTACCTGAACCCTTGTATCAACCTCTTTTGTTCACATCCATAGGCCATGATATAGGAGCAGCAAGTGTTTTCTTCAAACAGGTGGCATTGAATGTCAGGATGTCTCTTCTCTAGCGTGTTCGGGGAGCTAGATGACTGAAAATAATTGAAGAGGAGGTGTATGGAAATTGACCTGTCAGAGAGTTGAGGGCTATGAAGAATTGGATATGAAAGAGGATTTGAGATGAAGAACAGATCAGTCATGATCATAACGAAGGGCAAGGCAGGTTTGGGGAGTGAACGACCTGCCCCTGTTTCTGATGTTCTCCCATTCTGTTATTGGAAAGTTAGTGGGTGTTACTTTCATGGATGTTCTGTTGTTGAATGTTGCAGACAGGGAGACCAGAGGATTTTGTGAGCAATCTCTGGGTGAGGTATGGGGCTGTATTCACATTGAATCTGGGTGTACAACATGACCAACAAATGAAGCACAAGTTGCAGAGAGGGGAAGCTCTGTGAAGAGAGATGAGGGGCCTCTTTCGTACCCAGCCTGGGTTTTCCAATTACATTTCCCAATTCACTTCAAACCGTGTGGGACAGTACTGAGGGGCTGAATGGTCTCCTGTGTTTCTGTGCAACAGGTTATAGGAGTAAGTAACCTCCAACTGCTCCTGTCTAGCAGGTTTGATGGGCTGAATGGAACACGGGAACATGGGACTGAGGAGCAGGAGTGGGTCATTAGATACTTTGAGCCTTCTCCACCAGGCACTAAAATTATATACAGTTTGTGGTCTCAGCCCCACTTTCCTGTCTGTGTCCCATTGTGCACTTCTTTATCAGATATTTAACTAACGCAGCTTTCAATCAATGTGAACATAGAGACACGATAATCTTCCACTGAAGAGAATTCCGACTTGAAAGATCCATTCAGAAATATTCGTCATCCCTCTTATAGAATCAGAGAGTCGTGCAGAATGGAAACAGACCCATTAGTCCGATCTGTTCACTCCGATCAGATATCAAATCTGATTTAGTCCCATTTGCCAGCACTTGGCCAATATTCCTCCTGTGATTGTACCCGCCTTGACCACTTCCTCTGACTGCACTTTCTGTCCACACACCACTCTCTGTGTGAAATATTTACCTTCTCGTCCCTTCTAAATCATTCGCCCTCTCCCCTCCAACCTCTGCTGTCTTGTTCTGGACTCCCCTATCCTTTGGAGCAGAACATGGCTGTTCAGAATATCCATGCCCCTGATGATTTTATAAACCTCTGACACTCCAGGGGGAAACACCTCAACGTAATCAGCCTCTCCCTATAGCTCAAGCCTCCAGTCCTGGAACATACGTGTAAGACATTTCGGCAGAAAACCGAGTTGTACACAGTATTCTTAAAGTGACCTCACCAACATCCTGTCCAGATGCACTATACCACCACAACTCCTATACTCAATGCTCTGACTGATTAAGGCAAATGTGTCAAATGTGTTCAGCACCACTCTGTCTACCTGCGACTCACTGCTACAGGTAATCATGTATGTAAACATCAGAAAGTTAACATGATGGTAGTTCCAGCAGATAGGAGGACCAGTGATACATTAATCATTATTGAGATTAGATTGTGTTGGAAACATGAGCTTAACATGTCAGGAAGGGAAATCAAATCAATGGGTTCAGGATGGTTAATATCCAGAATACCAGATACCCCGGAGTGAGTTACAATCTGGAATCTAATTGAGGGGTTCATGGTGCTTTATATACGAATAACAGATACCCCGGAGTGAGTTACAGCCTAGCCTAGCATCTAATCGAGGGTTTCAGGGTGGTTTATATACAGAATAACAGATAGCCCAGAGTGAGTTACAGCCTGGAATCTAATTGAGGGGTTCAGGGTGGTTTATATAGAGAATAACAGATATCCCGGAGTGAGTTACAATCTGGAATCTAATTGAGGGGTTTATGGTGCTTTATATACGATTAACAGATACCCCGGAGTGAGTTACAGCCTAGCCTAGCATCTAATCGAGGGTTTCAGGGTGGTTTATATACAGATTAACAGATAGCCCAGAGTGAGTTACAGCCTGGGATCTAATTGAGGGGTTCAGGGTGATTTATTTACAGAATAACAGATAGTCTGGAGTGTGTTGCAGATTGGAAACTAATCGGGGGATTTAAGATGGTTTATGTACAAAATAACAGATACCCTGGAGTTAGTTACAGCCTGGAATCTAATCGAGGGGTCCAGGGAGTTTTAGATACAGAATAACAGATAGCCCGGAGGGAGTTACAGCCTGGAATCTAATTGAGGGATATGTTAACCTTTTTATGTGAAATAACTTGTAACTGGGAGTGAGTCACAAAGTGTACTATTGGCCAAGTGGTTTCAAATCTTGACTCACATAAACATAATACAGTCACAAACTACACAACTTTACTGACTCCCAACTTTCCTTGTTTGAGGACTATCCTCCTCTGTTTTCCCCTTTCACTGAAATTATTAATATACCTTTTATACTGCACTGCCATTCTGGTTAGAGTGCAACCTATCTCTCACATTTATGTTCAATCCTGTTGAAAGATACTTAAACCAACAGATGCACAAATTTCCAGAAAGAGCTTTGTTCAATTGCAGGTGCATTATTTTCTTTTATTTGTAGACAACACACACTTTGAACCCACAGAAGGTCAGTGTGGGATTTGAGAAACCCTTCAATTTGGGATGAGACCTAACCAGGAAAAATTCTGATCCAACGCTGCAAATCTACAATTCAGTGGCTGAGCTCTATCAGGTTTTGCATATTATGTTTCTCTCATATATTAGGAGCTTGGAAAGTAAGGCAGACCTTACTGGAATGTCACATTGTCTCTCCACATTCACTGTAAACAAGTTCTGGGATTTGCATTTTAAGCACCTTCAAAGAGCTGTCTCCATTTCCTATCTCTGCTAGCATCAATGAATGGAAATGGCTTTTGACACATTGCCCCCTCTCCCTTGCTGAAAGTATTCTTGACACAAATCAGTCAGGCAGACATTTTAGATTTGTCCACAGCCACCATTTTATATCAGCAAAACGATGACATTGAGTTTATAAATAAGGAAAAGCAAGAGAGACTGGCAACATCAATACAGTTTGAAAATATATAAAACATTGAACATGCACACAGAATCACAGACACACTGAATCACACACACAGGGATACAGATACCTTCCAGAAGCTGTCTCCATTTCCTATCTTGCAAGAGAATTCATGTTATGATGATGCATTCGTGCAGGACAGTAAACAGCTTTTGAGACTTTCCCCATTGTGATAGAAATTCAGCCCCAATCTGAAACTTGGAGATATGTAACCGGATAGAAATGAACCAGCAGCTTTCTGTGTTCCTGCTTCCAATGTAACATTTGACCATTTAGTTTATCTTGTCTTCGGTCTAACATCCAACAAGGATCACTACACAGATCCAATAACAGATCCCCAGGAGTGAGTTCCAGACTGGAATCTAAGAGAGGGGTTTAGGGTTTACATACAGCATAAGAGATACCCAGGAGTGAGGGACAGACTGGAATCTAATCGAGAGGTTTGAGGTGGTTTACATACAGAATAACAGATAACAAGTAGTGAGTCACAAAATCACGGAGTCATACAGTCATAGAGATGTACAGCATGGAAACAGACCCTTTGGTGCAACCCGTCTATGCCGACCAGATATCCTAACCTACCCTAGACTCTTTTTCAAACACTTGGCCCATCTCCCTACAAATCTTCCCATTCATATACCCATCGAACTGCATTTTAAATGTTGCAATTATACCAGCCCCCACCACTCCCTCTGACAGTTCATTCCATTCATGTACCACCCTCTGAGTGAACAAGTTGCCCCTTAGGTCTCTTTCATATTACCTCTCACACTAAACCTATGCCCTCTAGTTCTGGACTCCCCACCCCAAGGAAAAGGCTTTGTCTATTTTTCCTATCCATGCCCGTCATGATTTTATAAAACTCTATAAGGTCACCCCTCAGCCTCTGATGCTCCAGGGAAAACAGTCCCAGCCTATTCAGCCTCTCCCTGTAGCTCAAATCCTCTAACCCTGACAACCTCCTTGTAAATCTTTTCTGAACCCTTCCAAGTTTCACAACATCCTTCCGATAGGAAGGAGACCAGAATTGCACGCCATATTCCAACAGTGGCCTAACCCATGTCCAGTCCAGCCACAACATGACCTCTCAATGTCTATACTCATAACTCTGACCAATAAAGGAAAGCAAACCAAACGCTGCCTTCATTATCTTATCCACCTGCCACTCTACTCTCACGGAGCTACGAACCTGCACTTCAAAGTCTCTTTGTTCAGCAACTCTCCCTCGGACCTGACCATTAAGTGTATACGTCCTGCTCAAATTTGCTTTCCCAAAAGGCAGCGCCTCGTGTTTATCGAAGTGGAATAGAATTGAAGGTTTTGGGGTGTTTTTGAAACATGCCAGTCACACATACATGGAAGTGAGTTACACGTTGGAATCTAATCGAGAGGGTTACGGGTGATTCATATAATCCCGACCGTGGGGAAACAAGCCCTTCAGCCCAACAAGACCACACTGACCCACAGAAGGATAACCCATCCAGACCCATTTCCCCACATATACCCCTGATTAATGCACCTCACCTACACTTCCCTGAACACTATGGGCAATTTTAACAGGGTTTGGACTGGATGATTAATATACAAACTAACAGATACCCAGGAGTGTGATACAGACTGGAATCTAATCAAACGATTGAAGTGGCTAATGTACAGAGTCACTTCAAATTGGAAGTCAGTTACAGATTGGAATTTTATCAAGGGGATTCGGGATGATTTTGTGTACAATAACAGATACCCCAGAGTGTGTTACAGACTGGAATCTAATCGAGGGTTTCAGTGTGGTTTCTATACAGATTAACAGGTAGTCCGAGTGAGTTACAGAGTTACAGAATCATCGAGATATACAGCATGGAAACAGACCCTTTGGTCCAACCTGACAATGCCAACCAGATATCCTAACCCAATCTAGTCCCACCTTCCAGCACCCGGCCCATATCCCTCCAAACCCTTCCTATTCATATACTCATCCAAATTCCTCTTAAAAGTTGTAATTGTACCAGCCTCCACCCCACTTCCTCTGGCAGCTCACTCTATACACGTACCACCTCCTGCGTGAAAAAGTTGTCCCTTAGATCTCTTTCATATCTTTCCCCTCTCAAACTAAACCTATGCCCTCTAGTTCTGCACTCCCTTATCCCAGGGTAAACCCCGATAATGTCACCCCTCAGCGTCCGACACTCCTGGGAAAACAGTCCCAGCCTGTTCAGCCTCTCCCTGTAGCTCAAATCCTCCAACCCTGGCAACATCCTTGTAAATGTTTTCTGAACCCTTTCAAGTTTCACAACATCTTTCCAATAGGAAGGAGACCAGAATTGCATGCAATATTCCAAGAGTGACCTAACCAATGTCCTGTATAGCCACAACATGACCTCCCAACCCCTGTACTCGGTACTCTGACCAATAAAGGAAAGCATACCAAACGCCTTCTTCACTATCCTATCTACCTGCGACTCCACTTTCAAGGAACTATGAACCTGCACTCCAAGGTCTCTTTGTTCAGCAACACACCCTAGGACCTTACCATTAAATGTAGAAGTCCTGGTAAGATTTGGTTTCCCAAAATGCAGCCCCTCACATTTATCTGAATTAAACTCCATCTGCCACTTCTCAGCCCATTGGCCCATCTGGTCCAGATCCTCTTGGAAACTGAGGAAACCCTCTTTGCTGTCCACTACACCTGCAATGTTGGTGTCATCTGCAAACTTATTAACTGTACCTCTTATGCTCGCATCCAAATCATTTATATATATGACAAAAAGTAGAGGGCCCAACACTGATCCTTGTGGCACTCCACTGGTCACAGGCCTCCAGTCTGAAAAACAACTCTCCACCACCACCCTCTGTCTTCTACCTTTGAGTCAGTTCTGTATCGAAATGGCTACTTCTCCCTGTATTCCAAGAGATCTAACCTTGCTAATCAGTCTCCCATGGGGAAACTTGTCGAACGCCTTACTGAAATTCATATGGATCACATCTGCTGCACTGCCCTCATCAATCTTCTTTGTTACTTCTTCAAAACACTCAATCAAGTTTGTGAGACATGATTTCCCACGCACAAAGCCATGTTGACTATCCCGAATCAGTCCTTGCATTTCCAAATTCATGTACATCCTGTCCCGCAGGATTCCCTCCAACAACTTGCCGACCACCGAGGTCAGGCTGACCGGTCTATAGTTCCCTGGCTTGTCTTTACCGCCCTTCTTAAACAGTGGCACCACGTTTGCCAACTTCCAGTCTTCCAGCATCTCACCTGTGACTATCGATGATACAAATATCTCAGCAAGAGGCCCAGCAATCACTTCTCTAGCTTCCCACAGAGTTCTCGGGTACACCTGATCAGGTCCTGGGGATTTATCCACCTTTAACCATTTCAAGAAATCCAGCACTTCCTCCTCTGTTTCTCTGGACATTTTGCAAGATGTCACCATCGATTTCCCTACAGTCTACATCTTCCATATCCTTTTCCACAGTAAATACTGCTGCAAAATATTCATTTAATATCTCCCCCATTTTCTGTGGCTCCACACAAAGGCCGCCTTACTGATCTTAGAGGGGCCCTATTCTCTCCCTAGTTACCCTTTGTCCTTAATATATTTGTAAAAACACTTTGGAATCTCCTTAATTCTATTTGCCAAAGCTATCTCATGTCCACGTTTTGTCTTCCTGATTTCCCTCTTAAGTATACTCCAACTTCCTTTATACTCTTCTAAGGATTCACTCGATCAATCCTGTCTATACCTGACATATGCTTGCTTCTTTTTCTGAATCAAACCCTCAATTTCTTTAGTCAGCCAGCATTCCCAATAACTACCAGCCTTCCCTTTCAACCCTGACAGGAGATTGCTGCCTGGAATCTAATCGCGGGGTTCAGGGTGGTTTATGTACAGAATAACAGATAGCCCAGAGTGAGTTACAGCCTGGAATCGAATCGAGGTGTTCATGGTGGTTTATATACAGAATAACTGATAGCCCGGAATGAGTTACAGCCTCTAATCTAATCGCGGGGTTCAGGGTGGGTTATATCCAGAATAACAGATAGCAAGCAGTGAGGTACAGCCTGGAATCGAATAGAGGTGTTCAGGGTGGGTTATATCCAGAATAACAGATAGCCCGAAGTGAGTTACAGCCTGGAATCTAATCGTGGGGTTCAGGGTGGTTTATATACAGAACAGCAGACACCCCGGAGTGATTTACAGCCTGCTATCTAATCGCGGGGTTCAGGGTGGTTTATATACAGAATAACAGATATTCTGGGGTGTGTTACAGCCTGGAATATAATTGAGGGGTTCAGGGTGATTTATATGCAGAATAACAGATACGCCGGAGTGAGTTACAGTCTGGAACCGAATCGAGGTGTTCAGCGTGGATTATATACAGAATAACAGATAGCACAGAGTGAGTTACGGCCTGGAATCTAATCGAGCGGTTCAAGGAGGTTATTATACAGAACAACAGATAGCCCGGAGTGTGTTACTGCCTGGAAGCTAATCAATGTCTGTTCACTTTAAGATAGGACGGGTTTTGCTGAATCGAAAGTACAGCCACAGATGCCAGCTAAAGGTCAGACTGTTCCAAATGTAACAATTAGCTGGGAAATGGAAGCCTGAATTTTGGTTGCTGTTTTGACAGCCAATCAAATGCAATCAAAGACTTTAAATAATGCTCTAAATATCCGAAGCCAATGGAATTTGAATATTATTGTTCGTACACCTGGAAATCAATCAAATTATGAGAATTATTGTATCATGGGAAGTAAATAAACCCAGCATTTGAACACTAGAGGGAGAGCTGCTGCCATCCGACAGCAGAGTAACTGCTGTAGAGCAGGAGTGCTAACTGGCCATCTCAAACACTCTCTATCAAAGACACATGTTCATGTAAACCGATTTGCAGTTAAAAAAAATGACCCGGGAGATCAGTAGCTGAAAGAGTGAACACAGCGGGGAAGATAGAGACTGTATGGTCTTGAGATTGTAACGTTTAATATGTGGGCTGTTGGAACAGCATATTTTTTACAGAGTTGGAGTCAGATAGTAAGTAGCTAAGAAAAGAGGGGCTTGTATTTGCGAATAGTTTTTGTTTAGTGTTTACTATTAAAGTTAAGAAACTAACTTGCTCATTTTTGTTTAAATAGTGGAATGCAGGAGATCTCTATCACTCATATGTTAACAGATTACGAGGTGAGGCCAGCTTTTCTGGGTGTTTGGTTTTAATTAACAAAGAGGTTCGACTCCACCTTGTAAATGTACATTCATACTAACCCCATTTCCCTGCAGTTGTCCCATATCCTTCTAATCCTTTCCTATCCACATATTTATCCAAATGCTTTTGAAACGTTGTTAATGCATCCCCCTCAGCCACATCTTCTGGCAGCTCATCCAAGTACCAGCCATTTATGTAAATAAGTGGTCCCTCAGGTTCCCTTTTATTCCTTTCCCTTTAACCTGAAACTGATCCCCTTTCCTCCTCGATTCTCTAAACTTTGGAAAAGACTGAGAGCATTCACCCTATCCATATCCCTCATGATCTTATACAGCTCTATAAGGACTTCCTCATTCTCCTACACTCTAAAGAAAAGGTCAAAGCTTGTCCAACCTCTCCCTATAACTCGGACCATTGGGTCCTGGCAATGTCCTTGTAAATTTCTTCTGCACTCTTTCTAATTACATTATATCCCCCCTATAACAAGTTGACAAAACTGAACACAATCCTCCAAGTGCGGCCTTACCAAAGTCCTGCGTAACTGCAACATAAATTCCCAACTTCTATACTCAATGTCCTGCCTGACGAAGGCCAGTGTGTCAAAAGCCTTCTTCACTGCCCTGTCTACCTGTGACTCCACTCTCAGTGAACCGTGCACCTGAATTCCACGGTCTCTCTGCCCACTACACCCCTTAAAGCCCGCCCATTCACTGTGAAACTCCTACCTTGATTTGAGATTCCAAACTGCAAGACCTCACACTTCTATATTAAATTCCATTTGCCATTTCTCAGCCCACTTCCCCACCTGATTAAGGTCTTGCTGCAATTTCTGATAAATGTCCTCACTGATCATGCTGCCATTTATTTTAGTGTCATCTGCAAACTTACTATTCATGCCTTGTATATTCTCATCCAAATCAGAGATAACAAAAAGCTATGGACCCAACCTCCAGTCTAACAAGCTTCCTACCATCAACCCAACTGTGTATCCAATTGGCCAGTTCCCCCAGTATTCTACGTGATTGAACCTTCCCGAACAGCCTGCCATGTGGAAACTTATCATAGGCCATACTGAAATCCAAAGAGACTACATTTACCGCTCTGCCCTCATTAACCTTCTTGGTCACTTCACCAAAGGACTCTAAGAAATTTGGGATGCATGATCTCCCACTCACAAGTCTATGCTGACTGCTCCGAATCAAACCTTGTGTAAGTAATGGGTGCAGTCAATGGTATGCTGTCCTTCATTGTAAGATGATCAGAGTACATAAGTAAAGGCATCTTCCTGCTGTTGTAGAGCCTTGCTGAGAGAGCATTTGGGGCAGTCTCTACAGATTTGATCTCCTTTGTAAGGAATGATCTCCTTACCACAGACACGTGTGATGGTAACATGAGGATAGAGTGAAGAAGCTGAGTGTTTAATCTGTAGAGCTGTGAGAGACGAAGAAATGGTGACGCTGAATCACGAGGAGTGGCAGCGATCACTTATTTCCAAAACAGACAGTGACAGGGAGAGAAATTCCATAATTTACCCAGGATTGATTGGTTTGATTTATTGTCACGTGTACCTCAGTACAGGGAAACACTTTGTTTATGAGCAGTGGAGGAAGATCATAGTAAGCATGGCCAGACAGATCATAGGGTGGAAATAGACTTGGACAGTGTAAGGCATACAGGTTACACTGAACAGGACATGCACTAGACAAGGTCAACATGAACAAGATCAGCATTATTTGATCTTAGAGAGTCAATTCATCAGTCTAACGTGACCTTTCTAATAGTTTATATGCCTAAATTAACTCTCCCCACGTTATTGTGCAGTCGGCGTGTGAACCCTGTACTGAACGTCAGATTGCTCACAATCCCCAACAGCAGCCACAATACCTTCCATCTGAAACAGGTAGACATTCCCACCAGATTCCACCCTACATAGAGAACACCAGACTGCCTTCTCAGAGATGAAAGATGCCTTCTTGAGACTTCGCACAAGACATATGGCTTCCCTGCTCACCTCTTGAAAACCACGTTAAAGTCCCACGTGTGTATCATAAGCAACAGAGCCAAGAGGAACATCGTGGAGCACTCTGTCTGTGCAGCCTCTGCTCCACTTGTTCATCATGTTAGAGCATCATTCAGGAAACACTTAAGACTGCCGATGCTGGAGATCAGAGAAGAGAGTCGATTGCTGGAAAAGCACAGCGGGTCAGACAGCATCCTTGAAGCAGGAGAATCGACGTATTGGGCATAAGACATTCATCAGGAATCAGAATCAATTTCCTCATTCTGCCCCCGTGTAAGTGTATTGAGGTGGGAATGGCCTCCTGCTGTTCCTGTATAAGTGACTCAAGGGACTGACTGGCTTCTTCCTTGTCCAATTGGGCAGGGCCAAAGGACTGACTGGGTTATCCCTGGTTCCTGTTTGACAGCTCGATGTACTGACAAGTGTGATGGTGCTGCAGCTTTAAGAGGTTATTTTGTCCTGGTTTCCTTTAAGAGAGATTGAACGATCGTGACGAAGCTGGTTAGTTAAGACCACTTGAGTAACAGCGAGGAAGGCCTTGGGTTTATTTTAATGCAGCCTGAATGGGTGTGGCCAGCTCTCACAGATTAGGATCACTGGGTTTTGGTTTCTCAGTAACATCAGAAACTATTGGGCTCTCCATAGAGTTGGAAGCTTCAGTAAATGTCTCCTGGCTGCTACTCTCTCTGAATTTTCTCTTGATGCTGTTTTTAATTCCTGGATTGGATAAATATTTGTGACATTCTATGTCTGAATATTTCTTTTTGCCAAGGGCTGTGTTTATGGGATTTCCCTATATTGGAACAGTTCATTAGTAATAGTTCCTAGATCTATTATTCTGTTAAGCTGTCCAATAGAATTACGTTATTCTAAATTCCTCTTTCTGTGGTGTTATTTCTTCTTTCATGTTGAAATAGATGGTATTTTGCTTCACACCGAGGAGTTTGACCAGTCACATTGCATCTGGAACAGATACTTTTCATTTCCTTTAAATTAAGAAAACATAAAGGTCTAGGATGTTGCCTTCAAATATTTTCGAGGGGCTCTAGTCCATCACACTAGACTCCTTCTCTTCCTGAGTAATAAGCTGGAGGCACTGAATGGGCTATCCCTGTTCTTCTCCAATAATGTCAATGGGCTGAATGGCTTCCTCATATTCCCGTGAAACCAGTGTGAGGTGCTGAATGAACTCTTGTTTTACTGTGGCAATGTGCAGTGTCAGGCAGTGCTGTTACATGATTGTTACTGATACTTTAATAGCACACGCCTGAATGGAGTCTGGGTCTTGTTGCACATGGACACAGACCAGTTCAGGAGCTGATGGGGGACAAAACGTTCTGAACATTGTGGAATCTTCAGTGACCATCCCCACTTCTGATCTTATGGTGGGGAAGGTGGGGGCGGGGAGACATTGATGAAGCAGCTGAAGATGTTTGTGAAGATGAAGCTACCCTGAGGATCTCCCACAGAGGTGACCCAGGACTGAGATGGTGAACATCTTCCTTTGTGCCAGGTTTGACCCCAAACACTGGAGAGGTTACTCTAATTCCCATTAAGTTCAGCTCCTTGATGTCAACAGAAGTCAACCATTGTCTTGATATCAGGGCCAGTCATTTTTACCGGCAACCTTGTCTCAACCTCTTTTGTTCATATCAATAAACCATGATATAGGAGCAGCAAGTGTTTTCTTCAGACAGGTGGGATTGAATGTCAGGATTTCTCTTCTCAAGAGTGTTCGGGGAGCGAGATGACTGAAAGTATTTGAAGAGGAGGTAGATGGATATTGACCTGTCAGAGAGGTGAGGGCTATGAAGAATTGGGTATGAAAGAGGATTTGAGGCCAGAAGCAGATCAGCCATAATCTTCGTGAAGGGCAAGGCACGTTTGGGGAGTGAACGACATGCCGCTGTTTCTGATGCTCTCACATTCTGTTATTGGAATGTTAGTGAGTGTTATTTTTATGAATGTTCTGGTATTGCATATTGCAGTCAGGGAGACCAGGTGATTTTGTGAGCCATCTCTGGGTGAGGTATGTGGGCTGTTTTCACAGTGAATCTGGGTCTACAACATGATCAACAAATGGAGCTCAAGCTGCAGATAGGGGAAGCTTTCTAAAGAAAGATGAGGGGCCTCTTTCATACCCAGCCTGGATTTTCCAATTACATTTCCCAAATCACCTCAAAGCATGTGGGACAGTCTTGAGGGACTGAATGGTCTCCTCTGTTTCTGTGCAACAGGTTATAGGAGCAAGTGGCCTCCAACTGTTCCTGTCTAGCAGGTTTGAGGGGCTGAATGGAACACAGGAACATGGGACTGAGGAGCAGGAGTGGGTCATGAGATACTTTGAGCGTTCTCTACCAGGCAGTAAGATTCTGGCTGATCAGATTGGGGCCTCAGCTCCACTTTCCTGTCTGTATCCCATTATCCGTGACTCACTTCTTTGTCAAATATTTCACTAATGCAGCTTTCAATCAATGTAAACATAGAGGCATGATAAACTTCCAGAGAAGAGAAGTCCGACTTGAAAGGACCTTACAGATTTTTTCATCATCCCTCTTATAGAATCAGAGAGTCATGCAGAACGAAAGCAGACCCGTTAGTCCAATCTGTTCACTCCGATCAGATATCAAATCCGATCTCGTCCCATTTGTCAGCATTTGGCCAATATCCCTCTTCTTTCAGATACTTTTTAAATGTGCGGTTGTAACCGCCTTCAGCACTTCCTCTGACAGCACTTTCTGTACACACCACTCTCTGTGTGAAACATTTATCTTCAGGTCCCTTCTAAATCAATCCCCCTCACCTTCAGCCTATGCCCTCTTGTTCTGGACTCCCCTACCCTGGAGAGCAGAACGTGGCTGTTCAGAATATCCATGCCTCTGATGATTATATAAACGTCCACAATGTCACCCTTCAGCCTCTGACACTCCAGGGGGAAACACCTCAACCTAATCAAACTCTCCCTAAAGCTTAAACCTCCAGTCCTGGAACATCCGTGTAAGTCATTTCAGCAGAAAACCGAATTGTATGCAGTATTCTTAAAGTGGCCTCACCACCATCCTGTACAGATACAACATACCACCACAACTCCTATACTCAATGCTCTGACTGATTAAGGCAAATGTGCCAAATGTGTTCTGTACCACACTGTCTACCTGCGACTCCACGTTCAAGGAACAATGCACCTGCAGCCCTATGTCCCTTTGATTCACAACATGCCCCAGGACCTGACCATGAAGTATATAATAACTGCCCTGATTTGCCTTCCCAAAATGCAAAGCTTCATATTTATCTAAATTAGACTTCATCTGTCACTCCTTGCCCCTTTGTCCCATCTAATTGTGGTCTAGTTGTACTCTGAGAAAATCTACCACACCACCTTTCTAATGTCATCTGTAAACTTACTAACTATGGCCCCAATATTCACATCTAAATCCTTTACATAAATGATGAAATGCAGTGAACTCAGTACTGATTCTTGCAGCACACTGCTGCTCACAAGCTTCCAGGCTAAAAAATATCCCTCTTCCTTCACGCCATTTGTGACTGGCTTCCTCTGTATCTTATGTGACTGAAACTTACTAATCTGTCTTCCAATCAGAATGAAATACTAGCTGTGAAGGAAGGCTGAGTAGGTTAGGTTTATTTTCACTAGATAAAAGGAGATTGAGGGGGGACCTGATTAACGTTTGCAAAATCTAGCCAGGGTGGATAGAGATCAACTTTTTTTCAGGTTGAAGGATTCAGTAATGAGAGGTCGTGCTTTCAAAGTGAGAGGTGGAATATTTAAGGGGGATACACGCGGTAAGTACTTCACACAGAGGGTGGTGGACATTTGGAATGCGTTGCTAGCAGAGGTGGTCGAGGCAGGCACGGTAGATTCATTTAAGATGCGTCTGGACAGATGCATGAGTAGGTGGGGAGCAGAGGGATACAGATGGTTAGGAATTGACTGACAGATTTAGACAGTACATTTGGATCGGCTCAGGCTTGGAGGGCGAAGGGACTGTTCCTGGACTGTAAATTTTCTTTGTTCTTTGTTCTTTAAATGAACACCTTGCTGAAGTCCATATAGACAATGTCTACCAAACTGCCTTCATCAATCTTCTTTGTCATCTCTTCAAAAAACTCAGCCAAATTAATGAGACATGATTTCTCATACAGAAAGACACGTTGTCTACCCCGATCAGCCCTTGCCTTCCCAAATGTATGTAAATGCTATCCCTTTGAAACCCCTCCAACAACTTACCCACCACTGACATCAGGCTCACCGGTTTATAGTTCCCCGGCTTTTTGGGGTCACTGTTTCCTTTTCTAGTCCTACTCCTCCACTGCTCACAACAAATGTTAAATGTGACCAGGTCAGTGATATGGCCGATGATATCGGTCTCAGACTGGGTCAGGGTCAGTTTTAGGAACAAATCAGGCTCGTTTCTTTAATCTGCTAAAGCAACACGTTTATGATCCAGAGCAATGTTACTCAAACTATGGTGGAAAGCTGAATGGCAAACTGTTTGGGTATTGTAATTATATAATCAATATTTCCCATTCTAAAAACACTGAGACACACACACACACACACACACACACACACACACACACACACACACACACACACACACACACACACACATACACACACACACACACACACACAAACACACACAAACACACACACAATTTTAACTTGAAAGAACTTGGTCCAAAGTATTATTGGAACTCATGACAATGGAAAAATTGTGAGATTGTCCAAAACGTTATTCTGCTACTCACACAAGCTGCTAGCAATGTGATTTCATCCTGGGAGAGTTTGGATTTGGCTGAACTCCCTTTGCTTTAGGCAATGAATAGATTCCAGTGAATTCTGGTTCGGGATCATCCAAAGGGTAGTACGGTGGTGAGCACTGCTGCCTCACAGCACCAGGGACTTGGGGTCGATTCCAGCCTTGGGTGACTGTCTGTGTGGAGTTTGCACATTCTCCCGTTACCTGTGTGAACTTCTAATGGGTGATCTAGTTTCCGACCACAAACTGTGTAGGTTCGGTGGGTTGGTCATGCTAAATTGTCTGTAATGTTCATGGAAATCTTGGTTATGTGAATTAGTCAGGGGTAAGTATAGGGGAATGGTTTGGGAAGGTTGTTATGGACTTGTTGGGTCGAAGGGCATGTTTCCACACTGCAGGGATTCCATAAAAATAAGAATGGTAACGATGACTGTCGAGGTTTTTTTTTAGCTCGCACACATTGCTGTGATGAGGAACAATGAAGGAGAGAGAGTGCAATAGGCCATTCCTTCTCAGGCAGATTACATTTTCTCACTCTCTGAGTTGAATCACACAGTAATGTCATCCTCTCCCAAACTGGACCATGTGAGGTCTCCTTGTACATTGTCCAAACTATGTCTCCATCACATTCCCTGTTGCATGTCGGTGCATCATTGCTGCTGTCATACACAGAGCCATACCCTTCACAGAAAATGGTCTCGGTCAATTTGAAGATATATTTATATGTCCCTGCGTCATTAAAAAATAAAAATGTTTAATTTATTCAGAATACCTGTGTTAAACTGAATGCATTTTTAAAAGAAATACAGGAATTGCTGGAGAAGCTCACCAGGTCTCTCAGTACCCAGATGCTGTAGTTGTACCAGCCACCACCACTTCCTCTGGCAGCTCATTCCATACACACACCACCCTCTGTGTGAAATGGTGCCCTTTAGGCCTCCTCAAAACCTTTCCCCTCTCACTTTCCAGCAATGCCCTCTATTTTTGGACGACCCTAACCTGGGGAAAAACCCCTGACTACTCACCCTATCCATGGCAATTTTGACTTTATAAACCCTTCACTGGTGTGAAATGTGACTCCAATCAACACGAATGGATGTACTTTCACTCATTCTGGGCTACATTCTGAAATGCAATATTGACACCTCTTCCTTCTCCATCAAGTCACAATTTTAAATCCATTTTAATCAGTTTGTTCAGATGTATCCTGAGACACTTCTGTGGGCTTTACGCCTGGACCTTTGTGCCCGGAGGCAGGGACACTAGCATCACTCAACAATAGCCATAAAGCTGTAACATTATTCTCCTGTGTGTTTGTTCATCAGACTGTTCTGACATGCTGGGACATACCTCTGCAACAGGCAGGACTTGAATCCAGGCCTTCTAGTCCAGAGCTAGGAACACTAGTACAGGAATTGGAATCAAATCCAGAGCTCTGGCTCATACACAGGGACACTACACACTACACTACCATACCAAAATGTTGGGTCATATTTTATTGCCCACTTTCAGCTCAGTGTGGATTTATTATACTCAGGTTCCCATTACTGAACTGCACAAAACACTTTGTATTGTTAAGCAAACGCAAGATAGTTGTTCTCAACTGTAGGATATTGAGGGTACGTGCTGTGCCATCAAAATTAACTATAAAAATCTTTAATCGCTATTATCTATAGTCTACAATATTAAGGAAAGAAATCCTGCAAACACACTCTGCCCAATGAAGGGTCTCAAATAGATATGTATTACTGAACACCAGAGACGAAGGAAGAGCTTAATTTCTGGCCGCAAAACACCGATCACTCTTACCCAACTCTCACGTGCGACTCCCCTTTTCCTAAAACCATTAAATGATACCAGGCCACTGATTACTGTCCAGCCTCTCCTCCCCACTGACTGTGTCTGCAAACTGTCCCTCCTCCCCCTAACCACACAAGGCAACCCAAGCTCAGGGTCTTTGTGAAACTCAAGGCTGGAGTGTGTAGGCCTCCTGGAAAGGGATGGGCATTTTAAAATTGAAGGGAGAGGTTGAGGTGACAGTAATGTCACTCACTGGGCTGAGGGGTGGCGGATGGAGTTTAGTTTGGATTAATGCGAGGTATTGGATTTGGTAAATCAAACAACAGCAGGACCTATACAATTAAAAGCAGGGCCTTTGGCAGTGCTGTAGAACAGAGACCTAGGCCGTCAGATTTAATTCTTTAAAATTTGCATCTCATATAGATAGTGTGGTTAAGAAGGTGTTTAACACACATGTCTTCATTGGTCAGACCCTTTGAGTATCGGAATTGGGATGTCATGTTGTGGTTGTACAGGTTATTGGTGAGACCTCTTCTAGAATATTGTGTCTAGTCTGGTCACCCTGCCCGCTCACTCCATAGGCACACCACCCTCTGGGTGAAAAATTTGCCCCTTAGGTCACTTTTAAATGTTTCCCCTCTCACCTTAACCCCATGTCCTCTAGTTTTGGTCTCCCCGTACCCTTAGAAAATACCTTGACTATTCACTTTGATATTATTGACCTTGATATCATTAAGCTGGAGAGGATTGAGAAGAGATTAACCTGGATGTTGCTGGGAAAGGAGGGAGTGAGCTGCAAGGAGAGGCTGGATCGGCTGGGACTTTTTTCACTGAAGAATATGAGATTAAGCAGTAACTTTACAGAGGTTTATAAATTAATGTGGGGTACAGAGAAGCTGAAGGACTGATGTCTTTTCTCTAGAGTTGAGGATTCAAAATTGAGGGATTTTCAAGGTGCGAGGAAAAAAGATTTACGAAAGTCATGAGAGGTAATTATTTTAGACAGAAGCTGGCTTGTGTGTGGAATGAACTTCCAGAGGAAGTGGTGAAAACAGGGACAGTTACAACATTTAAAGGACATTTAGATCAGTACATGGATAAGACATCAGTTTGGATGGTGCTGCGAGCAGCTGCCCTCTCCCTCCCCCTCTCTGAATGAATCCCTGTTGGTTTTCACCCTCCGCCAATGCCTGTGCAGTGGCGTGTGGAGGCCAGCAGAGGGTGGCATTGCAGCACTTTAAGCACCACTGAGACTGCCAGACCTGCCCCACACAGAGACACACAGATACACACACGGGGATGGTGAGGGCACTGCGTGAAGCTCATCTGGTAACTTAAATGAAACATAAAGAAATGCTCAATTCGCCTCGTAAACTGTTAAAATATGAGGGACAGATCTGCCAAATTCCACTGTTTAAATAAAACGACCAATTTCGTTTTTTCACTCTGAAAGTGAACATTTTACATCAACTATTCACAATTCTGGGACTCTCTTTCTCTTAACTGCTTATTACCCGACTCCAGCTCTATACCAATATACTGTTTCAGGGTCTGCCACCCTCTCGTATCACAGGAGTTTGTAAGCTCTCAGTTCAGAACAGCATTCCCTCTCTCTTAAAGGTATAGTACACGCTTTCAACTTCATTACATTATACCCTGATGAATATCGATAAGTGGGACCTATCCGGATTCCTCTTGCTCTGTGGTTTGTCAATATTTCATTCGCTCCGTCTGGTGTGTGTCAGGACTTTTGTTGCTTCAGTGACAGCATGTCATTATTCGACTTTGTCCATAGGAATATATCAGTATTTCACTTGCTCACACTCGTGTATGTGGGGCAGGATTTCAGTTGTTTCATGGGGACTGTGACGCTATGACAATCTCAATGTTTGTAGGTGGCAGCAAACCTGGAAGAACTCTGAAGTCTATGGAGGACAGTGTGGAACTCTGACAGGACAGTGATACGTTGGAGTAGTTTTCGGGCAGATGGGGATCAGTGCAGAGCAGTTTGAGGTGAGACACTTTGGTAGGAAAGACAATGAAAGACAGTTTAAAACAGGCTGTGCCATTATAAAGGGGGTGCAGGAGCAGAGGGCGCTGGGTGTATATGAGCACAGATTGTTGAAGATATGTTGAAGATTGTTGAAGGTAGGCTAGCCAGTAATATTAGAAATAATAGTAAAAGTTTCTTTCAGTACATAAGAAACAAACGACAGGCAAAAGTAGACATTGGGCCACTTCAAACTGATGCAGGGAGCCTAGTGATGGGAGATAAGGAAATAGCAGGAGAACTTAACAAGTACTTTGCGTCAGTTTTCACAGTGGAAGACAGGAGTAATATCCCAAAAATTAAAGGGTGTCACGGGGCTGAGTTGAGTATGGTTGCCATTACGAAAGAGATAGTGCTAGAAAAGTTAAAAAGTCTTAAAATTGATAAATCTCCTGGCCCCGATGGGATACACCCTAGAGTTCTGAGAGAGGTTGCTGAGGAAATAGCAGAGGCATTGGTTGAGATCTTTCAAGAGTCACTGGAGTCAGGAAAGGTCCCGGACGATTGGAAGATGGCTGTAGTAACCCCCTTGTTCAAGAAAGGATCAAGGCAAAAGATGGAAAATTATAGGCCAATCAGCTTAACCTCAGTTGTTGGTAAAATTCTAGAATCCATCATTAAGGATGAGGTTTCTAAATTCTTGGAAGAGCAGAGTCTGATTAGAACAAGTCAACATGGATTTAGTAAAGGGAGGTCATGCCTGACAAACCTGTTGGAATTTTTTGAAGAGGTAACAAGTAGGTTAGACCAGGGGAACCCAGTGGATGTGGTCTATCTGGACTTTCAAAAGGCCTTTGATAAGGTGCCACACGGGAGACTGCTGAGCAAGGTGAGGGCCCATGGTGTTCGAGGTGAGCTGCTGGGATGGATTGAGGATTGGCTATCTAACAGAAGGCAGAGAGTTGGGATAAAAGGTTCTTTTTCAGAATGGCAGCCGGTGACGAGCGGTGTCCCGCAGGGTTCGGTGCTGGGGCCACAGCTGTTCGCATTATATATTAATGATTTGGATGAGGGAACCGGGGGCATTCTAGCGAAGTTTGCCGATGATACAAAGTTAGGTAGACAGGCAGGTAGTACTGAGGAAGTGGGGAGGCTACAGAAGGATCTAGACAGGTTGGGAGAGTGGTCCAGGAAATGGCTGATGGAATTTAACGTGAGCAAGTGCGAGGTCTTGCACTTTGGCAAAAAGAATATAGGAATGGACTACTTTCTAAATGGTGAGAAACTTAATAAAGCCAAAGCACAAAGGGATCTGGGAGTGCTAGTCGAGGATTCTCTAAAGGTAAACATGCAGGTTGAGTCTGTGATTAAGAAAGCGAATGCAATGTTGTCTCTTATCTCAAGAGGGTTGGAATATAAAAGCAGAGATGTACTACTAAGACTTTATAAAGCTCTGGTTAGGCCCCATTTGGAGTACTGTGTCCAGTTTTGGTCCCCACACCTCAGGAAGGACATACTGGCACTGGAACGTGTCCAGCGGAGATTCACACGGATGATCCCTGGAATGACAGGTCTAGCATATGAGGAACGGCTGAGGATACTGGGATTGTATTCGTTGGAGTTTAGAAGATTAAGGGGAGATCTAATAGAGACGTACAAAATAATACATGGCTTTGAAAAGGTGGATGCTAGAAAATTGTTTCCGTTAGGCGAGGAGACTAGGACCCGTGGACACAGCCTTAGAATTAGAGGGGGTCATTTCAGAACAGAAATGCGGAGACATTTCTTCAGCCAGAGAGTGGTGGGCCTGTGGAATTCATTGCCACGGAGTGCAGTGGAAGCCGGGACGCTAAATGTCTTCAAGGCCGAGATTGATAGGTTCTTGTTGTCTAGAGGAATTAAGGGCTACGGGGAGAATGCTGGCAAGTGGAGCTGAAATGCGCATCAGCCATGATTGAATGGCGGAGTGGACTCGATGGGCCGAATGGCCTTACTTCCACTCCTATGTCTTATGGTCTTATATCAGGGCAGGTGGGGAGAGCAGTAACTATCACAGATTAGTTTCAGTATCTGAGCTGTTTACAGGGGGAGGTGTAGGAGGGAGTCTCGGTGCTCCCTTCCTGGGAGGTGATGGTGACGATGTGTTGTGAGCCCACCCTCCTGCCCACCGAGACCGTGGGGAATCCATTTGTACCAGCTCAACACAAAAGGGAGATGGCATCAGGGCCACAGATTCTAAGTTGTGCCGGGGGGAAACGGAGCTGCCAGTGGGTTTAAAGTGAGAATTGCCCTTCACTGAACATTGCTCCTTACTCGGTCGGTGGGACGTGGATGTTTCAGAATCTCCACATGAGGCGTCCCTGTCCTCTCCGGCTCGTACCAGGGTCCTCCCAACATGGCAGGGGGAGGGGGGTGAGGGAACGGATATCGGGCACTCCATCACCCAGATAGGCCCTTTCTGTCCTCTTTCAGGCTGTTTCTCCTGGAATGGGAGAAAGGGAGGGAGAGAGGGAGGGTGGGAGTGGGTGGCCCTGCTGTTAGTGCTGGTATCGGTGGGGATAATGGTATAATGGTGAGGTGTCCGGAGGGAGTCAGCCCACAGTGTTGTATCCATGCAGTGTTATTAGTGTGGGGGTGAAGTGGAGGGAGGAGGGGAGAGAGAGACAGAGAGACTGAGACAGAGAGAGAAGGTGCAGCATACGACAGTGAGAGTGGTGGACCATGAGCCTTGTTCGGGGGTCGGTGCTATAACAGATATACAGTGAGTGTGAGGGAGCAGAGAGAATACAGTGACCCTTATCCTGACAGAGTGGGGAAGGTTATTGATGCTTGCCCTGTATTGCTGGGTATTTCTTCAGACCACAGATACTGTACTGAGCTGGGTGGGGAGCTCAGACCATGCTCGGTGGGTCTGGTGGTGTCACCCCCTCTGGGAAGAGAATGGTCCCCCTCTGTACTAGCCCATCCACCAGGCCCTCCGTGCCCCTGTTGACAAACCGTGGTGTAATTGTCCCTTATCTGCCATGCTCGGGGTAAACTGTGCAGGGCCCCTCCAAGCTGAGAAAGCTCAATCGTGTGACCATTATGCTTTTAAAAATGACATCAGTGTCAGGGATCAGGGAATATCCAGGGGTATCTGGGTGATGGGGTGTACCTCCAGGCATGAACGACTCCATTTACAAAGCTGGAGAACAAATGCTCATCCAAAACTCTCCATCATCTGATCTCACACCAATATCCCACTTTCCCATCTTTCCTGGGAAGACAGGCTCTTGTTACAGGATGCTATTGAAGTGTCCACATTTCAGCATTCTGAAACCTGGGAACACATCCTTCCATGACACTGTCTCTCAATCTCCCCCTCTCTGTCTATACCCCAAACCCCTCCCATGTGATGATATTAAACTGATTCCCCCACTATCTCTCTCTGGCAGTGAGGTTCATACGCACAGCACCCCCTTGTCATGGCAACAATGGAGATATGGAGCTGTAAATGGGTGGGAGCTGTACATCCTGTCAGTTCCAGAACAGGCTGCAAGTTTCCCCAAACTGGGCAGGGATCTCACACAGTGTTACTGAGGAATGCACTGGGGTGGGGTACAGAGCTCTACATGCTGGGAGGGTAACTGCTCCTGGGTTACAGATCAATGTACTGGGGTGGTGTACACAGTCCTACATGCTGGGAGGGTAACTGCTCCTGGGTTACAGATCAATGCACTGGGGTGGGGTACACAGTCCTACATGCTGGGAGGGTAACTGCTCCTGGTTTACAGATCAATGTACTGGGGTGGTGTACACAGTCCTACATGCTGGGAGGGTAACTGCTCCTGGTTTACAGATCAATGCAATTGGGGTGGGGTACACAGTCCTACATGCTGGGAGGGTATCTGCTCCTGGGTTACAGATCAATACACTGGTGTGGTGTACACAGTCCTACATGCTGGGAGGGTAACTGCTCCTGGTTTACAGATCAATGCAATTGGGGTGGGGTACACAGTCCTACATGCTGAGAGGGTAACTGCTCCAGGGTTACAGATCAATGCACTGGGGTGGTGTACACAGTCCTACATGCTGGGAGGGTAACTGCGCCTCGTTTGCAAATTAATTCACGGGTGATCAATGCACAGGTCGCTGAGCTGGTCAGACTATCTAGTTGAGGTTTATAGATAATACAATGATGTGGTCTGTGCAGCTCCCCGTTCTGGACAGATATCTAGTCTGGGTTTATAGATCAATGCACTGCTGTGGTCTGCACAGTGCTCCACTCTGGACAGATCGCTGGATTGTATTGACCAGTACAATGGATGAATCTGGACAGATTGCTGGGTTGTACTGAGCAGTACACTGGCCTGGTCTACAGCGTGTTCAACGGTGAACAGATATCTCCACTGGGTTTATGGTGTCTAGGCTGGTCTGTGAGGTGGATTGAGAATGTGGTAAATCGAACCATTTCAGCTGATCTGGCAATGCCTTTAGTTCCCATTCCTGTGATTGGACTCTCCGTCTCTCACTCCATGAATGTTACAGTGTGCCCAGGCACGTAACATCATGTTAGTGGGGTGGGTCGGGGGAACAGGTCAAGGAGTTCCTCGGAACGTTCTATCCTCAACATTCTATAACAGACATTCCCTGGAGGTTCAGAGTGGTTTATATACAGAATAACAGATATCCTGGAGTGAGTTACACTCTGGAATCTAATTGAGGGGTTCAGAATGGTTTATATACAGAATAACAGATATCCTGGAGTGAGTTAAAGTCTGGAATCAAATTGAGGGGTTCAGAATGGTTTATATACAGAAAAACAGATATCCTGGATTGAATTTCAGTCTGGAATCTAATTGAGGGGTCAGAGTGGTTAAAATACAGACGAACAGACAGTCCAGAGCGAGTTACAGCCTGGAATCTAATTGAGGGGTTCAGAGTGGCTTATATACAGAATAACAGATAGCCCGGAGTGAGATAAAGCCTGGAATCTAATTGAGGGGTTCAGAGTGGTTTATATACAGAAAAACAGATATCCTGGATTGAATTTCAGTCTGGATCTAATTGAGGCCTTCAGAGTGGTATATATACAGAATAACAGATATCCTGGAGTGAGTTGCACTCTGGAATCTAATTGAGGGGTTCAGAGTGGTTTATATACAGAATAACAGATATCCTGGAGTGAGTTACAGTCTGGATCTAATTGAGGGGTTCAGCGTGGTTAATATACAGACTAACAGATAGTCCAAGAGCGAGTTACAGCCTGGAATCTAATTGAGGGGTTCAGAGTGGTTTATATACAGAATAACAGATAGCCCGGAGTGAGATAAAGCCTGGAATCTAATTGAGGGGTTCAGAGTGGTTTATATACAGATTAACAGATATCCCGGAGTGAATTACAGCCTGGATCTAATTCAGGGGTTCAGAGTGGTTTATATACAGAATAACAGATATCCCGGAGTGAGTTACACCTGGAATCTAATTGAGGGGTTCAGAGTGGTTTATATACAGAATAACAGATATCCCGGGATGAGTTACAGCCTGGAATCTAATTGAGGGGTTCAGAGTGGTTTATATACAGAATAACAGATATCCTGGAGTGAGTTACAGCCTGGATCAAATTGAGGCATTCAGAGTGGTTAATATACAGAATAACAGATATTCCAGAGTGAGTTACGGCCTGGAATCTAATAGAGGGGTTTAGAGTGGTTTATATACAGAATAACAGATACACTGGAGTGAGTTACAGCCAGGAATCTAATTGAGGGGTTCAGAGTGGTTTATATACAGATTAACAGATATCCCGGAGTGAGTTACAGCCTGGAATCTAATTTAGGGGTTCAGAGTGGTTAATATACAGAATAACAGATAGTCCAGAGCGAGTTACAGCCTGGAATCTAATTGAGGGGTTCAGAGTGGTTTATATACAGAATAACAGATAGCCCGGAGTGAGTTGCAGCCTGGAATCTAATTGAGGGGTTCCGAGTGGTTTATACACAGAATAACAGATATCCCGGAGTGAGTTACAGTCTGGAATCTAATTGAGGGGTTCAGAGTGGTTTATATACAGAATAATAGTTGTCCCGGAGTGAGTTACAGCCTGGAATCTAATTAAGGGGTTCAGGGTGGTTTATATACAGAACAACAGATATCCTGGAGTGAGTTACAGCCTGGAATCTAATTGAGGGGTCCAGGGTGGTTTATACACAGAATAACAAATATCCCGAAGTGGGTTACAGCCTGGAATCTAATTGCGGGGTTCAGAGTGGTTTATATACAGAATAACAGATAGCCTGGAGTGAGTTACAGCCTGGAATCTAATTGAGAGGTTCAGAGTGGTTTATATACAGAATAACAGATATCCCGGAGTCAGTTACAGCCTGGAATCTAATTGAGAGGTTCAGAGTGGTTTATATACAGAATAACAGATATCCTGGAGTGAATTTCAGTCTGGATCGAATTGAGGCATTCAGAGTGGTTAATATACAGAATACCAGATAGTCGAGAGTGAGTTACAGCCTGGAATCTAATTGTGGGGTTCAGAGTGGTTTATATACAGAATAACAGATATCCCGGAGTGAGTAACAGCCTGGAATCTAATTGAGGGGTTCAGAGTGGTTCATATACAGATTAACAGATATCCCGGAGTGAGTTACAGCCTGGAATCTAATTGAGGGGTTCAGAGTGGTTTATATACAGAATAACAGATATCCCGGAGTGAGTTACTGCCTGGAATCTAATTGAGGGGTTCAGAGTGGTTTATATACAGAATAATAGATATCCTGGAGTGAGTTACACTCTGGATCTAATTGAGGCATTAAGAGAGGTTAATTTACAGAATAACAGATAATCCAGATCGAGTTCCAGCCTGGAATCTAATTGAGGGGTTCAGAGTGGTATATATACAGAATAACAGATAGCCCAGTCTGAGTTACGGCCTGGAATCTAATTGAGGGGTTCAGAGTGGTTTATATACAGAATAACACATAGCCCAGACTGAGTTACGGTCTGGAATCGAATAGAGGTGTTTAGAGTGGTTTATATACAGAATAACAGATATCCCGGAGTGAGTTACAGCCTGGAATCTAATTGAGGGGTTCAGAGTGGTTTATATACAGATTAACAGATATCCCGCAGTGAGTTACAGCCTGGAATGTAATTGAGGGGTTCAGAGTGGTTTATGTATTGAATAACAGATAGCCCGGAGTGAGTTCCAGCCTGGAATCTAATTGAGGGGTTCAGAGTGGTTTATATACAGAATAACAGATAGCCCGTCGTGAGTTACAAACTGGAATCTAATTGAGGGGTTCAGAGTGGTTTATACACAGAATAACAGATATCCCGGAGTGAGTTACAGCCTGGAATGTAATTGTGGGGTTCCGAGTGGTTTATACACAGAATAATAGATATCCCGGAGTGAGTTACAGTCTGGAATCTAATTTAGGCGTTCAGAGAGGTTTATATACAGAATAATAGATGTCCCGGAGTGAGTTACAGCCTGGAATCTAATTGAGGGGTTCAGGGTGGTTTATTTACCGAATAACAGATATCCTGGAGTGAGTTACAGCCTGGAATCTAATTGAGGGGTCCAGGGTGGTTTATATACAGAATAACAAATATCCCGACGTGGGTTACAGCCTGGAATCTAATTGAGGGGTTCAGAGTGGTTTATATACAGAATAACAGACAGCCTGGAATGAATTTCAGTCTGGATCTAATTCAGGCCTTCAGAGTGGTTTTTATACAGAATAACAGATATCCTGGAATGAATTTCAGTCGGGATCTAATTGAGGCCTTCAGAGTGGTTAATATACAGAATAACAGATAGTCGAGAGTGAGTTACAGCCTGGAATCTAATTGCGGGGTTCAGAGTGGTTTATATACAGAATAACAGATATCCCGGAGTGAGTTACAGCCTGGAACCGAATTGAGGGGTTCAGAGTGGTTTATATACAGATTAACAGATATCCCGGAGTGGGTTACAGCCTGGAATCTAATTGAGGGGTTCAGAGTGGTTTATATACAGAATAACAGATATCCCGGAGTGAGTTACTGCCTGGAATCTAATTGCGGGGTTCAGAGTGGTTTATATACAGAATAACAGATATCCTGGAGTGAGTTACAGTCTCGATCTAATTGAGGCCTTCAGAGAGGTTAATTTACAGAATAACAGATAATCCAGAGCGAGTTGCAGCCTGGAATCTAATTGAGGGGTTCAGAGTGGTTTATATACAGAATAACACGTAGCCCAGACTGAGTTACGGCCTGGAATCTAATTGCGGGATTCAGAGTGGTTTATATACAGAATAACAGATAGCCCGGAGTGAGTTGCAGCCTGGAATCTAATTGAGGGGTTCAGAGTGGTTTATATACAGAATAACAAATATCCCGAAGTGGGTGACAGCCTGGAATCTAATTGAGGGGTTCAGAGTGGTTTATATACAGAATAACAGATAGCCCGGAGTGAGTTGCCGCCTGGAATCTAATTGAGGGGTTCAGAGTGGTTTATATACAGATCAACATATATCCCGGAGTGAGTTACAGCCTGGAATGTGATTGCGGGGTTCCGAGTGGTTTATACACAGAATAACAGATATCCCGGTGTGAGTTACAGTCTGGAATCTAATTGAGGGTTTCAGAGTGGTTTATATACAGAATAATAGTTGTCCCGGTGTGAGTTACAGCCTGGAATCTAATTAAGGGGTTCAGGGTGGTTTATATACAGAATAACAGATATCCTGGAGTGAGTTACAATCTGGAATCTAATTGAGGGGTTCAGAGTTTTTTACATACTGAATAATAGATATCCCGGCGTGAGTTACAGCCTGGAATCTAATTGAGAGGTTGAGAGTGGTTTATATACAGAATGACAGATATCCTGGAGTGAATTACAGTCTGGATCTAATTGAGGCCTTCAGAATGGTTAATATAAAGAATAACAGATAGTCCAGAGCGAGTTACAGCCTGGAATCTAATTGCAGGGTTCAGAGTGGTTTATATACAGATTAACAGATATCCCGGAGTGAGTTCCAGCCTGGAATCTAATTGAGGGGTTCAGAGTGGTTTATATACAGAATAACAGATATTCCGGAGTGAGTTACAGCCTGGAATCTAATTGAGGGGTTCAGAGTGATTTATATATTAAATAACAGATATCCCGGAGTGAGTTACAGCCTGGAATCGAATTGAGGGGTTCAGAGTGGTTTATATACAGAATAACAGATAGCCCAGTCTGAGTTACGGCCTGGAATCTAATAGAGGGGTTTAGAGTGGTTTATATACAGAATAACAGATACACTGGAGTGAGTTACAGCCAGGAATCTAATTGAGGGGTTCAGAGTGGTTTATATACAGATTAACAGATATCCCGGAGTGAGTTACAGCCTGGAATCTAATTTAGGGGTTCAGAGTGGTTAATATACAGAATAACAGATAGTCCAGAGCGAGTTACAGCCTGGAATCTAATTGAGGGGTTCAGAGTGGTTTATATACAGAATAACAGATAGCCCGGAGTGAGTTGCAGCCTGGAATCTAATTGAGGGGTTCCGAGTGGTTTATACACAGAATAACAGATATCCCGGAGTGAGTTACAGTCTGGAATCTAATTGAGGGGTTCAGAGTGGTTTATATACAGAATAATAGTTGTCCCGGAGTGAGTTACAGCCTGGAATCTAATTAAGGTGTTCAGGGTGGTTAATATACAGAACAACAGATATCCTGGAGTGAGTTACAGCCTGGAATCTAATTGCGGTGTTCAGGGTGGTTTATTTACCGAATAACAGATATCCTGGAGTGAGTTACAGCCTGGAATCTAATTGAGGGGTCCAGGGTGGTTTATACACAGAATAACAAATATCCCGAAGTGGGTGACAGCCTGGAATCTAATTGAGGGGTTCAGAGTGGTTTATATACAGAATAACAGATAGCCTGGAGTGAGTTACAGCCTGGAATCTAATTGAGAGGTTCAGAGTGGTTTATATACAGAATAACAGATATCCTGGAGTGAATTTCAGTCTGGATCGAATTGAGGCATTCAGAGTGGTTAATATACAGAATACCAGATAGTCGAGAGTGAGTTACAGCCTGGAATCTAATTGTGGGTTTCAGAGTGGTTTATATACAGAATAACAGATATCCCGGAGTGAGTAACAGCCTGGAATCTAATTGAGGGGTTCAGAGTGGTTTACATACAGATTAACAGATATCCCGGAGTGAGTTACAGCCTGGAATCTAATTGAGGGTTTCAGAGTGGTTTATATACAGAATAACAGATATCCTGGATTGAGTTACAGTCTGGATCTAATTGAGGCATTCAGAGAGGTTAATTTATAGAATAACAGATAATCCAGAGCGAGTTTCAGCCTGGAATCTAATTGAGGGGTTCAGAGTGGTTTATATACAGAATAACAGATAGCCCAGTCTGAGTTACGGCCTGGAATCTAATTGAGGGGTTCAGAGTGGTTTATATACAGAATAACACATAGCCCAGACTGAGTTATGGCCTGGAATCTAATAGAGGTGTTTAGAGTGGTTTATATACAGAATAACAGATAGCCCAGGGTGGGTTACAGCCTGGAATCTAATAGAGGGGTTCAGAGTGGTTAATATACAGAATAACAGATATCCCGGAGTGAGTTACAGTCTGGATCTAATAGAGGGGTTCAGAGTGGTTAATATACAGAATAACAGATATCCCGGAGTGAGTTACAGTCTGGAATCTAATTGAGGGGTTGAGAGTGTTTAATATACAGAATGACAGATATCCTGGAGTGAATTACAGTCTGGATCTAATTGAGGCCTTCAGAATGGATAATATAAAGAATAACAGATAGTCCAGAGCGAGTTACAGTCTGGAATCTAATTGCGGGGTTCAGAGTGGTTTATATACAGAATAACAGATATCCCGGAGTGAGTTACAGCCTGGAATCTAATTGAGGGGTTCAGAGTGGTTTATATACAGATTAACAGATATCCCGCAGTGAGTTACAGCCTGGAATGTAATTGAGGGGTTCAGAGTGGTTTATGTATAGAATAACAGATAGCCCGTCGTGAGTTACAGACTGGAATCTAATTGAGGGGTTCAGAGTGGTTTATACACAGAATAACAAATATCCCGGAGTGAGTTACAGCCTGAAATGTAATTGTGGGGTTCCGAGTGGTTTATACACAGAATAATAGATATCCCGGAGTGAGTGACAGTCTGGAATCTAATTTAGGGGTTCAGAGAGGTTTTTATACAGAATAATAGATGTCCCGGAGTGAGTTACTGCCTGGAATCTAATTGAGGGGTTCAGGGTGGTTTATATACCGAATAACAGATATCCTGGAGTGAGTTACAGCCTGGAATCTAATTGAGGGGTTCAGAGTGGTTTATACACAGAATAACAAATATCCCGAAGTGGGTTACAGCCTGGAATCTAATTGAGGGGTTCAGAGTGGTTTATATACAGAATAACAGATAGCCTGGAGTGAGTTACAGCCTGGAATCTAATTGAGAGGTTCAGAGTGGTTTATATACAGAATAACAGATAGCCTGGAATGAATTTCAGTCTGGATCTAATTGAGGCCTTCAGAGTGGTTTATATACAGAATAACAGATATCCTGGAATGAATTTCAGTCGGGATCGAATTTAGGCCTTCAGAGTGGTTAATATACAGAATAACAGATAGTCGAGAGTGAGTTACAGCCTGGAATATAATTGCGGGGTTCAGAGTGGTTTATATACAGATTAACAGATACCCCGGAGTGGGTTACAGCCTGGAATCTAATTGAGGGGTTCAGAGTGTTTTATATACAGAATAACAGATATCCCGGAGTGAGTTACTGCCTGGAATCTAATTGAGGGGTTCAGAGTGGTTTATATACAGATTAACAGATATCCCGGAGTGGGTTACAGCCTGGAATCTAATTGAGGGGTTCAAAGTGTTTTATATACAGAATAACAGATATCCCGGAGTGAGTTACTGCCTGGAATCTAATTGAGGGGTTCAGAGTGGTTTATATACAGAATAACAGATATCCTGGAGTGAGTTACAGTCTGGATCTAATTGAGGCCTTCAGAGAGGTTAATTTACAGAATAACAGATAATCCAGAGCGAGTTGCAGCCTGGAATCTAATTGAGGGGTTCAGAGTGTTTTATATACAGCATAACACATAGCCCAGACTGAGTTACGGCCTGGAATCTAATTGAGGGGTTCAAAGTGGTTTATATACAGAACAACACATAGCCCAGACTGAGTTACGGCCTGGAATCTAATAGAGGGGTTCAGAGTGGTTTATATACAGAATAACAGATAGCCCAGGGTGGGTTACCGCCTGGAATCTAATTGAGGGGTTCAGAGTGGTTAATATACAAAATACCAGAAAGCCCAGACTGAGTTACAGCCTGGAATCTAATTGAGTGGTTCAGGGTGGTTTATACACAGAATAACAGATATCCCGCAGTGAGTTACAGCCTGTAATCTAATTGCGGGATTCAGAGTGGTTTATATACAGAATAACAGATATCCCGGAGTGAGTTACAGTCTGGAATCTAATTGAGGGGTTCAGAGTTTTTTATATACTGAATAATAGATATCCCGGAGTGAGTTACAGCCTGGAATCTAATTGAGAGGTTGAGAGTGGTTTATATACAGAATGACAGATAGCCCGGAATGAGTTACAGCCTGGATCAAATTGAGGGGTTCAGAGTGGTTTATATACAGAATAACAGATATCCTGGTGTGAGTGACAGTCTGGATCTAATTGAGGCCTTCAGAGTGGTCAATATGCAAAATAACAGATAGTCCAGAGCGAGTTACAGCCTGGAATCTAATTGAGGGGTTCAGAGTGGTTTATATACAGAACAACACATAGCCCAGACTGAGTCACGGCCTGGAATCTAATAGGGGTTTAGAGTGGTTTATATACAGAATAACAGATAGCCCAGGGTGAGTTATTGCCTGGAATCGAATTGAGTGGTTCAGGGTGGTTTATACACAGAATAACAGATATCCTGGAGTGAGTTACAGCTTGGAATCTAATTGAGGGGTTCAGAGTGGTTTCTATACAAAATAACAGATAATCTAGACCGAGTTACAGCCTGGAATCTAATTGAGGGGTTCAGAGTGGTTTATATACAGATTAACACATACCCAGACTGAGTTACGGCCTGGAATCTAATAGAGGGTTTTAGAGTGGTTTATATACAGAATAACAGATAGCCTGGAGTGAGTTACAGCCTGGAATCTAATTCAGAGTTTCAGAGTGGTTTATATACAAAATAACAGATATCCTGGTGTGAATTACAGTCTGGATCTAATTGAGGCCTTCAGAGTGGTTTATATACAGAATAACAGATAGCCCGGAGCGAGTTACAGCCTGGAATCTAATTGAGGGTTTCAGAGTGGTTTATATATGGAATAACAGATATCCTGGAGTGAGTTACAGTCTGGATCTAATTGAGGCCTTCAGAGTGGTTAATATGCAGAATAACAGATAGTCCAGAGCGAGTTACAGCCTGGAATCTAATTGAGGGGTTCAGAGTGGTTTATATACAGAACAACACATAGCCCAGACTGAGTTACGGCCTGGAATCTAATAGAGGGGTTCAAAGTGGTTTATATACAGAACAACACATAGCCCAGACTGAGTTACGGCCTGGAATCTACAGAGGGGTTCAGAGTGTTTTATATACAGAATAACAGATATCCCGGAGTGAGTTACTGCCTGGAATCTAATTGAGGGGTTCAGAGTGGTTTATATACAGAATAACAGATATCCTGGAGTGAGTTACAGTCTGGATCTAATTGAGGCCTTCAGAGAGGTTAATTTACAGAATAACAGATAATCCAGAGCGAGTTGCAGCCTGGAATCTAATTGAGGGGTTCAGAGTGTTTTATATACAGCATAACACATAGCCCAGACTGAGTTACGGCCTGGAATCTAATTGAGGGGTTCAAAGTGGTTTATATACAGAACAACACATAGCCCAGACTGAGTTACGGCCTGGAATCTAATAGAGGGGTTCAGAGTGGTTTATATACAGAATAACAGATAGCCCAGGGTGGGTTACCGCCTGGAATCTAATTGAGGGGTTCAGAGTGGTTAATATACAAAATACCAGAAAGCCCAGACTGAGTTACAGCCTGGAATCTAATTGAGTGGTTCAGGGTGGTTTATACACAGAATAACAGATATCCCGCAGTGAGTTACAGCCTGTAATCTAATTGCGGGATTCAGAGTGGTTTATATACAGAATAACAGATATCCCGGAGTGAGTTACAGCCTGGAATCTAATTGAGAGGTTGAGAGTGGTTTATATACAGAATGACAGATAGCCCGGAATGAGTTACAGCCTGGATCAAATTGAGGGGTTCAGAGTGGTTTATATACAGAATAACAGATATCCTGGTGTGAGTGACAGTCTGGATCTAATTGAGGCCGTCAGAGTGGTCAATATGCAAAATAACAGATAGTCCAGAGCGAGTTACAGCCTGGAATCTACTTGAGGGGTTCAGAGTGGTTTATATACAGAACAACACATAGCCCAGACTGAGTCACGGCCTGGAATCTAATAGGGGTTTAGAGTGGTTTATATACAGAATAACAGATAGCCCAGGGTGAGTTATTGCCTGGAATCGAATTGAGTGGTTCAGGGTGGTTTATACACAGAATAACAGATATCCTGGAGTGAGTTACAGCTAGGAATCTAATTGAGGGGTTCAGAGTGGTTTCTATACAAAATAACAGATAATCCAGACCGAGTTACAGCCTGAAATCTAATTGAGGGGTTCAGAGTGGTTTATATACAGACTAACACATACCCAGACTGAGTTACGGCCTGGAATCTAATAGAGGGTTTTAGAGTGGTTTATATACAGAATAACAGATAGCCTGGAGTGAGTTACAGCCTGGAATCTAATTCAGAGTTTCAGAGTGGTTTATATACAAAATAACAGATATCCTGGTGTGAATTACAGTCTGGATCTAATTGAGGCCTTCAGAGTGGTTTATATACAGAATAACAGATAGCCCGGAGTGAGTTACAGCCTGGAATCTAATTGAGGGGTTCAGAGTGGTTTATATACAGAATAACAGATATCCTGGAGTGAGTTACAGTCTGGATCTAATTGAGGCCTTCAGAGTGGTTAATATGCAGAATAACAGATAGTCCAGAGCGAGTTACAGCCTGGAATCTAATTGAGGGGTTCAGAGTGGTTTATATACAGAACAACACATAGCCCAGACTGAGTTACGGCCTGGAATCTAATAGAGGGGTTTCGAGTGGTTTATATACAGCATAACAGATAGCCCAGGGTGGGTTACCGCCAGGAATCTAATTGAGAGTTTCAGAGTGGTCTATATACTGAATAACAGATATCCCGGAGTGAGTTACAGCCTTGAATCTAATTGCGGGGTTCAGGGTGGTTTATACACAGAATAACAGATATCCCGGAGTGAGTTACAGCCTGGAATCTAATTGAGGGGTTCAGAGTGGTTTATATACAGATTAACAGATATCCCGGAGTGAGTTCCAGCCTGGAATCTAATTGAGGGGTTCAGGGTGGTTTATACACAGAGTAACAGATATCCCGGAGTGAGTTACAGCCTGGAATCTAATTGAGGGGTTCAGAGTGGTTTATACACAGAATAACAGATATCCCGGAGTGAGTTACAGCCTGGAATCTAATTGAGCGGTTCAGAGTGGTCTATATACTGAATAACAGATATCCCGGAGTGAGTTACAGCCTGGAATCAAATTGAGCGGTTCAGTGTGGTCTATATACTGAATAACAGATATTCCAGAGTGAGATACAGCCTGGAATCTAATTGAGGAGTTCAGGGTGTTTCTTATACAGAATAACAGATAGCCCAGAGTGAGTTACAGCCTGAAATCTAATTGAGGTCTCAGAGTGGTTTATATACAGAAGAACAGATAGCCCGGAGTGAGTTACAGCCTGTAATCTAATCAAGGGGTTCAGGCTGGTTTATGTTACAGAATAACAGATATCCCGGAGTCAGTTAAAGCCTGGAATGTAATCGAGGGGTTTGGGGTGGTTTATACACAGAAAACAGATAGCCTGGAGTGAGTTAAGGCACGGAAACTAATTGAGGGGTTCAGGCTTGTTTATATACAGAATAACAGATAGCCCTGAGTGAGCTAATGCCTTGAACCTAATTGAGGAGTTCACAGTGATTTATATACAGAATAACAGATGCCACGGAATGAGATATAGCCTGGAATCTAATCGAGGGGTTCAGGGTGGTTTATATTCAGAATAACAGATGGCTCGGAGTGAGTTACAGCCTGGAATCGAATCGCGGGGTTCAGGGTGATTTATATACAGAATAACAGATAGCCCAGGGTGAGTTACAGCCTGGAATCTAATCACGGGGTTCAGAGTAGTTTATATACAGAATAACAGATAGCCTGGAGTAAGTTACAGCTTGTAATCGAATCGATGTGTTCAGGGTGGGTTCCATACAGAATAACAGATAGCCTGGAGTGAGTTACAGCCTGGATTTGAATCGAGGTGTTCAAGGTTCCTTATATACAAAATAACAGTTAGCCCAGTGTGAGTTACAGCCTGGAATCTAATCGCGGGGTTCAGGGTGGTTTATAGACACCATAACAGGCAGCCCGGAGTGAGTTACAGCTTGGAATTGAATTGAGGTGTTCAGGGTGGGTTATGTTCAGAATAACAGATAGCCTGGAGTGAGTTACAGCTTGGAATCGAATCGAGGTGTTCAGGGTGGGTTATATACAGAATAACAGATAGCCTGGAGTGAGTTGCAGATTGCATTCAAATTGAGGGTATTTTGCGATTTATCGACAGAGCAACGGGATACGAGAGGAGAGAAAGCAGAGGAGAAATTACCCACCATGGACCAACTCAACAATGAGCTGAGCCAGACAGGATTCAACTGCTTTATGTGGAGGTTTCTATGTGTTCTGAAAGATGGGAGAGAAACAGGCAGATACCCACAGTTTCTATGATGTTGCAGTCAAATATCTGAAAGAAAGGGAATCCCTAAGCAGAGACGCAGAGTTAAACTCAGTTTAAACTCTCTCCATCACACACACACACCCACACATAGAAACTGAATATAATGTGGAGAAATGTCCATGTGCAGCACAGATTTCCAAACTAACTCAGTGACAGACGAAAACCCCGTTCTCTGCCCAGTCCCCACTTCCAGACCCCGGGAGGTTTTATCCCTGACCCAGGGCATGTTTCTGACTGGATACTATTACATTGCAACATGAAGGTACTGAGTGTAACAGTTTGCTACATCCTATCATGTCATCTACCCTGCTGTCAGTGTTTTGTGAATTATATTGAAAACATTGGCAGGTGCAACAGAATATTCTGGAAGGTGATTTGCAGTAAGAATAGAAAAAGCTGAATGTTTCTGTGTAAAATGATGAGAAATTGTGAAGCAGTATTGTTCAGATGCTACAGCTGATCATGTACGTAAACATCAGTAAGTTAACATGATGGTAGTGCCAGCAGATTGGAGGACCAGTGATACATTGATCATTATTAAGATTAGATTGTGTTGGGAACATGAGCTTAACATGACAGGAAGTGGAATCAAATCAATGGGTTCAGGGTGGTTAATATACAGAATAACAGATAGCCCAGAGTGAGTTACAGCATGGAATCGAATTGAGGGGTTCAGGCTTGTTTATATATAGATTAACAGATAGTCCTGAGTGAGCAAATGCCTGGAACCTAATCGAGGAGTTCAGAGTGGTTTATATACAGAATAACAGATAGTCCGGAGTGAGTTACAGCCTGGAATCTAATTGAGGGGTTCAGAGAGGTTTATATACAGAAAAACAGATATCCCGGATTGAGTTAAAGCCTGGAATTTAATCGAGGGGATCGGGGTGGTTTATATACAGAAATAGATACCCTGGAGTGAGTTAAGGCATGGAATCTAATTGAGGGGTTCAGGCTTGTTTATATACAGAATAACAGATAGCCCTGAGTGAGTTACAGCCTGGAATCTAATCAAGGGGTTCAGTGTGGTTTATGGACAGAATGTAATGAGTCACAAAATCGCGGAGTCATACACTCCTAGGGATGTACAGCATGGAAACACACCCTTTGGTCCAACCCGTCTATGCCGACCAGATATCCTAACCTACTCTAGTCTCTTTTTCAAGCACTTGGCCCATCTCCCTCCAAACCTTTCCCATTCACATACCCACCGAGCTGAATTTTAAATGTTGCAATTGTACTACCCTCCACCACTTCCTCTGACAGTTCATTCCATTCATGGACCACCCTCTGAGTGAACAAGTTGCCCCTTAGGTCTCTTCCTTATCTTTCCCCTCTCACACTAAACCTCTGCCCTCTAGTTCTAGACTCCCCTACAGCGAGGAAAAGACTTTGTCTATTTTTCCTATCCATGCCCGTCTTGATTTTATAAACCTCGATAAAGTCACCCCTCAGCCTCTGATGCTCCAGGGAAAACAGCCTCAGCTTATTCAGCCTCTCCCCGTGGCTCAAATCCTCTGGTTTATGTTACAGAATAACAGATATCCCGGAGTGAGTTACAGCCTGGAATCTAATTGAGGGGTTCAGAGTGGTTTATATACACAATAACAGATATCCCGGAGTGAGTTACAGTCTGGAATCTATTGAGGGGTTCAGGGTGGTTTATATACAGAATAACAGATAGTCCAGAGTGACTTACAGCCTGGAATCTAATTGAGGGGTTCAGAGTGGTTTATGTGCAGATTAACAGATAGTCCAGAGTGACTTACAGCCTGGAATCTAATTGAGGGGTTCAGGGTGGTTTATATAAAGAATAACAGATATCCCGGAGTGAGTTACAGCCTGGAATCTAATTGAGGTGTTCAGAGTGGTTTATGTACAGAATAACAGATAGCCCAGAGTGAGTTACAGCCTGGAATCTAATTGAGGGTTTAGGGTGGATAATATACAGAATAACAGATATCCCGGAGTGGGTTACACCCAGGAATCTAATTGAGAGCTTCAGACTGGTTTCTATCCAGAATAACAGATAGCCCAGCGTGAATTACAGCCTGGAATCAAATTGAGGGGTTAAGAGTGGTTTATATACAGAATAACAGATAGCGCGGAGTGAGTTACAGACTGGAATCTAATTGAGGGGATCAGAGTGGTTTATGTACAGCATTACAGATATCCCGGAGTGAGTTACAGTCTGGAAACTAATTGAGGCCTTCAGAGTGGTTTATACACAGAATAACAGATAGCCTGGAGTGAGTTACAGCCTAAAATCTAATTGAGGGTTTCAGATTGGTTTATATACAGAATAACAAATAGCCCAGGGTGAGTTACAGCCTGGAATCTAATTGAGGGGTTCTGAATCGTTAATATACAGAATAATAGATCGCCCAGAGTGTGTAACTGCCTGGAATCTAATTGAGGGGTTCAGTGTGGTTTATATACAGAATAACAGATTCCCCGGAGTGAGATCCAGCCTGGAATCTAATTGAGGGGTTCAGTGTGGTTTATATACAGAATAACAAATAGCCCGGAATGAGTTCCAGTTTGGAATCTAATTGAGGGGTTCAGAGTGGTTTATATACAGAATAACAGATAACCCAGGGTGAGTTACAGACTGGAATATAATTGAGGGTTTCAGAGTCGTTTATATACAGAATAACAGATAGCCCAGAGTGAGTTACAGTCTGGAAACTTATTGAGGGGTTCAGAGTGGTTTATATACAGAATAACAGATAGCCCAGAGTGAGTTACAGCCTGGAATCTAATTGAGGGGTTCTGAATCGTTAATATATAGAATAACTGATAGCCCACAGTGAGTAACTGCCTGGAATCTAATTGAGGGGTTCAGAGTGGTTTATATACAGAATAACAGATAGCCCAGGGTGAGTTACAGCCTGGAATCTAATTGAGGGGTTCTGAATCGTTCATATACAGAATAACTGAAGCCCACAGTGAGTAACTGCCTGGAATCTATTGAGGGGTTCAGAGTGGTTTATATACAGAATAACAGATAGCCCAGGGTGAGTTACAGCCTGGAATCTAATTGAGGGTTTCAGAGTGGTTTATATACAGAACAACAGATAGCCCGGGTTGAGTTACAGCCTGGAATCTAATTGAGGGGTTCAGAGCGGTTTATATAGAGAATGACATATAGCCCAGGGTGAGTTACAGCCTGGAATCTAATTGAGGGGTTCACAGTGGAGTGTATACAGAATAACAGATAGCCCAGAGTGAGTTACAGCCTGGAATCTAATTGAGGGGTTCAGAGTGGTTTATATACAGAATACCAGATAGTCCAGAGTGAGTTACAGCCTGGAATCTAATCAAGGGGTTCAGTGCGGTTTATGGACAGAATAAAAAGATAGCCCGGAGTGGTTTACAGCCTTGAATCTAGTCAATGGGTTCCCAATTTGAACCCACAGAAGGTCAGTGTGGGATTTGAGAAACCCTTCATTTTGGGATAACGCCTCTCCAGGCATTATTCTGATCCAACGCTCCAAATCTACAATTCAGTGGCTGAGCTCTTTCAGGTTTTGTATATTATGTTTCTCTCATATATCAGGAGCTTGGAAAGTAAGGCAGACCTTACTGGAATGTCACATTGTCTCTCCGCATTCACTGTAAACAGGTTCTGGGATTTACATTTTAACCACCTTCAAAGAGCTGTCTCCATTTCCTATCTCTGCTGGCATCAATGAATGGAAATGGCTTTTGACACATTGCCCCCTCTCCCTTGCTGAAAGTATTCCTGACACAAATCAGTCAGGCAGACATTTTAGATTTGTCCACAGCCACCATTTTATATCAGCAAAATGATGACATTGAGTTTATAAATAAGGAAAAGCAAGAGAGACTGGTAAAATCAATACAGTTTGAAAATATATAAAACATTGAACATGCACACAGAATCACAGACACACAGAATCACACACACAGAGATACAGACACCTTTCAGAAGCTGTCTCCATTTCCTATCTTGCAAGAGAATTCATGTTATGATGATGCATTCATGCAGGACAGTAAACAGCTTTTGAGACTTTCCCCATTGTGACAGAAATTCAGTCCAATCTGAAACTTGGAGATATGTAACAGGACAGAAATGAACCAGCAGCTTTCTGTGTTCCTGCTCCCAAAGTAACATTTGACCATTTACTTTATCTTGTCTTCGGTCTAACATCCAACAAGGATCACTACACAGATCCAATAACAGATCCCCAGGAGTGATTTCCAGACTGGAATCTAATTGAGGGGTTTCGGGTTTACATACAGCATATGAGGTACCCAGGAGTGAGGGACAGACTGGAATCTAATCGAGGGGTTCGGGGTGGTTTTATACAGAATAACAGAAAGGCCAGAAAGAGTTACAGCCTGGAATCTAATTGCTGATTTCGGGGTGGATTATGTACAAAATAACAGGTAAAGCGGAGTGCGTTACAACCTGGAATCTAATTGAGGGGTTCAGAGTGGTTGATATACAGAATAACAGATATCCTGGAGTGAGTTACAGTCTGGATCTAATTGAGGCCTTCAGAGTGGTTAATATGCAGAATAACAGATAGTCCAGAGCGAGTTACAGCCTGGAATCTAATTGAGGGGTTCAGAGTGTTTTATATACAGCATAACACATAGCCCAGACTGAGTTACGGCCTGGAATCTAATTGAGGGGTTCAAAGTGGTTTATATACAGAATAACAGATAGCCCAGGGTGTGTTATTGCCTGGAATCGAATTGAGTGGTTCAGGGTGGTTTATACACAGAATAACAGATATCCTGGAGTGAGTTACAGCTTGGAATCTAATTGAGGGGTTCAGAGTGGTTTATATACAGAACAACACATAGCCCAGACTGAGTTACGGCCTGGAATCTAAAAGAGGGGTTTAGAGTGGTTTATATACAGAATAACAGATAGCCTGGAGTGAGTTACAGCCTGGAATCTAATTGAGGGGTTCAGGGTGATTCATATACAGAATAACAGATATCCTGGAGTGAGTTCAGCCTGGAATCTAATTGAGGGGTCCAGGGTGGTTTATACACAGAATAACAAATATCCCGAAGTGGGTTACAGCCTGGAATCTAATTGAGGGGTTCCGAGTGGTTTATATACAGAATAACAGATAGCCTGGAGTGAGTTACAGCCTGGAATCTAATTGAGAGGTTCAGAGTGGTTTATATACAGAATAACAGATTGCCCGGAGTGAGTTACAGTCTGGATCTAATTGAGGTCTTCAGAGTGGTGAATATACAGAATACCAGATAGTCGAGAGTGAGTTACAGCCTGGAATCTAATTGCGGGGTTCAGAGTGGTTTATACACAGAATAACAGATATCCCGGAGTGAGTTACAGCCTGGAATCTAATTGAGGGGTTCAGAGTGGTTTATATACAGAATAACAGATATCCCGGAGTGAGTTACTGCCTGGAATCCAATTGAGGGGGTCAGAGTGGTTTATATACAGAATAACAGATATCCTGGAGTGAGTTACAGTCTGGATCTAATTGAGGCCTTCAGAGAGGTTAATATACAGAACAACAGATAATCCAGAGTGAGTTACAGCCTCGAATCGAATTGAGGGGTTCAGAGTGGTTTATATACAGAATAACACAAAGCCCAGTCTCAGTGACGGCCTGGAATCTAATAGAGGGGTTTAGAGTGGTTTATATACAGAATAACAGATACACTGGAGTGAGTTACAGCCTGTAATCTAATTGAGGGGTTCAGAGTGGTTTATATACAGATTAACACATATCCCGGAGTGAGTTACAGCCTGGAATCTAATTAAGGGGTTCAGAGTGGTTCATATCCAGAATAACAGATAGTCCAGAGCGAGTTACTGCCTGGAATCTAATTGAGGGGTTCAGAGTGGTTTATATACAGATTAACAGATATCCTGGAGTGAGTTACAGCCTGGATCAAATTGAGGCCTTCAGAGTGGTTTATATACAGAATAACAGATATCCTGGAATGAATTTCAGTCGGGATCTAATTGAGGCCTTCAGAGTGGTTAATATACAGAATAACAGATAGTCGAGAGTGAGTTACAGCCTGGAATCTAATTGAGGGGTTCAGAGTGGTTTATATATAGATTAACAGATATCCCGGAGTGAGTTACAGCCTGGAATCTAATTGAGGGGTTCAGAGTGGTTTATATACAGAATAACAGATATCCCGGAGTGAGTTACTGCCTGGAATCTAATTGAGGGGTTCAGAGTGGTTTATATACAGAATAATAGATATCCTGGAGTGAGTTACACTCTGGATCTAATTGAGGCATTCAGAGAGGTTAATTTACAGAATAACAGATAATCCAGATCGAGTTCCAGCCTGGAATCTAATTGAGGGGTTCAGAGTGGTATATATACAGAATAACAGATAGCCCAGTCTGAGTTACGGCCTGGAATCTAATTGAGGGGTTCAGAGTGGTTTATATACAGAATAACACATAGCCCAGACTGAGTTACGGTCTGGAATCTAATAGAGGGATTTAGAGTGGTTTATATACAGAATAACAGATAGCCCAGGGTGGGTTACAGCCTGGAATCTAATAGAGGGGTTCAGAGTGGTTAATATACAGAATAACAGATATCCCGGAGTGAGTTACAGTCTGGAATCTAATTGAGGGGTTGAGAGTGTTTAATATACAGAATGACAGATATCCTGGAGTGAATTACAGTCTGGATCTAATTGAGGCCTTCATAATGGATAATATAATGAATAACAGATAGTCCACAGCGAGTTACAGTCTGGAATCTAATTGCGGGGTTCAGAGTGGTTTATATACAGAATAACAGATATCCCGGAGTGAGTTACAGCCTGGAATCTAATTGAGGGGTTCAGAGTGGTTTATATACAGATTAACAGATATCCCGCAGTGAGTTACAGCCTGGAATGTAATTGAGGGGTTCAGAGTGGTTTATGTATTGAATAACAGATAGCCCGGAGTGAGTTCCAGCCTGGAATCTAATTGAGGGGTTCAGAGTGGTTTATATACAGAATAACAGATAGCCCGTCGTGAGTTACAAACTGGAATCTAATTGAGGGGTTGAGAGTGGTTTATACACAGAATAACAGATATCCCGGAGTGAGTTACAGCCTGGAATGTAATTGTGGGGTTCCGAGTGGTTTATACACAGAATAATAGATATCCCGGAGTGAGTTACAGCCTGGAATCTAATTTAGGGGTTCAGGGTGGTTTATATACAGAATAATAGATGTCCCGGAGTGAGTTACAGCCTGGAATCTAATTGAGTGGTTCAGGGTTGTTTATTTACCGAATAACAGATATCCTGGAGTGAGTTACAGCCTGGAATCTAATTGAGGGGTCCAGGGTGGTTTATACACAGAATAACAAATATCCCGAAGTGGGTTACAGCCTGGAATCTAATTGAGGGGTTCAGAGTGGTTTATATACAGAATAACATACAGCCTGGAATGAATTTCAGTCTGGATCTAATTGAGGCCTTCAGAGTGGTTTATATACAGAATAACAGATATCCTGGAATGAATTTCAGTCGGGATCTAATTGAGGCCTTCAGAGTGGTTAATATACAGAATAACAGATAGTCGAGAGTGAGTTACAGCCTGGAATCTAATTGCGGGGTTCAGAGTGGTTTATATACAGAATAACAGATATCCCGGAGTGAGTTACAGCCTGGAACCGAATTGAGGGGTTCAGAGTGGTTTATATACAGATTAACAGATATCCCGGAGTGGGTTACAGCCTGGAATCTAATTGAGGGGTTCAGAGTGTTTCATATACAGAATAACAGATATCCCGGAGTGAGTTACTGCCTGGAATCTAATTGAGGGGTTCAGAGTGATTTATATACATAATAACACATATCCTGGAGTGAGTTACAGTCTGGATCTAATTGAGGCCTTCAGAGAGGTTAATTTACAGAATAACAGATAATCCAGAGCGAGTTGCAGCCTGGAATCTAATTGAGGGGTTCAGAGTGGTTTATATACAGAATAACACATAGCCCAGACTGAGTTACGGCCTGGAATCTAATTGAGGGGTTCAGAGTGGTTTATATACAGAATAACAGATAGCCCAGAGTGAGTTACAGCCTGGAATCTAATTGAGGGGTTCAGAGTCGTTTATATACAGATCAACAGATATCCCGGAGTGAGTTACAGCCTGGAATGTGATTGCGGGGTTCCGAGTGGTTTATACACAGTATAACAGATATCCCGGAGTGAGTTACAGTCTGGAATCTAATTGAGGGTTTCAGAGTGGTTTATATACAGAATAACAGATATCCTGGAGTGAGTTACAGTCTGGATCAAATTGAGGCCTTCAGAGAGGTTAATATACAGAATAATAGTTGTCCCGGAGTGAGTTACAGCCTGGAATCTAATTAAGGGGTTCAGAGTGGTTTATATACAGAATAACAGATATTCCGGAGTGAGTTACAGCCTGGAATCTAATTGAGGGGTTCAGAGTGGTTTATATATTAAATAACAGATATCCCGGAGTGAGTTACAGCCTGGAATCGAATTGAGGGGTTCAGAGTGGTTTATATACAGAATAACAGATAGCCCAGTCTGAGTTACGGCCTGGAATCTAATAGAGGGGTTTAGAGTGGTTTATATACAGAATAACAGATACACTGGAGTGAGTTACAGCTAGGAATCTAATTGAGGGGTTCAGAGTGGTTTATATACAGATTAACAGATATCCCGGAGTGAGTTACAGCCTGGAATCTAATTTAGGGGTTCAGAGTGGTTAATATACAGAATAACAGATAGTCCAGAGCGAGTTACAGCCTGGAATCTAATTGAGGGGTTCAGAGTGGTTTATATACAGAATAACAGATAGCCCGTCGTGAGTTACAAACTGGAATCTAATTGAGGGGTTCAGAGTGGTTTATACACAGAATAACAGATATCCCGGAGTGAGTTACAGCCTGGAATGTAATTGTGGGGTTCCGAGTGGTTTATACACAGAATAATAGATATCCCGGAGTGAGTTACAGCCTGGAATCTAATTTAGGGGTTCAGGGTGGTTTATATACAGAATAATAGATGTCCCGGAGTGAGTTACAGCCTGGAATCTAATTGAGGGGTTCAGGGTGGTTTATTTACCGAATAACAGATATCCTGGAGTGAGTTGCAGCCTGGAATCTAATTGAGGGGTCCAGGGTGGTTTATACACAGAATAACAAATATCCCGAAGTGGGTTACAGCCTGGAATCTAATTGAGAGGTTCAGAGCGGTTTATATACAGAATAACAGATAGCCTGGAATGAATTTCAGTCTGGATCTAATTGAGGCCTTCAGAGTGGTTTATATACAGAATAACAGATATCCTGGAATGAATTTCAGTCGGGATCTAATTGAGGCCTTCAGAGTGGTTAATATACAGAATAACAGATAGTCGAGAGTGAGTTACAGCCTGGAATCTAATTGAGGGGTTCAGAGTGGTTTATATATAGATTAACAGATATCCCGGAGTGCGTTACAGCCTGGAATCTAATTGAGCGGTTCAGAGTGGTTTATATACAGAATAACAGATATCCCGGAGTGAGTTACTGCCTGGAATTTAATTGAGGGGTTCAGAGTGGTTTATATACAGAATAATAGATATCCTGGAGTGAGTTACACTCTGGATCTAATTGAGGCATTCAGAGAGGTTAATTTACAGAAAAACAGATAATCCAGATCGAGTTCCAGCCTGGAATCTAATTGAGGGGTTCAGAGTGGTATATATACAGAATAACAGATAGCCCAGTCTGAGTTACGGCCTGGAATCTAATTGAGGGGTTCAGAGTGGTTTATATACAGAATAACAGATAGCCCAGGGTGGGTTACAGCCTGGAATCTAATAGAGGGGTTCAGAGTGGTTTATATACAGAATAACAGATATCCCGGAGTGAGTTACAGTCTGGAATCTAATTGAGGGGTTGAGAGTGTTTAATATACAGAATGACAGATATCCTGGAGTGAATTACAGTCTGGATCTAATTAAGGGGTTCAGAGTGGTTTATATACCGAATAACAGATATCCTGGAGTGAGTTACTGCCTGGAATCTAATTGAGGGGTCCAGGGTGGTTTATACACAGAATAACAAATATCCCGAAGTGGGTTACAGCCTGGAATCTAATTGAGGGGTTCAGAGTGGTTTATATACAGAATAACAGATAGCCTGGAGTGAGTTACAGCCTGGAATCTAATTGAGATGTTCAGAGTGTTTTATATACAGAATAACAGATATCCTGGAGTGAATTTCAGTCTGGATCGAATTGAGGCATTCAGAGTGGTTAATATACAGAATACCAGATAGTCGAGAGTGAGTTACAGCCTGGAATCTAATTGTGGGGTTCAGAGTGGTTTATATACAGAATAACAGATATCCCGGAGTGAGTAACAGCCTGGAATCTAATTGAGGGGTTCAGAGTGGTTCATATACAGATTAACAGATATCCCGGAGTGAGTTACAGCCTGGAATCTAATTGAGGGGTTCAGTGTGGTTATGTACAGAATAAAAAGATAGCCTGGAGTGATTTACAGCCTTGAATCTAATCAATGGGTTCCCAATTTGAACCCACAGAAGGTCAGTGTGGGATTTGAGAAACCCTTCACTTTGGGATAACGCCTCTCCAGGCATTATTCTGATCCAACGCTGCAAATCTACAATTCAGTGGCTGAGCTCTTTCAGGTTTTGTATATTATGTTTCTCTCATATATCAGGAGCTTGGAAAGTAAGGCAGACATGACTGGAATGTCACATTGTCTCTCCGCATTCACTGTAAACAGGTTCTGGGATTTACATTTTAACCACCTTCAAAGAGCTGTCTCCATTTCCTACCTCTGCTGGCATCAATGAATGGAAATGGCTTTTGACACATTTCCCCTCTCCCTTGCTGAAAGTATTCCTGACACAAATCAGTCAGGCAGACATTTTAGATTTGTCCACAGCCACCATTTTATATCAGCAAAATGATGACATTGAGTTTATAAATAAGGAAAAGCAAGAGAGACTGGTAAAATCAATACAGTTTGAAAATATATAAAACATTGAACATGCACACAGAATCACAGACACACAGAATCACACACACAGAGATACAGACACCTTTCAGAAGCTGTCTCCATTTCCTATCTTGCAAGAGAATTCATGTTATGATGATGCATTCATGCAGGACAGTAAACAGCTTTTGAGACTTTCCCCATTGTGACAGAAATTCAGTCCAATCTGAAACTTGGAGATATGTAACAGGACAGAAATGAACCAGCAGCTTTCTGTGTTCCTGCTCCCAAAGTAACATTTGACCATTTACTTTATCTTGTCTTCGGTCTAACATCCAACAAGGATCACTACACAGATCCAATAACAGATCCCCAGGAGTGATTTCCAGACTGGAATCTAATTGAGGGGTTTCGGGTTTACATACAGCATATGAGGTACCCAGGAGTGAGGGACAGACTGGAATCTAATCGAGGGGTTCGGGGTGGTTTTATACAGAATAACAGAAAGGCCAGAAAGAGTTACAGCCTGGAATCTAATTGCTGATTTCGGGGTGGATAATGTACAAAATAACAGGTAAAGCGGAGTGCGTTACAACCTGGAATCTAATTTAGGGGTTCAGAGTGGTTAATATGCAGAATAACAGATAGTCCAGAGCGAGTTACAGCCTGGAATCTAATTGAGGGGTTCAGAGTGGTTGATATACAGAATAACAGATATCCTGGAGTGAGTTACAGTCTGGATCTAATTGAGGCCTTCAGAGTGGTTAATATGCAGAATAACAGATAGTCCAGAGCGAGTTACAGCCTGGAATCTAATTGAGGGGTTCAGAGTGTTTTATATACAGCATAACACATAGCCCAGACTGAGTTACGGCCTGGAATCTAATTGAGGGGTTCAAAGTGGTTTATATACAGAATAACAGATAGCCCAGGGTAAGTTATTGCCTGGAATCGAATTGAGTGGTTCAGGGTGGTTTATACACAGAATAACAGATATCCTGGAGTGAGTTACAGCTTGGAATCTAATTGAGGGGTTCAGAGTGGTTTATATACAGAACAACACATAGCCCAGACTGAGTTACGGCCTGGAATCTAAAAGAGGGGTTTAGAGTGGTTTATATACAGAATAACAGATAGCCTGGAGTGAGTTACAGCCTGGAATCTAATTGAGGGGTTCAGGGTGATTCATATACAGAATAACAGATATCCTGGAGTGAGTTCAGCCTGGAATCTAATTGAGGGGTCCAGGGTGGTTTATACACAGAATAACAAATATCCCGAAGTGGGTTACAGCCTGGAATCTAATTGAGGGGTTCAGAGTGGTTTATATACAGAATAACAGATAGCCTGGAGTGAGTTACAGCCTGGAATCTAATTGAGAGGTTCAGAGTGGTTTATATACAGAATAACAGATTGCCCGGAGTGAGTTACAGTCTGGATCTAATTGAGGTCTTCAGAGTGGTTAATATACAGAATACCAGATAGTCGAGAGTGAGTTACAGCCTGGAATCTAATTGCGGGGTTCAGAGTGGTTTATACACAGAATAACAGATATCCTGGAGTGAGTTACAGCCTGGAATCTAATTGAGGGGTTCAGAGTGGTTTATATACAGAATAACAGATATCCCGGAGTGAGTTACTGCCTGGAATCCAATTGAGGGGGTCAGAGTGGTTTATATACAGAATAACAGATATCCTGGAGTGAGTTACAGTCTGGATCTAATTGAGGCCTTCAGAGAGGTTAATATACAGAAGAACAGATAATCCAGAGCGAGTTACAGCCTCGAATCGAATTGAGGGGTTCAGAGTGGTTTATATACAGAATAACACAAAGCCCAGTCTCAGTGACGGCCTGGAATCTAATAGAGGGGTTTAGAGTGGTTTATATACAGAATAACAGATACACTGGAGTGAGTTACAGCCTGTAATCTAATTGAGGGGTTCAGAGTGGTTTATATACAGATTAACACATATCGCGGAGTGAGTTACAGCCTGGAATCTAATTAAGGGGTTCAGAGTGGTTCATATCCAGAATAACAGATAGTCCAGAGCGAGTTACTGCCTGGAATCTAATTGAGGGGTTCAGAGTCGTTTATATACAGATTAACAGATATCCTGGAGTGAGTTACAGCCTGGATCAAATTGAGGCCTTCAGAGTGGTTAATATACAGAATAACAGATAGTCCAGAGTGAGTTACAGTCTGGAATCTAATTGAGGGGTTCAGAGTGGTTTATATACAGAATAACAGATAGCCCAGAGTGAGTTCCAGCCTGGAATCTAATTGAGGGGTTCAGAGTGGTTTATATACAGAATAACAAATATCCCGAAGTGGGTGACAGCCTGGAATCTAATTGTGGGGTTCAGAGTGGTTTATATACAGAATAACAGATAGCCTGGAGTGAGATACAGCCTGGAATCTAATTGAGAGGTTCAGAATGGTTTATATACAGAATAACAGATATCCTGGTGTGAATTTCAGTCTGGATCTAATTGAGGCCTTCAGAGTGGTTAATATACAGAATAACAGATAGTCGAGAGTGAGTTACAGCCTGGAATCTAATTGCGGGGTTCAGCGTGGTTTATATACAGAATAACAGATATTCCGGAGTGAGTTACAGCCTGGAATCTAATTGAGGGGTTCAGAGTGGTTTATATACAGAATAACAGATATCCCGGAGTGAGTTACTGCCTGGAATCTAATTGAGGGGTTCAGAGTGGTTTATATACAGAATAATAGATATCCTGGAGTGAGTTACACTCTGGATCTAATTGAGGCATTCAGAGAGGTTAATTTACAGAATAACAGATAATCCAGATCGAGTTCCAGCCTGGAATCTAATTGAGGGGTTCAGAGTGGTATATATACAGAATAACAGATAGCCCAGTCTGAGTTACGGCCTGGAATCTAATTGAGGGGTTCAGAGTGGTTTATATACAGAATAACACATAGCCCAGACTGAGTTACGGTCTGGAATCTAATAGAGGTGTTTAGAGTGGTTTATATACAGAATAACAGATAGACCAGGGTGGGTTACAGCCTGGAATCTAATAGAGGGGTTCAGAGTGGTTAATATACAGAATAACAGATATCCCGGAGTGAGTTACAGTCTGGAATCTAATTGAGGGGTTGAGAGTGTTGAATATACAGAATGACAGATATCCTGGAGTGAATTACAGTCTGGATCTAATTGAGGCCTTCATAATGGATAATATAATGAATAACAGATAGCCCTGAGCGAGTTACAGTCTGGAATCTAATTGCGGGGTTCAGAGTGGTTTATATACAGAATAACAGATATCCCGGAGTGAGTTACAGCCTGGAATCTAATTGAGGGGTTCAGAGTGGTTTATATACAGATTAACAGATATCCCGCAGTGAGTTACAGCCTGGAATGTAATTGAGGGGTTCAGAGTGGTTTATGTATTGAATAACAGATAGCCCGGAGTGAGTTCCAGCCTGGAATCTAATTGAGGGGTTCAGAGTGGTTTATATACAGAATAACAGATATCCCGTCGTGAGTTACAAACTGGAATCTAATTGAGGGGTTCAGAGTGGTTTATACACAGAATAACAGATATCCCGGAGTGAGTTACAGCCTGGAATGTAATTGTGGGGTTCCGAGTGGTTTATACACAGAATAATAGATATCCCGGAGTGAGTTACAGCCTGGAATCTAATTTAGGGGTTCAGGGTGGTTTATATACAGAATAATAGATGTCCCGGAGTGAGTTACAGCCTGGAATCTAATTGAGGGGTTCAGGGTGGTTTATTTACCGAATAACAGATATCCTGGAGTGAGTTACAGCCTGGAATCTAATTGAGGGGTCCAGGGTGGTTTATACACAGAATAACAAATATCCCGAAGTGGGTTACAGCCTGGAATCTAATTGAGGGGTTCAGAGTGGTTTATATACAGAATAACAGATAGCCTGGAATGAATTTCAGTCTGGATCTAATTGAGGCCTTCAGAGTGGTTTATATACAGAATAACAGATATCCTGGAATGAATTTCAGTCGGGATCTAATTGAGGCCTTCAGAGTGGTTAATATACAGAATAACAGATAGTCGAGAGTGAGTTACAGCCTGGAATCTAATTGCGGGGTTCAGAGTGGTTTATATACAGAATAACAGATATCCCGGAGTGAGTTACTGCCTGGAATCTAATTGAGGGGTTCAGAGTGGTTTATATACAGAATAATAGATATCCTGGAGTGAGTTACACTCTGGATCCAATTGAGGCATTCAGAGAGGTTAATTTACAGAATAACAGATAATCCAGATCGAGTTCCAGCCTGGAATCTAATTGAGGGGTTCAGAGTGGTATATATACAGAATAACAGATAGCCCAGTCTGAGTTACGGCCTGGAATCTAATTGAGGGGTTCAGAGTGGTTTATATACAGAATAACACATAGCCCAGACTGAGTTACGGTCTGGAATCTAATAGAGGTGTTTAGAGTGGTTTATATACAGAATAACAGATAGCCCAGGGTGGGTTACAGCCTGGAATCTAATACAGGGGTTCAGAGTGGTTAATATACAGAATAACAGATATCCCGGAGTGAGGTACAGTCTGGAATCTAATTGAGGGGTTGAGAGTGTTTAATATACAGAATGACAGATATCCTGGAGTGAATTACAGTCTGGATCTAATTGAGGCCTTCATAATGGATAATATAATGAATAACAGAGAGTCCAGAGCGAGTTACAGTCTGGAATCTAATTGCGGGGTTCAGAGTGGTTTATATACAGAATAACAGATATCCCGGAGTGAGTTACAGCCTGGAATCTAATTGAGGGGTTCAGAGTGGTCTATATACAGATTAACAGATATCCCGCAGTGAGTTACAGCCTGGAATGTAATTGAGGGGTTCAGAGTGGTTTATGTATTGAATAACAGATAGCCCGGAGTGAGTTCCAGCCTTGAATCTAATTGACGGGTTCAGAGTGGTTTATATACAGAATAACAGATCGCCCGTCGTGAGTTACAAACTGGAATCTAATTGAGGGGTTCAGAGTGGTTTATACACAGAATAACAGATATCCCGGAGTGAGTTACAGCCTGGAATGTAATTGTGGGGTTCCGAGTGGTTTATACACAGAATAATAGATATCCCGGAGTGAGTTACAGCCTGGAATCTAATTTAGGGGTTCAGGGTGGTTTATATACAGAATAATAGATGTCCCGGAGTGAGTTACAGCCTGGAATCTAATTGAGGGCTTCAGGGTGGTTTATTTACCGAATAACAGATATCCTGGAGTGAGTTACAGCCTGGAATCTAATTGAGTGGTCCAGGGTGGTTTATACACAGAATAACAAATATCCCGAAGTGGGTTACAGCCTGGAATCTAATTGAGGGGTTCAGAGTGGTTTATATACAGAATAACAGACAGCCTGGAATGAATTTCAGTCTGGATCTAATTGAGGCCTTCAGAGTGGTTTATATACAGAATAACAGATATCCTGGAATGAATTTCAGTCGGGATCTAATTGAGGCCTTCAGAGTGGTTAATATACAGAATAACAGATAGTCGAGAGTGAGTTACAGCCTGGAATCTAATTGCGGGGTTCAGAGTGGTTTATATACAGAATAACAGATATCCCGGAGTGAGTTACAGCCTGGAACCGAATTGAGGGGTTCAGAGTGGTTTATATACAGATTAACAGATATCCCGGAGTGGGTTACAGCCTGGAATCTAATTGAGGGGTTCAGAGTGTTTTATATACAAAATAACAGATATCCCGGAGTGAGTTACTGCCTGGAATCTAATTGAGGGGTTCAGAGTAGTTTATATACATAATAACACATATCCTGGAGTGAGTTACAGTCTGGATCTAATTGAGGCCTTCAGAGAGGTTAATTTACAGAATAACAGATAATCCAGAGCGAGTTGCAGCCTGGAATCTAATTGAGGGGTTCAGAGTGGTTTATATACAGAATAACACATAGCCCAGACTGAGTTACGGCCTGGAATCTAATTGAGGGGTTCAGAGTGGTTTATATACAGAATAACAGATAGCCCAGAGTGAGTTACAGCCTGGAATCTAATTGAGGGGTTCAGAGTGGTTTATATACAGATCAACAGATATCCCGGAGTGAGTTACAGCCTGGAATGTGATTGCGGGGTTCCGAGTGGTTTATACACAGAATAACAGATATCCCGGAGTGAGTTACAGTCTGGAATCTAATTGAGGGTTTCAGAGTGGTTTATATACAGAATAATGGTTGTCCCGGAGTGAGTTACAGCCTGGAATCTAATTAAGGGGTTCAGGGTGGTTTATATACAGAATAACAGATATCCTGGAGTGAGTTACAGTCTGGAATCTAATTGAGGGGTTCAGAGTTTTTTATATACTGAATAATAGATATCCCGGCGTGAGTTACAGCCTGGAATCTAATTGAGAGGTTGAGAGTGGTTTATATACAGAATGACAGATATCCTGGAGTGAATTACAGTCTGGATCTAATTGAGGCCTTCAGAATGGTTAATATAAAGAATAACAGATTGTCCAGAGCGAGTTACAGCCTGGATTCTAATTGCAGGGTTCAGAGTGGTTTATATAGAGATTAACAGATATCCCGGAGTGAGTTCCAGCCTGGAATCTAATTGAGGGGTTCAGAGTGGTTTATATACAGAATAACAAATATCCCGAAGTGGGTGACAGCCTGGAATCTAATTGAGGGGTTCAGAGTGGTTTATATACAGAATAACAGATATCCTGGAGTGAGTTACAGTCTGGATCAAATTGAGGCCTTCAGAGAGGTTAATATACAGAATAATAGTTGTCCCGGAGTGAGTTACAGCCTGGAATCTAATTAAGGGGTTCAGAGTGGTTTATATACAGAATAACAGATATTCCGGAGTGAGTTACAGCCTGGAATCTAATTGAGGGGTTCAGAGTGGTTTATATATTAAATAACAGATATCCCGGAGTGAGTTACAGCCTGGAATCGAATTGAGGGGTTCAGAGTGGTTTATATACAGAATAACAGATAGCCCAGTCTGAGTTACGGCCTGGAATCTAATAGAGGGGTTTAGAGTGGTTTATATACAGAATAACAGATACACTGGAGTGAGTTACAGCTAGGAATCTAATTGAGGGGTTCAGAGTGGTTTATATACAGATTAACAGATATCCCGGAGTGAGTTACAGCCTGGAATCTAATTTAGGGGTTCAGAGTGGTTAATATACAGAATAACAGATAGTCCAGAGCGAGTTACAGCCTGGAATCTAATTGAGGGGTTCAGAGTGGTTTATATACAGAATAACAGATAGCCCGTCGTGAGTTACAAACTGGAATCTAATTGAGGGGTTCAGAGTGGTTTATACACAGAATAACAGATATCCCGGAGTGAGTTACAGCCTGGAATGTAATTGTGGGGTTCCGAGTGGTTTATACACAGAATAATAGATATCCCGGAGTGAGTTACAGCCTGGAATCTAATTTAGGGGTTCAGGGTGGTTTATATACAGAATAATAGATGACCCGGAGTGAGTTACAGCCTGGAATCTAATTGAGGGGTTCAGGGTGGTTTATTTACCGAATAACAGATATCCTGGAGTGAGTTACAGCCTGGAATCTAATTGAGGGGTCCAGGGTGGTTTATACACAGAATAACAAATATCCCGAAGTGGGTTACAGCCTGGAATCTAATTGAGAGGTTCAGAGCGGTTTATATACAGAATAACAGATAGCCTTGAATGAATTTCAGTCTGGATCTAATTGAGGCCTTCAGAGTGGTTTATATACAGAATAACAGATATCCTGGAATGAATTTCAGTCGGGATCTAATTGAGGCCTTCAGAGTGGTTAATATACAGAATAACAGATAGTCGAGAGTGAGTTACAGCCTGGAATCTAATTGAGGGGTTCAGAGTGGTTTATATATAGATTAACAGATATCCCGGAGTGCGTTACAGCCTGGAATCTAATTGAGGGGTTCAGAGTGGTTTATATACAGAATAACAGATATCCCGGAGTGAGTTACTGCCTGGAATCTAATTGAGGGGTTCAGAGTGGTTTATATACAGAATAATAGATATCCTGGAGTGAGTTACACTCTGGATCTAATTGAGGCATTCAGAGAGGTTAATTTACAGAATAACAGATAATCCAGATCGAGTTCCAGCCTGGAATCTAATTGAGGGGTTCAGAGTGGTATATATACAGAATAACAGATAGCCCAGTCTGAGTTACGGCCTGGAATCTAATTGAGGGGTTCAGAGTGGTTTATATACAGAATAACACATAGCCCAGACTGAGTTACGGTCTGGAATCTAATAGAGGTGTTTAGAGTGGTTAATATACAGAATAACAGATATCCCGGAGTGAGTTACAGTCTGGAATCTAATTGAGGGGTTGAGAGTGTTTAATATACAGAATGACAGATATCCTAGAGTGAATTACAGTCTGGATCTAATTGAGGGGTTCAGGGTGGTTTATATACAGAACAACAGATATCCTGGAGTGAGTTACAGCCTGGAATCTAATTGAGGGGTCCAGGGTAGTTTATACACAGAATAACAAATATCCCGAAGTGGGTTACAGCCTGGAATCTAATTGAGGGGTTCAGAGTGGTTTATATACAGAATAACAGATAGCCTGGAGTGAGTTACAGCCTGGAATCTAATTGAGAGGTTCAGAGTGTTTTATATACAGAATAACAGATATCCTGGAGTGAATTTCAGTCTGGATCGAATTGAGGCATTCAGAGTGGTTAATATACAGAATACCAGATAGTCGAGAGTGAGTTACAGCCTGGAATCTAATTGTGGGGTTCAGAGTGGTTTATATACAGAATAACAGATATCCCGGAGTGAGTAACAGCCTGGAATCTAATTGAGGGGTTCAGAGTGGTTCATATACAGATTAACAGATATCCCGGAGTGAGTTACAGCCTGGAATCTAATTGAGGGGTTCAGTGTGGTTATGTACAGAATAAAAAGATAGCCTGGAGTGATTTACAGCCTTGAATCTAATCAATGGGTTCCCAATTTGAACCCACAGAAGGTCAGTGTGGGATTTGAGAAACCCTTCACTTTGGGATAACGCCTCTCCAGGCATTATTCTGATCCAACGCTGCAAATCTACAATTCAGTGGCTGAGCTCTTTCAGGTTTTGTATATTATGTTTCTCTCATATATCAGGAGCTTGGAAAGTAAGGCAGACCTGACTGGAATGTCACATTGTCTCTCCGCATTCACTGTAAACAGGTTCTGGGATTTACATTTTAACCACCTTCAAAGAGCTGTCTCCATTTCCTACCTCTGCTGGCATCAATGAATGGAAATGGCTTTTGACACATTTCCCCTCTCCCTTGCTGAAAGTATTCCTGACACAAATCAGTCAGGCAGACATTTTAGATTTGTCCACAGCCACCATTTTATATCAGCAAAATGATGACATTGAGTTTATAAATAAGGAAAAGCAAGAGAGACTGGTAAAATCAATACAGTTTGAAAATATATAAAACATTGAACATGCACACAGAATCACAGACACACAGAATCACACACACAGAGATACAGACACCTTTCAGAAGCTGTCTCCATTTCCTATCTTGCAAGAGAATTCATGTTATGATGATGCATTCATGCAGGACAGTAAACAGCTTTTGAGACTTTCCCCATTGTGACAGAAATTCAGTCCAATCTGAAACTTGGAGATATGTAACAGGACAGAAATGAACCAGCAGCTTTCTGTGTTCCTGCTCCCAAAGTAACATTTGACCATTTACTTTATCTTGTCTTCGGTCTAACATCCAACAAGGATCACTACACAGATCCAATAACAGATCCCCAGGAGTGATTTCCAGACTGGAATCTAATTGAGGGGTTTCGGGTTTACATACAGCATATGAGGTACCCAGGAGTGAGGGACAGACTGGAATCTAATCGAGGGGTTCGGGGTGGTTTTATACAGAATAACAGAAAGGCCAGAAAGAGTTACAGCCTGGAATCTAATTGCTGATTTCGGGGTGGATTATGTACAAAATAACAGGTAAAGCGGAGTGCGTTACAACCTGGAATCTAATTGAGGGGTTCAGAGTGGTTGATATACAGAATAACAGATATCCTGGAGTGAGTTACAGTCTGGATCTAATTGAGGCCTTCAGAGTGGTTAATATGCAGAATAACAGATAGTCCAAAGTGAGTTACAGCCTGGAATCTAATTGAGGGGTTCAGAGTGGTTTTTATAAAGAACAACACATAGCCCAGACTGAGTTACGGCCTGGAATCTAAAAGAGGGGTTTAGAGTGGTTTATAGACAGAATAACAGATAGCCTGGAGTGAGTTACAGCCTGGAATCTAATTGAGAGGTTCCGAGTGGTTGAGACACAGAATAAAACATATTCCGGAGTGAGTTACAGAATGGAATCTAATTGAGGGGTCCAGGGTGGTTTATACACAGAATAACAAATATCCCGAAGTGGGTTACAGCCTGGAATCTAATTGAGGGGTTCAGAGTGGTTTATATACAGATTAACAGATATCCCGGAGTGCGTTACAGCCTGGAATCTAATTGAGGGGTTCAGAGTGGTTTGTCTACAGAATAACAGATATCCCGGAGTGAGTTACAGCCAGGAAACTAATTGAGGGGTTTAGAGTGGTTTATATACAGAATAACAGATATCCTGGAATGAGTTACAGTCTGGATCTATGTGAGGTCTTCAGAGAGGTTAATATAGAGAATAACAGATAATCCAGATCGAGTTACCGTCTGGAATCAAATTGAGGGGTTCAGAGTGGTTTTTATACAGAATAACACATAGCCCAGTCTGAGTTACGGCCTGGAATCTAATAGAGGGGTTTAGAGTGGTTTATATACAGAATAACAGATAGCCTGGAGTGAGTTACAGCCTGGAATCTAATTGAGAGGTTCCGAGTGGTTTATACACAGAATAACAGATATTCCGGAGTGAGTTACAGCCTGGAATCTAATTGAGGGGTCCAGGGTGGTTTATACACAGAATAACAAATATCCCGAAGTGGGTTACAGCCTGGAATCTAATTGAGGGGTTCAGAGAGGTTTATATACAGAATACCAGATAGCCTGGAGTGAGTTACAGCCTGGAATCTAATTGAGGCCTTCAGAGAGGTTTACATACAGAATAACAGATATCCTGGAGTGAATTTCAGTCTGGATCTAATTGAGGCCTTCAGAGTGGTTCATATACAGAATAACAGATAGTCGAGAGCGAGTTCCAGCCTGGAATCTAATTGCGGGGTTCAGGGTGGTTTATATACAGAATAACAGATATCCCGGAGTGAGTTACAGCCTGGAATCTAATTGAGGCATTCAGAGTGGTTTATATACAGATTAACAGATATCCCAGAGTGCGTTACAGCCTGGAATCTAATTGAGGGATTCAGAGTGGTTTGTCTACAGAATAACAGATATCCCGGAGTGAGTTACAGCCAGGAATCTAATTGAGGGGTTCAGAGTGGTTTATATACAGAATAACAGATATCCTGGAATGAGTTACAGTCTGGATCTAATTGAGGCCTTCAGAGAGGTTAATATACAGAATAACAGATAATCCAGATCGAGTTACAGTCTGGAATCAAACTGAGGGGTTCAGAGTGGTTTATATACAGAATAACACATAGCCCAGTCTGAGTTACGGCCTGGAATCTAATAGAGGGGTTTAGAGTGGTTTATATACAGAATAACAGATAGCCTGGAGTGACTTACAGCCTGGAATCTAATTGAGAGGTTCAGAGTGGTTTATATATAGAACAACAGATATCCCGGAGTGAGTTACAGCCTGTAAACTAATTGAGGGGTTCAGAGTGGTTTATATACAGAATAACAGATATCCTGGAGTGAGTTACAGTCTGGATCTAATTGAGGCCTTCAGAGTGGTTAATATGCAGAATAACAGATAGTCCAGAGCGAGTTACAGCCTGGAATCTAATTGAGGGGTTCAGAGTGGTTTATATACAGAACAACACATAGCCCAGACTGAGTTACGGCCTGGAATCAAATAGAGGGGTTCAGAGTGGTTTATATACAGAATAACAGATAGCCCAGGGTGGGTTACAGCCTGGAATCTAATTGAGGGGTTCAGAGTGGTTTATACACAGAATAACAGATATCCCGGAATGAGTTACAGCCTGTAATCTAATTGCAGGGTTCAGAGTGGTTTATATACAGAATAACAGATATCCTGGAGTGAGTTACAGTCTGGAATCTAATTGAGGGGTTCAGAGTGGTTTATATACAGAATAATAGATATCCCGGAGTGAGTTACAGCCTGGAATCTAATTGAGGGGTTCAGAGTGGTTAATATGCAGAATAACAGATAGTCCAAAGCGAGTTACAGCCTGGAATCAAATTGAGGGGTTCAGAGTGGTTTATATACAGAACAACACATTGCCCAGACTGAGTGACGGCCTGGAATCTAATAGAGGGGTTTAGAGTGGTTTATATACAGAATAACAGATAGCCCAGGGTGGGATACAGCCTGGAATCTAATTGAAGCGTTCAGAGTGGTTAATATACAAAATACCAGAAAGCCCAGGGTGAGTTACAGCCTGGAATCTAATTGAGTGGTTCAGAGTGGTTTATACACAGAATAACAGATATCCCGGAGTGAGTTACAGCCTGTAATCTAATTGCGGTGTTCAGAGTGGTTTATATACAGAATAACAGATATCCCGGAGTGAGTTTCAGCCTGTAATCTAATTGCGGGGTTCAGAGTGGTTTATATACAGAATAACAGATATCCCGGTGTGAGTTACAGTCTGGAATCTAATTGCGGGGTTCAGAGTGGTTTATATACATAATAACAGATATCCCGGTGTGAGTTACAGTCTGGAATCTAATTGAGTGGTTCAGGGTGGTTTATACACAGAATAACAGATATCCCGGAGTGAGTTACAGTCTGGAATCTAATTGCGGGGTTCAGAGTGGTTGATATACAGAATAACAGATATCCCGGAGTGAGTTACAGCCTGGAATCTAATTGAGAGGTTCAGAGTGGTTTATATACAGATTAACAGATATCCTGGAGTGCGTTACAGCCTGGAATCTAGTTGAGGGGTTCAGAGTGGTTTATATACAGAATAATAGATATCCTGGAGTGAGTTACAGTCTGGATCTAATTGAGGCCTTCAGAGAGGTTAATATGCAGAATAACAGATAGTCCAGAGCGAGTTACAGCCTGGAATGTAATTGAGGGGTTCAGAGTGGTTTATATACAGAACAACACATAGCCCAGACTGAGTTACGGCCTGGAATCTAATAGAGGGGTTCAGAGTGGTTTATATACAGAATAACAGATAGCCCAGGTTGGGTTACAGCCTGGAATCTAATTGAGGGGTTCAGAGTGGTTAATATACAAAATACCAGAAAGCCCAGGGTGAGTTACAGCCTGGAATGTAATTGAGTGGTTCAGGGTGGTTTATACACAGAATAACAGATATCCCGGAATGAGTTACAGCCTGTAATCTAATTGCAGGGTTCAGAGTGGTTTATATACAGAATAACAGATATCCTGGAGTGAGTTACAGTCTGGAATCTAATTGAGGGGTTCAGAGTGGTTTATATACAGAATAACAGATATCCCGGAGTGAGTTTCAGCCTGTAATCTAATTGCGCGGTTCAGAGTGGTTTATATACAGAATAACAGATATCCCGGTGTGAGTTACAGTCTGGAATCTAATTGCGGGGTTCAGAGTGGTTTATATACATAATAACAGATATCCCGGTGTGAGTTACAGTCTGGAATCTAATTGAGTGGTTCAGGGTGGTTTATACACAGAATAACAGATATCCCGGAGTGAGTTACAGCCTGGAATCTAATTGCGGGGTTCAGAGTGGTTGATATACAGAATAACAGTTATCCCGGAGTGAGTTACAGCCTGGAATCTAATTGAGAGGTTCAGAGTGGTTTATATACAGATTAACAGATATCCTGGAGTGCGTTACAGCCTGGAATCTAGTTGATGGGTTCAGAGTGGTTTATATACAGAATAATAGATATCCTGGAGTGAGTTACAGTCTGGATCTAATTGAGGCATTCAGAGTGGTTAATATACAGAATAACAGATAGTCCAGAGTGAGTTACAGCCTGGATCTAATTGAGGGTTTCAGAGTGGTTTATATACAGAATAACAGATATCCCGGAGTGAGTTACAGCCTGGAATCTAATTGAGGGGGTTAGAGTGGTTTATATACAGAATAACAGATAGCCCAGACTGAGTTACATCCTGGAATCTAATTGAGGGCTTCAGAGTGGTTTATGTACAGAATAACCGATATCCCGGAGTGAGTTAAAGCCTGGAATGTATCCGTGGGGTTCAGTGTGGTTAATATACAAAACACTACCACACAAGCTCAGGAATTGGAATCATATCCAGAGCTCTGGCTCAGAGACAGGGACACTACCCAATACAACTACCATACTCAGATTTTGGGTCATATTTTAGTGCCCATTTTCAGTTCGGTGTGGATGATTATAATCAGGTTGCCATTACTGAATTACAAAAAATACTTTGTATTATTAAACAAATGCAAGATATTTGTCATAACTGTAGGATATTGATTCTATATGCTATGCTATCGAAATTAACTATGACCATCTTTAATTGCTATTATCTGAAGTCTGCAATATTAAGGAAAGAAATCCTGCAGCCACACTCTGCCCAATGAAGGGTCTCAAATAGATATTTATTACTGAACACCAGAGACGAAGGAAGAGCTTAATTTCTGGTCCCAAAACACCGATCACTCTTACCCACCTCTAACGTGCGACTCCCCTTTTCCTAAAACCATGAAATGACACCAGGCCGGTGATAACTGTCCAGCCTCTCCTCCCCACTGACTGTGTCTGCAATCTGTTCCTCCTCCCCCTAACCACACAAGGCAAACCAAGCTCAGGGTCTTTGTGATAATCAAGGCTGGTGTGTGCAGGCACTCTGGAGAGGGGGATGGGCATTTTAAAATTGAAGGGAGAGGTTGAGGTGACAGTAATATCACACACTGGGCTGAGGGGTGGCGGATGGAGTTTAGTTTGGATGAATGCGAGGCATTGGATTTGGTAAATCAAACAACAGCAGGACCTATACAATTAAAAGCAGGGCCTTTGGCAGTGTTGTAGAACAGAAACATAGGCCGTCAGATTTAATTCTTTAAAATTTGAATCTCATATAGATAGTACGGTTAAGAAGGTGTTTAACACACTTGTCTTCATTGATCAGACCTTTGAGTATCAGAATTGGGACGTCATGTTGTGGTTGTACAGGTTATTGGTGAGACCTCTTCTGGAATACTGTGTCCAGTCTGGTCATCCTGCCCGCTCATTCCATAGGCACACCTCCCTCTGGGTGAAAAAGCTGCCCCTTCGGTCACTTTTAAATGTTTCCCCTCTCACCTTAAGCTGATGTCCGCTAGTTTTGGTCTCCCCGTACCCTAAGAAAATACCTTGACTATTCACTTTGATGTTACTGACCTTGATATTATTAAGCTGGAGAGGATTCAGAAGAGATTAACCTGGATGTTGCTGGGAAAGGAGGGATTGAGCTATAAGGAGAGGCTGGATCGGCTGGGATTTTTTTCACTGAAGAATATGAGATTAAGCAGTAACTTTACAGAGGTTTATAAAATAATGGGGGGTACAGAGAAGCTGAAGGGAGGGCTGATGTCTTTTCCCTAGAGTTGGGGATTCAAAACTGAGGGATATTTTAAGTTGTGAGGAAAAATGATTCACAAATGTCACGAGAGGTAATTATTTTAGACCAAATCTGGCTTGTGTGTGGAATGAACTTCCAGAGGAAGTGGTGAAAGCAGGGACAGTTACAGCATTTTAAGGACATTTAGATCAGTCCATGGATAAGACATCAGTTTGGATGGTGCTGTGAGCAGCTGCCCTCTCCCTCCCCATCTCTGAATGAATCCCTGTTGGTTTTCACCCTCTGCCAATGCCTGTGCAGTGGCGTGTGGAGGCCAGCAGAGGGTGGCATTGTATCACTTTAAGCACCACAGAGACTGCCAGACCTGCCCCACACAGATACACAGATACACACAGCAATTGGTAGGACACAACATTGAGCTCATCTGGTAATATAAACTAAACATAAAGAAATGCTCAATTGGCCTTGTAAACTGTTAAAATATGAGTGACAGAGGACTCCCAAATTCCACTGTTTAAATAAAAACATCAATTTATTTTTTAACTCTGAAACTGAACATTTTACATCAACTATTCACAACTCTGAGACCCCCTTTCCTTAACTGCTTATTACCCTACTCCAACTCTACAGTAATGTACTGTTTCAAAAAGACACTTATTAAAATTACATAAACGTAATTTTAAAACCACACAGCAGCTGTTGTTTCATCTGACCTCACACTAAGATCCTTTTTTCCCATCTTTCCTGGGAAGACAGGCTCATGTTACAGGATGCTATCAAAGTGTCCACATTTCAGCATTCTGCAACCTGGGAACACATCCTTCCATGACACTGTCTCTCAGTTTCCCCCTCTCTGTCTATTTCCTAAACCCCTCCCATGTCATGATATTTAAACTGATTCCCCCGCCACCTCTCTCTGGAAGTGATGTTAACACCCACAGCACCCCCTTGTCATGGCAACAATGGAGATATGGAGCTGTAAATGGGTGGGAGCTGCACATCCTGTCACTTCCAGCCCGGGCTGCTAGTTTCCCCACACTGGGCAGGGATCTAACCCAGTGTTACTGAGGAATGCAGTGGGATGGGGTACAGAGCTCCACATGCTGGGAGGGTAACTGCTCCTGGTTTACAGATCAATGTACTGGGGTGGTGTACACAGTCCTACATACTGGGAGGGTAACTGCTCCTGGGTTACAGATCAATGCACTGGGGTTGGGGTACACAGCCCTACATGACTGGGAGGGTAACTGCACCTGGGTTACAGATCAATGTACTGGGGTGGGGTACACAGTCCTACATGCTGGGGGGGTAACTGCTCCTGGTTTACAGATTAATTCCCGTGCGATCATTGCACATCCTGCTGTGTTGGTCAGACTATCTGCGGTTTATAGAGAATGCAATGATGTGGTCAGTGCAGCTCCCCACGCTGGATGGATCTGTGGCCTTTGCTCAGTACATCATGTTGGTGGGGTGGATAGGGGGGGAAGGTGATGGACAGGTCAAGGAATTCCCCGGAACGTTCTGTCCCTGACATTCTATAACTGACATTCCCCGGAACGTTCTGTCCCCGACATTCTATAACTGACATTCCCCGGAACGTTCTGTCCCCGACATTCTATAATTGACATTCCCCGGAACGTTCTGTCCCCAACATTCTATAACTGCCATTCCCCGGAACGTTCTGTCCCCGACATTCTATAACTGACATTTCCCGGAACGTTCTGTTCCTGACATTCTATAACTGACATTCCCCGGAACGTTCTGTCCCCGACATTCTATAACTGACATTCCCCGGAACATTCTGTCCCCAACATTCTGTAAGTGACATTCCCCCGGAACGTTCTGTCCCTGACATTCTATAACTGACGTTCCCCGGAACGTTCTGTCCCCAACATTCTATAACTGCCATTCCCCGGAACGTTCTGTCCCCAACATTCTATAACTGCCATTCCCCGGAACGTTCTGTCCCTGACATTCTATAACTGACATTCCCCGGAACGTTCTGTCCCCAACATTCTATAACTGCCATTCCCCGGAATGTTCTGTCCCCGACACTCTATAACTGACATTCCCCGGAACGTTCTGTCCCTGACATTCTATAACTGCCATTCCCTGGAACGTTCTGTCCCCGACATTCTATAACTGACATTCCCCGGAACGTTCTGTCCCTGACATTGTTTGTGAACGGCCAGACATCAGTGAATTGAACAAACGATAAGATCCCAAGGGAAGAGAGAAGGAGACACTGTTCCGAAGGACCCTCAGGCAGTTAAAGGGGTGAATACGTTTTCCCTGCGTTTACATTTCTCCACGACACAGGATCGACCACAATTTAGACCAAAATACAGGAATTCCCAAACTCCATTTGTCTTCAGGAAACTGGGAGAGAATCCTTCAGGACAGCAACGTTCCCACTTTCCGTATTAGGAACTGGGAAGGAGTGACCTGTGTCTGCTCTCGAGTGATCGAGTGTGTGGGAATGTTCTAGAAACCATCTGTCCTTATGGATGTGTCTCTGTGTGTTTGGGGAGGGAGGGTTTCTTGTGGTTTATGTCACATTTTTGTCAGTAATTCCGACCTTCCCATTTGTTATTCCAGCTCCAATTATTTTAATAAATCCCTGAATACAGGGACACATTTGAAAATCTCACTGGGTCCCCAATCAAACGGGTCCCTTTGCCTCCAGGCTGATGGATAATGGGTTTGTTTTCCTTCCTCACAGTTAACGTAGTGACCATCTACGTCCTGCTTTATAAAGATTGTGGATTGTCTCCATGTGTCAGACGTTACCTGGGGGCCATGGCAGCGGCGGATCTCCTGGTCATTATCCTCGACCTGATCCTGAGACACATTCCCATTGTTTATCCGGAACAGTTTTATTTCCTGAAGTACTCCGTCCCCGTGTGTAATATCCACGGGGTCCTACTTTATGCAGCCACTGACTGCTCTGTCTGGTTCACCGTCACTTTCACCTTTGATCGGTTTGTGGCCATTTGTTGCCAGAAGCTGAAAAGTAAATATTGCAGTGAGAAAACGGCGGCTGTGGTTCTGGGAGCAGTGACTGTGCTGAGCTGTTTAAAGAACATTTCCTGGTATTTTATGTTCACGGCTCGGTATTGGCTGATGAACGCCCCCTGGTTTTGTGATGTAACACTCGCTGTTCGATCCTCCAGTGTCTGGGTCACAATCGAGTCCCTCCACCACATTCTAACCCCGTGTGTCCCATTTCTCCTGATTCTGCTGCTCAATGTTCTCACTGTCAGACACATTTTAGTGACCAGCAGAGCCCGCAGGAGACTCCGCGCTCACACCAATGGGGACGCTCAGTCTGACACTGAAATGAGAAACCGAAAAAAATCCATCATTTTACTGTTTGTGATCTCGGCCAATTTCATCCTGTTATGGTCAATGTTCATGCTGTATTCTATATGGAACCGGATGTGGTTTACGGGGTATTACTCTGTGTATCTCCATCCCTTTGTGCTGGAATTGGGCTTCATGCTGCAGCTCCTCAGTTGCTGCACAAACACCGCGATTTATGCCGTGACCCAGACTAAGTTCAGGCAGCAGCTGAAGAATGTGCTGAAATATCCCTTCACCCAAATCCATCCATCCATCAAATTCCCTCATTAATCAATCCATTCGGGATTTTCTCATTTCAGTTCAGTGTTTCAGCGATGGAGCAACCTGTCGCTATGGTAACAGACTGAGGGTAGCGCTGGTTTGTCCATCCTTATCCCCCAGGGGGGTTACAGGGAAACAATTCAATGTTTCTCACAACTCAGGGGCCAGTGAGAAAAGGCACCATCCCACTGACTGTATCCATCACTTCCATTTGTAACCAATAATAATGTTGATTAAATCGTGCCGAGCAGCAGAGTGACCGATGTTGTTGTGTGTCTTTGTGTTGGAGAAGCTGAGCTGGAGAGAGACAGACTCAGCCCCAAGTCCTGGTCCTCAGGGAAGGGGAGGGCACCGCGCCCTGAGCTCAGGAGCTGGGTTTAACTCCCTCTAACTGCACCCCCCCATTCCAACCTGGCCTCCCCAATTCCTCACCCCCACTTTTCCTCCTCAATTCTCTCCATCTCTCCCTTCCTGCACAATCTCTCTTTCTCACCACCTCTCCCTTTCACTCTCTCTGGTCCCCTCTCAGAGCCCCCAACCCCAGTTTCTCCACCTGCCTCCACTATTCTTTCTGCCTCACTCTCCCCCTCTCTCTCTCTCACACCCCCAACATGAGTTTATCCACCTGCCTCCATTCTTCTCTCTCCCCCTCACCCTCTCTCTCTCTCTCTCTCTCTCTCTCTCTCCTGCCGTCTCTATCTCCTTCTCACAATTCTGGCTCTACCCCATTTTCCCCACCTCCCACTTCCCACATCTCTCGATCATCTCACACCCACAAGCCCCCCACCCCCCCAACCCCCACAAGCAGACTCACCACCAACCTGCAGTCTCTGGGTCAGAGGGAGAGGGAAGGACCAGCGACACAGAGTGTGTCAGAGAGAGAGAGAGTAAGGGCGGGACAGAAGGGAGAGAGATTCAGTTAGAGAGAAACGGAGGGTGGTGGGAAAAGAGAGACCAAGATAGGGAGATCGAGAGTGAGAGAAGATGGAGAGAGAGCGAAGGAGCAGGGAAAGACAGAGAGGGAAGGGAGAAATAAGGTGAGGGAGGGAGGGAGAGAGAGAGAAATAGGGGAGGACGTAATGAGAGAGGGGTCAGAGAGAGGGGGGGCAGAGAGAGAGGGTGACAGAGAGAGAGGGAGACAGAGAGAGAGGGGGGCAGAGAGAGAGGGAAACAGAGAGAAAGGGGGACAGAGAGAGTGGGGGATAGAGAGAGAGGGGGGCAGAGAGAGAGGGGGACAGAGAGAGGAGGGACAGAGAGAGAGGGGGACAGAGAGAGAGAGGGGGGCAGAGAGAGAAGGGGACAAAGAGAGAGGGGAACAGAGAGAGGGGACAGAGAGAGAGGGGACAGAGAGAGAGGGGGACAGAGAGAGGGGACAGAGAGAGGGGGACAGAGAGATGGGGCAGAGAGAGCGGGGGCAGAGAGAGAGGGGAGCAGAGAGAGAGGGGGAGGGGGGGCAGAGAGAAGGCGAGAGAGAGAGGGAGGCAGAGAGAGAGGGGGGAGAGAGAGAGGGTGACAGACAATGTGGGGGACAGAGAGAGAGAGACACACAGAGAGAGGGAGACAGAGAGAGAGGGAGACAAAGGGAGAGGGGAACAGAAAGAGAGGGGACCAGAGAGAGTGGGGGACAGAGAGAGAGGGGCGCAGAGAGAGAGGGGGCAGAGAGAGAGGGGGGCAGAGAAAGAAGGTACAGAGAGAGAGGGAGACAGAGAGAGAGGGGAACAGAGAGAGAGGGGACAGAGAGAGATGGGGACAGAGAGAGGGGGACAGAGAGAGAGGGGGACAGAGAGAGAGGGGAACAGAGAGAGAGGGGACAGAGAGAGATGGGGACAGAGAGAGGGGGACAGAGAGAGGGGGACAGAGAGAGAGGGGAACAGAGAGAGAGGGGACAGAGAGAGATGGGGACAGAGAGAGGGGGGACAGAGAGAGGGGGACAGAGAGAGAGGGGGACAGAGAGAGAGGGGAACAGAGAGAGGGGGACAGAGAGAGAGGGGGACAGAGAGAGAGGTGGCAGAGAGAGGGGGGGAGAGAGAGGGGGGCAGAGAGAGAGAGAGAGAGAGAGAGAAGGGGACAGAGAGAGGGGACAGAGAGAGAGGGGGACAGAGAGAGGGGGGGAGAGAGAGGGGGGCAGAGAGAGAGGGGGGCAGAGAGAGAGAGAGAGAGAAGGGGACAGAGAGAGGGGACAGAGAGAGAGGGGGACAGAGAGAGAGGGGGACAGAGAGAGAGGGGGGCAGAGAGAGAAGGGGACAGACAGAGAGGGGGGCAGAGAGAGAAGGGGCAGAGAGAGAGGGACAGAGAGAGAGGGGGGCAGAGAGAGAGGGGACAGAGAGAGGGGGGGCAGAGAGAGGGGTACGGAGTGGGGTGAGAGAGGGGGTCAGAGAGTGGGGGAGAGAGAGGGGTACAGAGTGGGGTGGCAGAGGGGTTCAGAGAGAGAGGGGGGATGGAGATAGTAGGGGACAGAGAGAGTGGGGAACAGAGAGAGTGGGGGACAGAGAGAGAGGGGGACAGAAAGTGAGGGCGACAGAGGGGGGGCAGAGAGGGGGGAGAGAGAGAGGGGGAGAGAGTGAGGGGGCAGAGAGAGAGGGGGACAGAAAGAGGGGGACAGAGAGAGAGGCAGGTGGGAGAGAGAGAGGGGTCAGAGAGAGGCTGGTGGGAGAGAGCGTGGGACAGAGAGAGGGGGGCAGAGAGAGAGGGGGCCAAAGAGGGGGGATAGAGGGAAGCGGATGGGAGATGGGTGGGGCAGAGAGAGGGCGACAGACAGAGGGGGGCAGAGAGCGGGGGTGAGAGAGGCAGGTGGGAGAGAGAGGGGGACAGAGAGAAGGGGACAGACAGATGGAGACAGACAGAGGGGGACAGAGAGCGGGGAACAGAGAGAGGCGGGTGGGAAAGAGAGCGGGATCAGAGACAGGGGGACAGAGAGAGGGGGACAGAGAGAGCGTGACAGAGAGAGAGGGGGAAAGAGAGAGAGGGGGACAGAGGGAGGGGGGACAGAGAGACGGTGACAGAGAGGGCGTACAGAGAGGGCGACAGAGTTAGAGGGACAGAGAAAGGGGGGTCAGAGAGAGGGGGAGAGAGAGAGGGGGAGATAGAGAGGGGGAGAGAGGGGGGGAGAGAGACGGGGACAGAGAGAGGGGGACAGAGGGAGGGGGGACAGAGAAGGGGCAGAGAGAGGGGGACAGAGAGAGGGAGACAGAGAGAGGAAGGCAGAGATAGGGGGTGAGGAGAGAGGCAGACAGAGAGAGGGGACAGCGTGTGGGGGAGATGGAGGGGGTCAGAGAGAGGGGGACAGAGAGAGAGGGGACATATAGAGGCGGGACAGAGAGGGGGGACAGAGAGAGGAGGGCAGAGAGAGAGGGGACATATAGAGGCGGGACAGAGAGAGGGGGACAGAGAGAGGAGGGCAGAGAGAGGAGGACAGACAGAGGGGGGACAGAGAGAGGGGGGACAGAGAGAGGGGGAACAGAGAGAGGGAGAAAGAGAGAGGCAGGTGGGAGGGAGGGGAGCAGAGAGAGGGGGCAGAGAGAGGGGGGACAGAGAGAGAGGGGGACAGAGAGAGAGGGGGACAGAGAGAGAGGGGGACAGAGAGAGAGGGGGGCATAGAGGGGGGAACAGAGAGAGGGAGAAAGAGAGAGGCAGGTGGGAGGGAGGGGAGCAGAGAGAGTGGGGCAGAGAGAGGAGGACAGACAGAGGGGGGACAGAGAGAGAGGGGAACAGAGAGAGGGGGACAGAGAGAGAGGGACAGAGAGAGGGGGGAGAGAGAGAGGGGGAGGGGACAGAGAGAGGGGGACAGAGAGAGCGGGACAGAGAGAGGGGGACAGAGAGAGAGGGGGAACAGAGAGAGAGGGGGACAGAGAGAGAGGGGGACAGAGAGAGGGGGGCAGAGAGAGGAGGACAGACAGAGGGGGGACAGAGAGAGAGGGGAACAGAGAGAGGGGGACAGAGAGAGGGGGACAGAGAGAGGGGGGAGAGAGAGAGGGGGGGGACAGAGAGAGGGGGACAGAGAGAGCGGGACAGAGAGAGGGGGACAGAGAGAGAGGGGGAACAGAGAGAGAGGGGGACAGAGAGAGAGGGGGACAGAGAGAGAGGGGGAGAGAGAGAGGGGGACAGAGAGAGGGGGGCATAGAGGGGGGGCAGAGAGAGGGGGGAACAGAGAGAGGGAGAAAGAGAGAGGCAGGTGGGAGGGAGGGGAGCAGAGAGAGTGGGGCAGAGAGAGGAGGACAGACAGAGGGGGGACAGAGAGAGAGGGGAACAGAGAGAGGGGAACAGAGAGAGGGGGACAGAGAGAGGGGGAGAGAGAGAGAGGGGACAGAGAGAGAGGGGACAGAGAGAGAGGGGGACAGAGAGAGAGGGGGACAGAGAGAGAGGGGGAACAGAGAGAGGGGGACAGAGAGAGAGGGGGACAGACAGAGGGGGGCATAGGGGGGGGAAGAGAGAGGGGGGAACAGAGAGAGGGAGAAAGAGAGAGGCAGGAGGGAGGGAGGGGAGCAGAGAGAGTGGGGCAGAGAGAGGAGGACAGACAGAGGGGGGACAGAGAGAGAGGGGAACAGAGAGAGGGGAACAGAGAGAGGGGGACAGAGAGAGGGGGACAGAGAGAGGGGGACAGAGAGAGAGGGGACAGAGAGAGAGGGGGACAGAGAGAGAGGGGGACAGAGAGAGAGGGGGGACAGAGAGAGGGGGGACAGAGAGAGAGGGGGACAGAGAGAGAGGGGGACAGAGAGAGAGGGGGGACAGAGAGAAGGGGGGGACAGAGAGAGAGGGGGAAGAGAGAGAGGGGGGACAGAGAGAGAGTGGGACAGAGAGAGGGGGACAGAGAGATAGGGGGGACAGAGAGAGGGGGACAGAGAGAGGGGGACAGAGAGAGAGGGGGGACAGAGAGAGGGGGCAGAGAGAGGGGGGGACAGAGAGAGAGAGGGGGAAGAGAGAGGGGGGACAGAGAGAGAGGGGGACAGAGAGAGGGGGGACAGTGAGGGGGGGACAGAGAGAGAGGGGGGACAGAGAGAGGGGGGACAGAGAGAGAGGGGGGACAGAGAGGGGGGACAGAGAGAGAGGGGGAAGAGAGAGAGGGGGGACAGAGAGAGAGTGGGACAGAGAGAGGGGGACAGAGAGAGGGGGACAGAGAGAGAGGGGGGACAGAGAGAGGGGGGGGACATTGAGAGGGGGGACAGAGAGAGGGGGGGACAGAGAGAGGGGGGACAGAGAGAGAGGGGGACAGAGAGAGAGGGGGAACAGAGAGAGGGGGACAGAGAGAGAGGGGGACAGACAGAGGGGGGCATAGGGGGGGGCAGAGAGAGGGGGGAACAGAGAGAGGGAGAAAGAGAGAGGCAGGAGGGAGGGAGGGGAGCAGAGAGAGTGGGGCAGAGAGAGGAGGACAGACAGAGGGGGGACAGAGAGAGAGGGGAACAGAGAGAGGGGAACAGAGAGAGGGGGACAGAGAGAGGGGGACAGAGAGAGGGGGACAGAGAGAGAGGGGACAGAGAGAGGGGGACAGAGAGAGAGGGGGACAGAGAGAGAGGGGGGACAGAGAGAGGGGGGACAGAGAGAGAGGGGGACAGAGAGAGAGGGGGACAGAGAGAGAGGGGGGACAGAGAGAAGGGGGGGACAGAGAGAGAGGGGGAAGAGAGAGAGGGGGGACAGAGAGAGAGTGGGACAGAGAGAGGGGGACAGAGAGATAGGGGGGACAGAGAGAGGGGGACAGAGAGAGGGGGACAGAGAGAGAGGGGGGACAGAGAGAGGGGGCAGAGAGAGGGGGGGACAGAGAGAGAGGGGGAAGAGAGAGGGGGGACAGAGAGAGAGGGGGACAGAGAGAGGGGGGACAGTGAGGGGGGGACAGAGAGAGAGGGGGGACAGAGAGAGGGGTGACAGAGAGAGAGGGGGGACAGAGAGGGGGGACAGAGAGAGAGGGGGAAGAGAGAGAGGGGGGCAGAGAGAGAGTGGGACAGAGAGAGGGGGACAGAGAGAGGGGGACAGAGAGAGAGGGGGGACAGAGAGAGGGGGGGACATTGAGAGGGGGGACAGAGAGAGGGGGGGACAGAGAGAGGGGGGACAGAGAGAGAGGGGGACAGAGAGAGGGGGGACAGAGAGGGGGGGGACAGAGAGAGAGGGGGAAGAGAGAGGGGGGACAGAGAGAGAGGGGGACAGAGAGAGAGGGGGACAGAGAGAGGGGGACAGAGGGGGGGACAGAGAGAGAGAGAGGGGGACAGAGAGAGAGGGGGGGGACAGAGAGGGGGGGGGGACATTGAGAGGGGGGACAGAGAGAGGGGGGGGACAGAGAGAGGGGGGACAGAGAGAGAGGGGGGACAGAGAGAGGGGGGACAGAGAGAGGGGGGACAGAGAGAGGGGGGGACAGAGAGAGAGGGGGACAGAGAGAGGGGGGACAGAGAGAGGGGGGGGACAGAGAGAGAGGGGGACAGAGAGGGGGGGACAGAGTGAGGGGGACAGAGAGTGGGGGACAGAGAGAGAGGGGGAGAGAGAGAGAGAGGGACAGAGAGAGAGGGGGACAGAGAGAGGGGAACAGAGAGAGGGGGACAGAGAGGGGGGGACAGAGAGAGGGGGACAGAGAGAGGGGGGACAGAGAGAGGGGGGACAGAGAGGGGGTGACAGAGAGAGGGGGGACAGAGAGAGGGGGGACAGAGAGGGGGGGACAGAGAGAGGGGGGACAGAGAGAGAGGGGGACAGAGAGGGGGGGGACAGAGAGAGGGGGGGGACAGAGAGAGAGGGGAACAGAGAGAGAGGGGGACAGAGAGAGGGGGGACAGAGAGAGGGGGACAGAGAGAGGGGGGACAGAGAGAGGGGGGACAGAGAGAGAGGGGGGACAGAGAGAGGGGGGACAGAGAGAGGGGGACAGAGAGAGGGGGACAGAGAGAGGGGGGGACAGAGAGAGGGGGGGACAGAGAGAGAGGGGGACAGAGAGGGGGGGGACAGAGTGAGGGGGACAGAGGGTTGGGGACAGAGAGAGAGGGGGGACAGAGAGAGGGGGACAGAGAGAGGGGGGACAGAGAGAGAGGGGACAGAGAGAGAGTGGGGACAGAGAGAGGGGGGACAGAGAGAGCGGGACAGAGAGAGAGGGGGGACAGAGAGAGGGGGGACAGAGAGAGAGGGGGGACAGAGAGAGAGTGGACAGAGAGAGAGGGGGGACAGAGAGAGGGGGGACAGAGAGAGGGGGACAGAGAGAGAGGGGGAGAGAGAGAGGGGGACAGAGAGAGGGGGGCATAGAGGGGGGGCAGAGAGAGGGGGGAACAGAGAGAGGGAGAAAGAGAGAGGCAGGTGGGAGGGAGGGGAGCAGAGAGAGTGGGGCAGAGAGAGGAGGACAGACAGAGGGGGGACAGAGAGAGAGGGGAACAGAGAGAGGGGAACAGAGAGATGGGGACAGAGAGAGGGGGAGAGAGAGAGAGGGGACAGAGAGAGAGGGGACAGAGAGAGAGGGGGACAGAGAGAGAGGGGGACAGAGAGAGAGGGGGGACAGAGAGAGAGGGACAGAGAGAGAGGGGGACAGAGAGAGGGGGGCATAGAGGGGGGGGGCAGAGAGAGGGGGGAACAGAGAGAGGGAGAAAGAGAGAGGCAGGTGGGAGGGAGGGGAGCAGAGAGAGTGGGGCAGAGTGAGGAGGACAGACAGAGGGGGGACAGAGAGAGAGGGGAACAGAGAGAGGGGAACAGAGAGAGGGGGACAGAGAGAGGGGGACAGAGAGAGGGGGACAGAGAGAGAGGGGACAGAGAGAGAGGGGGACAGAGAGAGAGGGGGACAGAGAGAGAGGGGGGACAGAGAGAGGGGGGGACAGAGAGAGAGGGGGACAGAGAGAGAGGGGGACAGAGAGAGAGGGGGGACAGAGAGAAGGGGGGGACAGAGAGAGAGGGGGAAGAGAGAGAGGGGGGACAGAGAGAGAGTGGGACAGAGAGAGGGGGACAGAGAGAGAGGGGGGACAGAGAGAGGGGGACAGAGAGAGGGGGACAGAGAGAGAGGGGGGACAGAGAGAGGGGGCAGAGAGAGGGGGGGGACAGAGAGAGAGGGGGAAGAGAGAGGGGGAACAGAGAGAGAGAGGGGGACAGAGAGAGGGGGGACAGAGAGGGGGGGACAGAGAGAGAGGGGGGACAGAGAGAGGGGGGACAGAGAGAGAGGGGGGACAGAGAGGGGGGACAGAGAGAGAGGGGGAAGAGAGAGAGGGGGACAGAGAGTGGGGGACAGAGAGAGAGGGGGGACAGAGAGAGGGGGACAGAGAGAGGGGGACAGAGAGAGAGGGGGGACAGAGAGAGGGGGGGGACATTGAGAGGGGGGACAGAGAGAGGGGGGGACAGAGAGAGGGGGGACAGAGAGAGAGGGGGACAGAGAGGGGGGGACAGAGAGGGGGGGGACAGAGAGAGATGGGGAAGAGAGAGGGGGGACAGAGAGAGAGGGGGACAGAGAGAGAGGGGGACAGAGAGAGGGGGGACAGAGGGGGGGACAGAGAGAGAGAGGGGGACAGAGAGAGAGGGGGGGACAGAGAGGGGGGGTACATTGAGAGTGGGGACAGAGAGAGGGGGGACAGAGAGAGGGGGGACAGAGAGAGAGGGGGGACAGAGAGAGGGGGGACAGAGAGAGGGGGGACAGAGAGGGGGGACAGAGAGAGGGGGGGACAGAGAGAGAGGGGGACAGAGAGAGGGGGGGACAGAGAGAGGGGGGGGACAGAGAGAGAGGGGGACAGAGAGGGGGGGACAGAGTGAGGGGGACAGAGAGTGGGGGACAGAGAGAGAGAGGGACAGAGAGAGGGGGGACAGAGAGGGGGGGACAGAGAGAGGGGGGACAGAGAGAGAGGGGGACAGAGAGGGGGGGACAGAGAGAGGGGGGGGACAGAGAGAGAGGGGAACAGAGAGAGAGGGGGACAGAGAGAGGGGGGACAGAGAGAGGGGGACAGAGAGAGGGGGGACAGAGAGAGGGGGGACAGAGAGAGAGGGGGGACAGAGAGAGGGGGACAGAGAGAGGGGGGACAGAGAGAGGGGGACAGAGAGAGGGGGACAGAGAGAGGGGGGGGACAGAGAGAGGGGGGGGGCAGAGAGAGAGGGGGACAGAGAGGGGGGGACAGAGTGAGGGGGACAGAGAGTGGGGGACAGAGAGAGAGGGGGGACAGAGAGAGGGGGACAGAGAGAGGGGGGACAGAGAGAGAGGGGACAGAGAGAGAGGGGGGACAGAGAGAGGGGGGACAGAGAGAGCGGGACAGAGAGAGAGGGGGGACAGAGAGAGGGGGGACAGAGAGAGAGGGGGGACAGAGAGAGAGGGGACAGAGAGAGAGGGGGACAGAGAGAGAGGGGGGACAGAGAGAGAGGGGACAGAGAGAGAGGGGGGACAGAGAGAGAGGGGACAGAGAGAGAGGGGGGACAGAGAGAGGGGGGACAGAGAGAGAGGGGAACAGAGAGAGAGGGGGACAGAGAGAGGGGGGACAGAGAGAGGGGGACAGAGAGAGGGGGGACAGAGAGAGGGGGACAGAGAGAGGGGGGACAGAGAGAGAGGGGGACAGAGAGAGGGGGGACAGAGAGAGAGGGGGAGAGGGAGGGGGACAGAGAGAGAGGGGGACAGAGAGAGAGGGGGAAGAGAGAGGGGGACAGACAGAGAGGGGGAGAGAGAGGGGGGGACAGAGAGAGAGGGGGGACAGAGAGAGGGGGGACAGAAAGAGGGGGGACAGAGAGAGGGGGGACAGAGAGAGGGGAACAGAGAGAGAGGGGGACAGAGAGAGAGGGGGGGACAGAGAGAGGGGGAACAGAGAGAGGGGGGACAGAGAGAGAGGGGGACAGAGAGGGGGGGAGAGAGAGAGAGAGGGGACAGAGAGAGGGGGGACAGAGAGAGGGGGGACAGAGAGAGGGGGGACAGAGAGAGAGGGGGGACAGAGAGAGAGGGGGACAGAGAGAGGGGGGGACAGAGAGAGAGGGGACAGAGAGAGGGGGGACAGAGAGAGAGGGGGACAGAGAGAGGGGGGACAGAGAGAGAGGGGGACAGAGAGAGAGGGGGACAGAGAGAGGGGGACAGAGAGAGGGGGGACAGAGAGAGAGGGGACAGAGAGAGCGGGACAGAGAGAGGGGGGACAGAGAGAGAGGGGGACAGAGAGAGGGGACACAGAGAGAGGGGGACAGAGAGAGGGGGACAGAGAGAGGGGGGACAGAGAGAGAGCGGGACAGAGAGAGAGGGGGACAGAGAGAGGGGGACAGAGAGAGGGGGGACAGAGAGAGAGGGACAGAGAGAGGGGAACAGAGAGAGAGGGGGGACAGAGAGAGAGGGGGACAGAGAGAGCGGGACAGAGAGAGGGGACACAGAGAGAGGGGGGACAGAGAGAGGGGGACAGAGAGAGAGGGGGACAGAGAGAGGGGGACAGAGAGAGGGGGGACAGAGAGAGAGAGGGGGACAGAGAGAGCGGGACAGAGAGAGGGGGGACAGAGAGAGAGGGGGACAGAGAGAGGGGACACAGAGAGAGGGGACAGAGAGAGGGGGACAGAGAGAGAGGGGGACAGAGAGAGGGGGGACAGAGAGAGGGGGGACAGAGAGAGAGGGGGGACAGAGAGAGGGGGACAGAGAGGGGGGGGGACAGAGAGAGGGGGACAGAGAGATGGGGGACAGAGAGAGGGGGGACAGAGAGAGAGGGGGACAGAGAGAGAGGGGGGACAGAGAGAGAGGGGGACAGAGAGAGAGGGGGAACAGAGAGAGGGGGACAGAGAGAGAGGGGGGACAGAGAGAGGGGGACAGAGAGAGGGGGACAGAGAGAGGGGGGACAGAGAGAGAGGGGGACAGAGAGAGGGGGGACAGAGAGAGAGGGGGACAGAGAGAGGGGGACAGAGAGAGAGGGGGGACAGAGAGAGGGGGACAGAGAGAGGAGGACAGAGAGAGGGGGGACAGAGAGAGAGGGGGACAGAGAGAGGGGGGACAGAGAGAGGGGGGACAGAGAGAGAGGGGGACAGAGAGAGGGGGACAGAGAGAGGGGGGACAGAGAGAGAGGGGGGACAGAGAGAGGGGGGGGACAGAGAGAGGGGGGACAGAGAGAGAGGGGGACAGAGAGAGAGGGGGACAGAGAGAGGGGGGACAGAGAGAGGGGGGACAGAGAGAGGGGGGGGACAGAGAGAGAGAGGGGGACAGAGAGAGAGGGGGACAGAGAGAGAGGGGGGACAGAGAGAGGGGGGTGGACAGAGAGAGAGAGGGGGACAGAGAGAGAGAGGGGGACAGAGAGAGAGGGGGGACAGAGAGAGAGGGGACAGAGAGAGGGGGACAGAGAGAGGGGGGACAGAGAGAGAGGGGGGACAGAAAGAGGGGGACAGAGAGAGGGGGGACAGAGAGAGGGGGACAGAGAGAGGGGGGGGACAGAGAGAGGGGGGAAAGAGAGAGAAGGGGCAGAGAGAGGGGGGACAGAGAGAGGGGGGGACAGAGAGAGGGGGGACAGAGAGAGGGGGGACACAGAGAGAGAGAGGGACAGAGAGAGAGGGGGGACAGAGAGAGGGGGGGGGACAGAGAGAGAGGGGGACAGAGAGAGAGGGGGGGACAGAGAGAGAGGGGGGGCAGAGAGAAGGGGGGGACAGAGAGAGAGGGGGACAGAGAGAGGGGGACAGAGAGAGAGGGGGGACAGAGAGAGGGGGCAGAGAGAGGGGGGGGACAGAGAGAGAGGGGGAAGAGAGAGGGGGAACAGAGAGAGAGAGGGGGACAGAGAGAGGGGGGACAGAGAGGGGGGGGACAGAGAGAGAGGGGGGGACAGAGAGAGGGGGGACAGAGAGAGAGGGGGGACAGAGAGGGGGGACAGAGAGAGAGGGGGAAGAGAGAGAGGGGGACAGAGAGTGGGGGACAGAGAGAGAGGGGGGACAGAGAGAGGGGGACAGAGAGAGGGGGACAGAGAGAGAGGGGGGACAGAGAGAGGGGGGGGACATTGAGAGGGGGGACAGAGAGAGGGGGGGGACAGAGAGAGGGGGACAGAGAGAGAGGGGGGACAGAGAGAGGGGGGGACAGAGAGGGGGGGACAGAGAGAGAGGGGGAAGAGAGAGGGGGGACAGAGAGAGAGGGGGACAGAGAGAGAGGGGGACAGAGAGAGGCGGGACAGAGGGGGGGACAGAGAGAGAGAGGGGGGACAGAGGAGAGAGGGGGGGGACAGAGAGGGGGGGGTACATTGAGAGGGGGGGACAGAGAGAGGGGGGGGACAGAGAGAGGGGGGACAGAGAGAGAGGGGGTCAGAGAGAGGGGGGACAGAGAGAGGGGGGACAGAGAGGGGGGACAGAGAGAGGGGGGACAGAGAGAGAGGGGGACAGAGAGAGGGGGGGACAGAGAGAGGGGGGGGTCAGAGAGAGAGGGGGGACAGAGAGGAGGGGACAGAGTGAGGGGGACAGAGAGTGGGGGACAGAGAGAGAGGGGGACAGAGAGAGAGAGGGACAGAGAGAGGGGGGACAGAGAGGGAGGGACAGAGAGAGGGGGGATCAGAGAGAGAGGGGGACAGAGAGGGGGGGACAGAGAGAGGGGGGGACAGAGAGAGAGGGGAACAGAGAGAGAGGGGGACAGAGAGAGGGGGGACAGAGAGAGGGGGGACAGAGAGAGGGGGGACAGAGAGAGGGGGGGACAGAGAGAGAGGGGGGACAGAGAGAGGGGGACAGAGAGAGGGGGGACAGAGAGAGGGGGGACAGAGAGAGGGGGGACAGAGAGAGGGGGGGGACAGAGAGAGGGGGGCACAGAGAGAGAGGGGGACAGAGAGGGGGGGACAGAGTGAGGGGGACAGAGAATGGGGGACAGAGAGAGAGGGGGGACAGAGAGAGGGGGACAGAGAGAGGGGGGACAGAGAGAGAGGGGGACAGAGAGAGAGGGGGGACAGAGAGCGGGGGGACAGAGCGAGCGGGACAGAGAGAGAGGGGGGGACAGAGAGAGGGGGGACAGAGAGAGAGGGGGGGACAGAGAGAGAGGGGACAGAGAGAGAGGGGACAGAGAGAGAGGGGGGGACAGAGAGAGAGGGGACAGAGAGAGAGGGGGGACAGAGAGAGAGGGGGACAGAGAGAGAGGGGGGACAGAGAGAGGGGGGACAGAGAGAGAGGGGAACAGAGAGAGAGGGGGAAAGAGAGAGGGGGGACAGAGAGAGGGGGACAGAGAGAGGGGGGGACAGAGAGAGGGGGACAGAGAGAGGGGGGACAGAGAGAGAGGGGGACAGAGAGAGGGGGGACAGAGAGAGAGGGGGAGAGAGAGGGGGACAGAGAGAGAGGGGGACAGAGAGAGAGGGGGAAGAGAGAGGGGGACAGACAGAGAGGGGGAGAGAGAGGGGGGGACAGAGAGAGAGGGGGGACAGAGAGAGGGGGGACAGAGAGAGGGGGGACAGAGAGAGGGGCGACAGAGAGAGGGGAACAGAGAGAGAGGGGGACAGAGAGAGAGGGGGGGACAGAGAGAGGGGGGACAGAGAGAGTGGGGACAGAGAGAGAGGGGGACAGAGAGGGGGGGAGAGAGAGAGAGAGGGGACAGAGAGAGGGGGGACAGAGAGAGGGGGGGACAGAGAGAGGGGGGACAGAGAGAGAGGGGGGACAGAGAGAGAGGGGGACAGAGAGAGGGGGGGGACAGAGAGAGAGGGGACAGAGAGAGGGGGGACAGAGAGAGAGGGGGACAGAGAGAGGGGGGACAGAGAGAGAGGGGGACAGAGAGAGAGGGGGACAGAGAGAGGGGGACAGAGAGAGGGGGGACAGAGAGAGAGGGGGACAGAGAGAGCGGGACAGAGAGAGGGGGGACAGAGAGAGAGGGGGACAGAGAGAGGGGACACAGAGAGAGGGGGACAGAGAGAGGGGGACAGAGAGAGGGGGGACAGAGAGAGAGGGGGACAGAGAGAGAGGGGGACAGAGAGAGGGGGACAGAGAGAGGGGGGACAGAGAGAGAGGGACAGAGAGAGGGGAACAGAGGAGAGAGGGGGGACAGAGAGAGAGGGGGACAGAGAGAGCGGGACAGAGAGAGGGGACACAGAGAGAGGGGGGACAGAGAGAGAGGGGGGGACAGAGAGAGAGGGGGGACAGAGAGAGGGGGACAGAGAGAGGGGGGACAGAGAGAGAGGGGGACAGAGAGAGCGGGACAGAGAGAGGGGGGACAGAGAGAGAGGGGGACAGAGAGAGGGGACACAGAGAGAGGGGACAGAGAGAGGGGGACAGAGAGAGAGGGGGACAGAGAGAGGGGGACAGAGAGAGGGGGGACAGAGAGAGAGGGGGGACAGAGAGAGGGGGACAGAGAGGGGGGGGACAGAGAGAGGGGGACAGAGAGAGGGGGGACAGAGAGAGGGGGACAGAGAGAGAGGGGGACAGAGAGAGGGGGACAGAGAGAGGGGACAGAGAGAGGGGGACAGAGAGAGAGGGGGGACAGAGAGAGGGGGGGACATTGAGAGGGGGGACAGAGAGAGGGGGGGACAGAGAGAGGGGGGACAGAGAGAGAGGGGGACAGAGAGAGGGGGACAGAGAGGGGGGGACAGAGAGAGAGGGGGAAGAGAGAGGGGGGACAGAGAGAGAGGGGGACAGAGAGAGAGGGGACAGAGAGAGGGGGAGAGGGGGGGACAGAGAGAGAGGGGGGACAGAGAGAGAGGGGGGGACAGAGAGGGGGGGGGACATTGAGAGGGGGGGACAGAGAGAGGGGGGGACAGAGAGAGGGGGGACAGAGAGAGGGGGGACAGAGAGAGGGGACAGAGAGGGGGACAGAGAGAGAGGGGGACAGAGAGAGGGGGGACAGAGAGAGAGGGGGGACAGAGAGAGGGAGGGGGACAGAGAGAGAGGGGGGGACAGAGAGAGAGGGGGACAGAGAGAGGGGGGGACAGAGAGAGGGGGGACAGAGAGGGGGACAGAGAGAGAGGGGGACAGAGAGAGAGAGAGAGGGACAGAGAGAGAGGGGGACAGAGAGAGGGGGAACAGAGAGAGGGGGACAGAGAGAGGGGGGACAGAGAGAGGGGGGACAGAGAGAGGGGGGACAGAGAGAGGAGGGGACAGAGAGGGGGTGACAGAGAGAGGGGGGGACAGAGAGAGGGGGGGACAGAGAGGGGGGGACAGAGAGAGGGGGGGACAGAGAGAGAGGGGGACAGAGAGGGGGGGGGACAGAGAGAGGGGGGGGGACAGAGAGAGAGGGGAACAGGAGAGAGAGGGGGACAGAGAGAGGGGGGACAGAGAGAGGGGGACAGAGAGAGGGGGGACAGAGAGAGGGGGGGACAGAGAGAGAGGGGGGACAGAGAGAGGGGGGACAGAGAGAGGGGGACAGAGAGAGGGGGACAGAGAGAGGGGGGGACAGAGAGAGG